>NC_138086.1:10151091-10508591 GCF_964212035.1 Myotis nattereri | reverse complement strand
TTCCCTCCAAGGCCCGACAGTCCAATCAATGCCTCTCCGTCTCTGGATCAGTCCTTGTTCATCAGTTTATGTTGTTCATTATATTCCACAAATAAGTGAGATCTTGTGGTATTTATCCGCTCTCCAGTTCCATCCATGCTGTGGCAAATGGTAAGAGTTCCTTTTTCTTCTTCCTCTTCTTAAAGAATACCTTTCAGCTTTTCATATAATGCTGGTTTGGTGGTGATGAACTCCTTTAGCTTATTCTTATCCGTGAAGCTCTTTATCTGACCTTCCATTCTGAATGATAGCTTTGCTGGATAAAGTAATCTTGGTTGCAGGTTCTTGCTATTCATCTCTTTGAATATTTCTTGCCACTCTCTTCTGGCCTGCATGGTTTCTGTTGAGAAATCCGCTGACAGTCGGATGGGTACTCCCTTGTAGGTAACTGACTGTCTTTCTCTTGCTGCTTTTAAGATTCTCTCTTTATCTTTTGCTCTTGGCATTTTAATTATGATGTGTCTTGGTGTGGTGCTCTTTGGATTCCTTTTGTTTGGGGTTCTCTGCGCTTCCTGGACTTGTAGTCCATTTCTTTCACCAGGTGGGGGAAGTTTTCTGTCATTATTTCTTCAAAAAGGTTTTCAATATCTTGCCCTCTCTCTCCTTCTGGTACCCCTATAATTCTGATGTTGGTACGCTTGAAGTTGTCCCAGAGGTTCCTTACACTATCTTCATATTTTTTGAATCTCTTTTCTTTTTTCTTTTTCGGTTGGGTATTTTTTGTTTCTTTGCGTTTCAAATCTTTGACTTGATTCTTGGGATCCTCTTGTCTGCTGTTGGAGCTCTGTAAAGTATTCTTTATTTCAGTCAGTGTATGCATAATTTCTAGTTGGTCCTTTTTCATGACCTCCATGGTCTCACCATACTCCTTGAGGGATTCATTAAATTTATCGGCGGTTTCCATAAAATTCTTGACAAACCTTATAAACGTGGCCTTGAACTCTATATCCAGTCGTCTGGCCTCCTCCGTTTCTGCCAATTGTGACCTGTTTCTTTGTCTCCGCATTTTGGCTGCTTCCCTGTGTTGATAGAGTGGCCTGCGCGCCAGGTGTCCTGTAGGGCCCAGTGGCTCAGCCTCCCCAGTTACCTGGGGTGGACACTCTTGGTGCACTCTTGGTGCCTCGCTTGTTGTAGGATCACTGGGAGGAATTGACCTCCAGGCCAATTGGCTGTGGGAAGCAGTTGTGTCTGAAGTGGGAGAATGGTCCCCCTCTGACCACTGGGTACAGTGGCTCCTGGATCTAAGGAGGTGCTAATTCAGCCCCTGCCTGAGGCCTCACAGCCAGGCCACGAAGAGGCTCAGCTGTGAAGCAATGCAAGCCGCTGCGGGGCCTTGGGCCTTCTCTTGGAAGTTCCGGGTCTGGCTGGCCCGGCTGCAGTTAGGTAATTATCAGGTTGCAAAGTTCTGGGGCATTCACATGCAAAAGCCTCTGCCGCAGCCCGGGTGGGGCGTGGTCTCAGGGAGTCAAAGGGCGTAGAAAGAAGCTATGGCTGATTCTCCGCGCCCGGAGTCACGCGACTCAGTGTCCCGGCAATGGCTGCAAGCACCTCCAAGGGAAATCTGCCCCCAAGTTCGCCCGCTGCCGCCTGAGAGAGCAGCCTCTCCCCGTATGAGACCTGGGTCCCCAGAGACTTCCCGGAACCGGAGATCAGAGCAGTCGGGAGCTTGTGATTCAAAAAGACAGCCGCGTCCTCAGGTGCCACCCCCTTTCCGCCCGCGCGCGAGCCGCCGCGTACCTCTGCACTCAGCCTCCGCAGCTCCTCTGGCTCTCAGCGTGCTTTTCTTTTCTTCTAGTTGTAGAAATTACACTCAGCCAGCCTTCCTGTTGTTTTGGACGATGTTTGCTCCGTCCTTTGGGCTAATTTTCAATTGTTGTGGGAGGCGACTATTTCCTGGTGTTTATCTATGCCGCCATCTTAGTTTCTCCTCGACTGTGACGCTCTTTATCTGACCTTCCATTCTAAATGGTAGCTTTTCTGGGGAGTGATCTTGGTTGTAGGTCCTTTCCGTTTATCACGTTGAGTATTTCTTGCCACTCTCTTCTTGTCTACGAAGTTTATATTGAGAAATCAGCTGCTTTTAAGATTCTCTCTTTGTCTTTAGCCCTTGGCATTTTAATTGTGCTGTGTCTTGGTGTGGGCCTTCTTTGGGTTCCTCTTGTTTGGGACTCTCTGTGCTCCCTGGACTTATAAGTTTATTTCTTTCACCAGGTAGGGGAAGTTTTCTGTCATTATTTCTTCAAATAGGTTTTCAATATGTTGCTTTCTCTCTTCTCTTTCTGGCACCCCCATAATGCAAATGTTGGTCCTTTTGAAGTTGTCTCAGAGGCTCTTTACATTATCTTCATATTTTTAGATTCTTTTTTTTCTTTGACCTTCTCACTAAGATCCTTGAAATTTTCACTAAGTCCATTAATTCCCTTGAAGCTTTCATTAAGTCCCTTGAAGCTCTCATTAAGATCCTTTAGTAAAATTATAACCATTGTTTTGAACTCTGTATCCAGCAGTTTGCTTGCTTCCATTTCTTTCATTTGTAACATGTTTCTTTGTCTCTGCATTTTGGCTGCTTCCCTGTGTTTGCTTCTATGTATTAGGTAGAGCTGTTATGTGTCCTGGAATTATTAGACTGGTCTTATGTATTAGGTGTCCTGTAGGGCCCAGTGGCTCAGTCTCCCCTGTGTAGGCTATGTGCACAGTCTTGTTGTAGTTAAGCCTTGATTGCTTCGGTGTCACTAGGAGGAACTGACCTCCAGGACGACTGGCTGTGAGGACTAGCTTGTCTACAATGGAAGAGATGCTGTGCAGGAGACACCCCTATGGAGCAGGGGTTGCTTCAGTGGGGTTTTGGAGATTACTGAGTCTACCCCTTGAGTGTGTCACTTGTGGATGCATAGAGTTGTAATCTATTATGGTTTGAAGCTTTCCACCAGGTGCATTGGCTCTGGGGTCTCCAGGGATGTGCAAAGTCAGTCACTGCCTGGGGCAACCCAGCAGGAGCTACAGAGAGATCTGCAGATATTGTATTGGGTTAGGACAGCCGTGGGCAAACTATGGCCTGTGGGCCGGATCTGGCCCGTTTGAAATGAATAAAACTAAAAAAAAAAAAAAAAAGGCCGTACCCTTTTATGTAATGATGTTTATTTTGAATTTATATTAGTTCACACAAACACTCCATCCATGCTTTTGTTCCGGCCCTCTGGTCCAGTTTAAGAACCCATTGTGGCCCTCGAGTCAAAAAGTTTGCCCACCCCTGGGTTAGGAAGTACCCAGGCAATGCCCAGCTGAGAAGCAAGGAAGGCTTGTGCTTGTGCCTGGTCTTGGGCCCTTTGTTGCTCGGTCTGGGGCACGCTGATTCCCGCTGTTGCTTGTTTAAGAGATTTTAGCAAAGTATGAAGCCTGAGCCAGGACAGGATATTCATATGGAAAAGCAGCTGCAAACAGTTTAGGTGGGGCTCAGGGAATCATCAGGGCAGAGCAAATAGTGTGGGCCCAGCTGATGGAAACTCAAATATGGCTTCCAGTCAGCTCTGCAATTGGGGAGGTCCCAGTACAGGAACCAGAAAGAATGTGGCCCCTGAGTTCCTGCTCCAATGTCAGACAGTCCATTTCCTCCCCGTATGTCTGTGTATTCCACCAAAGCTGCCTGGAACTGGAGCTCAGAGGAAGTGAAATCATGTAAGTTCATGCACCGCCCTTTAAGAGGAACTGCATGGGACTCCAGCAGCCTCCGGTCACTGAGACACAATCTTTGCTGGTTTTTACAGCCCAAAGTTATGGAGACTTCCCTTCCCAGCTATGGGACCCTGGTTTGGGGGTCTGATGTGGGGCTTGGACCCCCTGCTCCTCTCAGGTGGCCTCCACAAAGATGATTTCCCTCCCAATTAAAAAAACGACACACATGGGTGTCGGACCAGCCCATCCATGCCTCCACCTCTCCTATCAGTCTCAATGTGCTTTCTTTTTTACTTCTCTAGTGATAGTACTTTCATTCAGCCAGCTTTCAGGTGGTTCTGAATGATTATTGTTCTGTATTTTAGTTGTAATTTTGATGTGGTTGTGGGAGGCGATGAATATAGGCATTTACCTATATCAGGGGTGGGCAACCTTTTTGTGAGTGTGTGCTAAAACCAGCAAAATCTCTGACTCAAAATTCTTCTGCGTGCCAAACCTAATTTTTTGAGAACATGTTACGCCTACTTGATATCTCTTAAGGTGTATGTATGTGAAGAACCTTGAAGAAATAACAAAATTCATTTGAGTGACAAAAACACAGTATATGATGATGAAAAATACATTTATTTTTTAATGTATACATGTACACTGATAGTCCGACAGAAAACTTTATGACTCCGTTTGATATTAGCAGTGGGACTTTTGCTGCTGCATCACTGGTGACAGAGATTTTAAATCAAGTTTATATTTCGTGACCTTCAGAGATATGCACGAGCTACTACTTTCATCTGTCAGGCTACTCCTATTACGAGACTTAACAAAATTCATCACTGAGAACAAAGATTCACAAGCTTATGTGGATGAAACCAAAACACTGGTCGGATCTAGGAATGCAGGGAGAGTTAAGGCAGAGGCATAGAAATTGCTCTTCCCCTCTCTCGTCAATCCATGTCGATGGTCTTTAAGATAACTTGTTATGTAAAATTGTTTATTTATCTAAGATGCACCTACACTGAATTTATCTGAAAAATAAAAAAGTCGACATCAAGAAAAAAATTGTAAATGGAAGATTATAAGAGAGGGTTTCGCGTGCCAGCAAAAGTTACTGGCGTGCCGTGTTTGGCACGTGTGCCAGGGGTTGCCCACCCCTGACCTATGCTATCATCTTGATTCTCCACCCACACTTTCTTATAACATCCAATGTAGAGCTAAGACTGCTTCTTTGTATCCTCCCTAAAAATCACTGCATACAATCTCAGCTCCTATAGACAGCTCCCTGTAGCACCTGTGGACTGTTCCATAGCTCCTCATGCATATGGGTTTTCTGGCTGTGGCAGCTAGTCAATCCAGCTTTGTTTGACTGCACTGGTGCTTCCATAGTCCTTGGTCAATGGTACGTCTCTAAGAAATGTGATTGAAAGAAAAGCAGAGCCAACAAAATAAGACACTCTAAACGTACTCTAAATTCATATGCACAGAGACATTCTCTGTCCCTTTAATTTTTTGTCCAGTTTTCTGAAGCATGATTTCAGACTACTGGAATTGATTTGTTTAGAAGATGATTATTAAAGATACCTAATCTAATTTGATGAGATTACCTATTATAACTTGTTGCACGGGAAAGTTGTTACAAAAAGGCCTTTTTTTTTACTTAGCTCTTGAGGATTATTAAAAATTTGAAAAAAATCCCCTTGGGAGGTTATTTATTATTTGTGAGATTAGCATAATGATGAGAATACAGTAGTTTGAACTGCTCCAGCTCTTTTTTACACTTTCAGATATTTAAATTTACTCAAGCAGTGTGTTTGGAAATGGCAATTAGACTTAAATTTTTACTTTTTCTGGCGACATTGCCCCTAACTGACTGATCCTTCCTGCAAAGTCTTGAACAGTTCCTACAGCACTTACTTATTTAGGATGCATTATTAATTAACATATAACACATATACTTCTGTTTATGTGCTTCTGTAATTTATTGATTGTTCTATTTCCAGAGGGTGTTGATTATGTAATTTTTTTTTCAAGTCTTTTACAGGAGTTGGTACTTTATACACAATACTTACCTTATAAGTGGCTGATATCTGGGTGGTGGGGGAAATTTGGTGACAGCCCAGGAAGGACACTAGATTGAAAATGCCTTGAGGGCATAGATCATGTCGCATTCAACATTATGTCTCTAGTGGATAGAATAGTGTTGGCACGTCATGGCTGCCCTGGGAAATATTTGCTGAATGACAGGAAGACTGCAATGCTATGGCTTCAAACGTGTGGAGAGTTTGATGAAGGTCACAAAGGGTTAGGGAGAAATTGGAAGTAGTTTTCACCTAACTTATCCTTTTGCCTCTAAGGCTGGGTCCCTGGGCTACTGTATCCCTTTAGGCAATATATTTATAAAATAGTTATTGGCATGCATCTGCTGTAAGACACTGTCACTATGTCATTGCTTTAGTTTACATTATACATATGTCCTCTTATTATTTCTTTTAATGATATAATAGCTTAAAATGATAAAAAAATGTTTTCCTCAGTAGAAATTCAGAATATTCAGTTGGATCTACTACTTATTCTAGGCTCCTTCAAAGATGCTGAGATAGTGTCTTGGGACTTAAAATATCGTCCCATAGGGTGGAGTAACTAAATAGACACATTAATTAAAATGTGTTATTCATTATATAGAATATCAAAGAGAAAATGCAGGTTACATTGCTTCTATTTTTAGGTCAAGAATGTTAAATTGTAGAATCTAAACAAAAAGTAGATTTTCGTCTTGTCTAAGCCATACTTTTCTTTCATTCATCTCATTTTTTTTTAAACCAAGCTTTATTTATCAGATTTTCCTTTTTCTATATTCAACAGCTAAACCTCTGGTCTTGGTCCTTATTGCCACAATGCTAGATTGTTTTAACAGCCAACTGATGTGTTTCCTGGCAATCCTTCATCTCCCTTGGTGAACTCTTTCACTCCTACTTTGAGGGCTTAATCTGCTGTGTTTATATGTCTAGAACATTACTTCTATTGCCTCGTGTCTCAGAATAAACACTATAATGGCTCCCCTTTGCTTTTTAAACTTGTGGACTGGTTTCTCTTGAACTTCTACAGTCCATCCTGCTGGATATTATATCCACTTCTGTCTAGATGCCTCTGGATGCCCTGCCCAGCTGACTTTTCTCGGTCTGCTTATGTGACGATCATTTTTATATCTGTATCCTTTTGTTTGGTGATTTCTCACCTGGTCTCTCCTTTTGCCGTCCTTATTTTCCCCCAGTTCCATGAATCCTTTAAAATTTAGTTCAAGCTCCCACTCCCCTATAAACACTTCTTTTCCAGGACACCAATATAATCTTATGTGAACTATGACAGTAACGATGGCCAGGATCCTATAGTTTATCACTGCATTGTGTTCTACTCGTGTGTTTTTTTTTAAATTTTATTTGTTTCTTTTTATGATTTGGTTAAATTTCTTAACCTGTATAATAAACTAAATAAATTCAAGGTTCAATGCTTTAAACTTTTTTTGACATTGCTCCCATTCTTGGCATACTTCATAAATAATAACAATAAAATACTAGGAAGATGAAAGGTGAGCTTTAATCAAAGAAAGCACGATCAAGAAGTAGCTCTTGAATGGAAAGGGTTTGTTCAAAGGCTAGGGACCAGTTAGGAAGCCACGAGAATGTCCCATTGTTCCCACACTGTGCAGGATGGGGTGCTGGGCAGTGAATGGAGGCTGTGACTCTGCTTAGACTTGGCCATTGTTCCTGGGAAGCCCGCTTAGCTCCAAGTAAGAGGTAATTCATCAGAAAGCTCTTGTACTTTTTATTTTTCTCTTGCTCTGGGGCAGAAACTCCCCTGCTTCACAGGCTGAACTTGTTACCTCTTGCCCTGTGCGGTAGAAACACGCTGCCTAAGTGCTTCCATTTGAGACACCTTATTGAATTGCTTTAAAGAGTAGATTCTCAGCCCTCTAGTGAAGCAATCTGCCGGAACAGCCCGAGAGAGTGTTATTTTCCAGTAAGAGGCAGGAGCCTCCTGTGATAAGGGCTCACTGGGTTTCTGGGGGGAAAAGACAGCATTTTGCAAGCCTACTTCTAAATGAACATCCCTGTGTTGCAATTATTATTGTATTTCACTCTGATAGCCTTTGTTACAGTGTTTTTGTGTGTGAATTAGACAGGGCTCTTTGGGTGATTATTCAAGCCTTTACTTTTCTTTTCTTAATTTATTAAGGTTCAAATTATACAAGGCTCCTGCTGTTAGCAAAGTTTTCTGAACTATTTTGTGTAAATGTTATTCACACTTTGAAATCAGTACAATTAAAAGTTGTGTTAAGCGTTCTCCTTTTCAAAGCTATGAACTTTTTCTCTAAGGATTTTGAACTTGTTTCAGGTCTTTGACTTCTTAAACGCATTTCAGAAAAGAAGATATACACGTTCTTTAATTGCTTCTTAAACTGGCCAAGTTCTATTCTGTCTCTTAGACAAAAATCTTTAAAATGACTGCATTTCTCTGTAGATTAGTAGCTTGTTAATTTTGAGGATGAAATGAGCTCAGGAATGAAAATCATTTGATGAAGTATATCTAAAAATCATTTGATAAAGTATCTTTAAAAATTATTTGACAAGGTATCTCAGGAACTCACTTCAAATAGCAATGGTAGATGCAGATTCTAATAAGACCCCATCTGAGATCAGAGGTTCTGTATGACGTACTGGGGACATCTAGTGGACAAAAGTCAGAATAGAGCATGAACGGTACACCCAAGCTGAATTCTAACTTCCAGGTAACAGTGTGCTTTTACAAAATTGAAAAATATATTCTTCTGTATCAAAATCAGCATATTTTCTGTGAAGATAAAATGTCATCTACATTTTAAATATTATTTCAACTTAATGTTGACCTAATTATTAATATTATGGCCTATCTTCCTTAATTAAACTCAATACAGTTTTTTTTGGTGTGTGTGGCAGTGTCAGATTTTAATTTAATACATATTATATGTAGAGGGGTATATCCATCAACCTTGGAGAGGTGGGTTTACATAGAACAGATTAATTTTGTATATAGCTAGTTATATAACCCTGGGAAAAGCTGTATGAATCTCTTTTCTTTCACATTTAAAGTATGGGAATAGACAAATGTTTTTTTCTGGTTTGGAAATCTGAAATCCTATGTCTATAATATTATTTTAATTTTCTATACTATTTGACACTTTCCAAGGATTTTTCACAAATATTATCTAAATTTGATACTTGTAAGGATGTCCTGGCTATTTAGTTTAAATTGTATAAATTGATAGGAAGGTAAGGTGATTTGTGTACATAAAAAGAATCCAGATTTATTGAGAGTCCACAGTTCTAGGATATTCCACTGTTGATTTGGTACAAGCAAATTTCTTAATGTTTGTGGGAACCCAGCTAAACTGTCAACAGCTAATAACTACCAGGTAGCATCAACCATGATCATGTCCTTTCCATACATCATTTTACTTATTTATTTATTTGTTTGTTTGTTTATTTATTTATAAATCCTCACCCGAGAATACTTTTCCATTGATTTTTAGAGAGTGTGGAAGAGAGAGGGAAAGACAGAGAAAAACATCGATGTGTGAGAAACATATTGACTGGTTGCCTCCTGGACGTGTCCTGACCATGGCCAGGGCTGGGAAGGAGCCTGCAACGGAGGTATGTACCCTCGACCAGAATTGAATCCAGGACTCTTCAGTCAGCAGGCTCAATGCTCTACCATCTGAGCCAGACCGTCTAGGGCACACACATCATTTTAAATCTTCTCAATAGCCTTGCAGGAAAGGTAGTTAAACCCCATTTAGAGTTGTAAAAGTTAAGAGCGGAAGAAGTGGCAGAACTTGCTCAAGCTCCTCAGAGGGTTTGTGAGCAGGCCTACGTGCCCATGTAGGTCTCTGACTGCCACACATGCTGAAAAGCATCCCTTGAGCGAATGACCCCTATGCAGTATCTGCTTTACTTTGCTGTGGGTTCCTGTTCCAAAGTCTCAAACTTGACCTGGTAAGCATAAAGAAACAGAAAACAGAAATACAACTTAGAGTTGAATATCTCAGAAAATTGCTTAAAAATTTATTTTGAAAGACAAATTAAAACAACTTGGTGAGTCTTTTATCTTGGGGGAAAGATCATCAAGAAAATGTATGAAAGTTGCTGGTCACTATGAGATCTATGTTTATGAAGAAACTAGGGGCCCGGTGCACGAAATTCGTGCACTGTGTGTGTGTGTGGGGGGGGGTGGGGGGGGAGTATCCCTCAGCCCAGCCTGCCCCCTCTCACATACTGGGAGCCCTCAGGCATTGACCCCCATCACCCTCCAATTGTAGGATCGGCCCCTGGGCAGGGGACCCTCATTTCCCCCCATCACTGGTTCTGCCCCCAGCCCAGGCCTGGTGCCTCTGGCCCAGGCATCAGGCCTGGGCAGGGGACCCCCAGACCCCTCCAATTGCTGGCTCTGCCCCTTGCCCAGGCCTGATGCCTCGGCCAGAGGAGTTGACCCTCATCACCCTCTGATCACCAATCACCGGATCGGCCCCTTGACCAGGCCTGAGGCCTCCGGCAGAGGTGTCAGGCCTGGGCAGGGGACCCCCAGCTCCCCGCGGTTGCAGGCTCCGTCCCTGCCCAGGCCTAATGCCTCTGGCCTAGGCGTCCGGCCTGGGCAGGGGGGACCCGCAGCTGCAGTGGCCCCGTGATCATGGGCTCCGCTTTAGGCCCAGGCAAGGGACCCCTAGCTCCCGGGACTGCCAGCTTCAACCGTGCCCAGCTCCCATCGCTGGCTCCACCCCTACTTCCTGCTATCACTGGCCAGGGCGGCAAAGGCGCCTGATTCTCCGATCATGGCTGGGGGGCAGGGGAAAGGCGGCCCCAGGGCCGCCTTTTCCCTGCCCCCCAGCTCTTAGCTCCCCCCTAGGTTTCCAATCACTGTCAGTGGCAGGGGGCTTCTTCCTGCTTTCCCTTTCGCCTCCCTGCATTGTGCCTACATATGCAAATTAACCGCCATCTTTGTTGGCAGTTAACTGCCATCTTAGTTGGCAGCTAATTTGCATATAGCCCTGATTAGCCAATGAAAAGGGTAGCGTCGTACGCCAATTACCATTTTTCTCTTTTATTAGTGTAGATAATGTTTAAGATATGTCAGAGATGCAATAGGACATGTAAGTAAGTTTTAGTATTAAATTAGCCAAAGACAAATTTATGGAAGAAACAATTTTAAATAGCAAAATTTATTACATTTAAAGAAATATTACATGAAATGAACAATTTTTACACATTTCAATTTGCCACTACCATTGGAATGAATAATGTAATGAAAAGTATTCATTAAGGATCCATTTGGAATAAAGAGAAGGGTCAATTAGTTACATGTGGTGAATTAAAAGTTCACATAATTTATTTTGATAACATATTGGTTTATTTAATTTTGGCTGGAAAAATATTTTTAAATGTCACTATAATTAAATATTGATTATTTCATTAGAAACATTGCCTTTTTAGTATTTAACTTATTTTCATATAAATGTTTAGTTTTATAAATAAATTGAGAAACTATTTGGATGAATTGCATTCTATAAATAAAAGTCTAATATGTAAATTGACCGAACGGCAGAACGACCAGTGGAATGACTGGTCACTATGATGTGCACTGACCACCAGGGGGCAGACACTCAATGCAGGAGCTTCCCCCAGCCCACAGGCCCCAGGCCAGCCAAGGCAGGTGCCAGCAGGGACCCTCCCCCACCCCTGATCGCCCTGCTGGTTGCCCCTCAGAGGAAGGTGACCAGCGGTGGGGGGTGGGGCCAGCAAGCAGGTGGTGCCAAGCCGACCAAGGAAGATCGCCCCGCCAGTTGGCCCTGATCCCTGGCCAGGCCTAGTAACTCTACCCATGCAGGAATTTTGTGCACCGAGCCTCTAGTATTTATATAAAACAGTACTCAAGGATCAATTGATTTTTGAAAACTTTCCTGTGGGTTGGTGTTCCAAAATCTCAAACTTGACCTGATAAGCAAATGACTTAATAATTAAAATAACTTAATATTAATATTAAAATTTCTATCAAGTTTGAATACATGATTCATTCATGGAAAGTGTTTACATTATTTTCTTTGACCTACTTAAGAGAAATCCAGTGCGTTCAGTAACTACATTTGGACAGAATAAATCTTTTGTGGTAAAGAGAATCCATTTGTTAGTATGTAATTGTAGATTTATCCTCATCTAGATCTCTAACCCTAGACATATGTTGTGGTATGTACAGCTATACCACTGGCTTGATGACATCCACAGTATTTTACTCAGTTGTTAGTAAATGCTCATACTTGAGTTTATATTCATTTTAAAGCAATGTTTTGGTTATTAAATTATTTGGACTTATTTTCATTAACAAAATTCAAAATACTGCTTAAAATTGTCACCCTGGCCCTAACTGGTTTTGGTTCAGTGGCTAGAGCATCGGCCTGCGGACTCAAGGGTCCCAGGTTCAATTCCAGCCAAGGGCATGTACCTTGGTTGCAGGCACATCCCCAGTAGGAAGTGTGCTGGAGGTGGCTGATTGATGTTTCTCTCTCATCGATGTTTCTAACTCTGTATCCCTCTCCCTTTCTCTCTGTAAAAAATCAATAAAATATATTTTAAAAAATACTTAAAAAAATTGTCACCCTGTTATTTTTTTTTCCCTTGAGTAAATTAAATGCACGTCTTGAAACTGAATTCCTACACAATGCATACAATAATCTTAACACATTTCTTGGTAACATAGAGAAACATATAGAAAGGATTGTTGTAATTGAATCAAAGAAAGTGCAGGGATATGAAAAATAAATGTCACATGCATACTAATAAGCTTTAAGTAAGGAAGGCGTTCTTATATTCACTGTAAGGGATGAATCAGTCTTTGCAGGGAACCCTGAAAACGCATTTCCCAAAGCGTTATTTTTGTTCCCATTAATTTTAGTGATCATGGACATTATAACAAGGTAGTAACTAAATAAACATTATTTTAGCTTAACTGGATTGAGAATTAGAAGTGTAAATTCTCCTTGTGCTGTATCTATCATCTCTGTTTTTATGGTAATACTCTTTTATTGGTTAAGCCTATGAAGAAAAAACACTGAAGATTTTTAACTAGCCGCTTTGCAGGGGGCAGAAAGGAGCAAAGAAGATTTAGTGGTGAAGAGAGCAAATAAATAGGTGCTTCAAGATTAAAAAGAGGGTAGAAGTGCACGCTGAGCGGTTGAAAGACCTCTCTGTGTTTAAAGGAAAATATTGTTTGGTGCTTTCACCAGTGCATGATCAAAATAAGAGGTACAAATTAGTCCGCGGCTGCTGAAGCTACAAAACACCATGCAGAGCGCTGTCTTTGGGAACGTTTTAATGAGGAGAAGAGGTCATCAGACTGTGACATTGCTTTTCAGAATTCTTCAAGAACAACACAGACTTCCTGTTCCAAATGTGGTGGAGAATAAAACAACCTTAGTAGTAATCGTACAACTTTTGAACCATGTTCCTTGGAAATGCTCTACCGTGCTCATTTTGTGGCTTTAGTTAGCCATCTCAAAGGAAACGCTTCCATATTTTCCATGTGCCCTTATTTCAAAAGTGCAGTGAAACGGTGGAGCTTTAACATGGATTATATTTATAAAATAAAGTTTTATTCAGGCTTCTAAGAGATTTTAATGTTTTCATTGCTCCAGGTGAAACGGTACGCGGTGGTTCTGTTCATTAACATTTAGCATCAGTGCAAAAAAAAAAAAAAAAAAATCAAGGATTACCACATGCAGCATAAAAGGAGGGATAGTATGACTTTGAAATGAAATTCACGACAATCTCAGTTTTGCCACATTTCAAAACGTGATTTTAAAATGTATAAGTTGTTACTGACATTCTAGGTCAAGTATTCATAGCTTAAAATCAGTCTCACGGAGACTGGCGTTATTCAAATGTGCAGCGTATTTGAGCCGAAGCCGAGGAGGTTTTCCTGACACTTAATAAATACGACATTTATTTTGGTTTCAAAGATCAGTATGGTAACATTATTTAATACTTCAAGTGTAGCTTGGTGCATTTTTGCCACTCCACCATGAAACTACAAAGTAGCTTTTGTTTTCCATTAATATGGCCACATTTGTAAGCTGTGTATAGATAAAATATTATGTCCACATATTTGATATAATGTCCATATATCAAAAATAAAAGGCAAAAAAACAGCACTTCTAATTTTTCATAAGGTTCACAATCTTATTAATTTCAAAGTTTTCTTATATTTTTTTTCTCTCAAATAAGGGATCCACAAATAATCATATTTTCCTCTTGATGTATAAAATTAATTGTCCACAACATGAAAATAATGTCAGAGACCAAAAAAGAGAAGAGTTTGAGCTGGAGTTGAGATGGGAGATAGGCCATTTCTGAACATAGAAAAATATTTTTAATTAACTTGGAAATAAGAGGTGATTCAATTTGTGTACAATTAATTAATTTAGAAGGAGCATTTTTTATTCCATTTTATCTTTTTTTTTTTTAGCATAGAACAGAAATCAAGCATACACTCCCCACTTCATGCGTATTAAATGATAAAAGCTGTCATTCTAGTTTTTTTTTCAGCTTTTACAACTACATAATCAAAAAGTGTCTGAACTTACCTAGATCATTTACTTGATTCAGTCTATTATATTGACTTTATTTTTTTTTTAATGTATGAAGATTTTGTTGTTAAACCAGACACATTTAAGTTGACATCCTTAGCATGTAGAATTTTCTACAAGAACCTAGCGAGGTGTTATTTTTAGCTGAAGCTTTCAGTCTGGTGTGTCTACCTGCTATCTGTTGGCTTAGTCTGCAAGCTTCTCCTGTCAGTGATTACACAATAGGATTTGTGTCAATCTATTGTTTTTCTGTTGTTATTTTGTGTTATTATCTTTTAGGGCCTAATCTCTTTTACCTGCTCTCTAAATTCAACAGTATTCTATTTGATAAACATTGTTATTAAATCTTAAAGATGTCTTAGGCATCTAAGAAGCTGCTATTCATGAGGTTTTAGTTAATAGGTTAACCCTAAAAAATAAAACAAGGAAATGAGAAACAAATAAAAGCAAAACTTTAAAATGTTCTTGTAATTATCTCAAAGTATAATTCAGTCAGAATAGAAAATAATGAATTTTGGGGGAAATCAACAGGATTGGCCTGAAAAATCTTTAATTGGAATAATTAAAATATGTTATATTTTCTGGAAAACATTAGCAAAGGAAATTTTCTAATTAAGGAAGAAATTATTTTTTATTTGCTAAATAAATATCTGTACTTTTTGTTACCAGGTATTTAAACCCCAAACATTGTAATTTAAAGAAAAATTAAATAACTATTTGTCACAATATAAATCACTATGTAATTTTTGAAAATTGACAAAATCTTAAAAGATTTTAAGCACTTAAAAATTTATAATAGCTTTTATTGCATACATTTATTTCTCTTAACGAGAAATAATGGATTTCTTCATCCCCTAATCTAGGAGAAATCTATTTTGAAGAAAAATTTAAAAGTAAGTGGGCAAAGTCTAAAATTGGCATTGTGCTGGAAAAAGAACAAACAGCAAGTGAGATGAAAGATGAATATAAATGTGATTTACAGTGGGTACATATTGCAGTAAAACCTCAGTGTAGCAGACTAATTCAGATGAGAGGAGGGGTTCCCGTGAACGCCAAAGTCCGTTATGCAGTAAAGTACGTTTTCTGAAGCGTCTGTTACAAAATGGACAAATTAGTTTGTTTACCTGTTTTTACTTATGTAGACAAGTTTGTGTAATTAAAATTAAGTATGGCCCTAACCGGTTTGGCTCAGTGGATAGAGCGACGGCCTGCGGACTGAAAGGTCCCAGGTTCGATTCCGGTCAAGGGCATGTACCTGGGTTGCAGGCACATCCCCAGTAGGGGGTGTACAGGAGGCAGCTGATCGATGTTTCTCTCTCATTGATGTTTCTAACTCTCTAGCCCTCTCCCTTCCTCTCTGTAAAAAAATCAATAAAATATATTAAAAAATAAATATAATTAAGTCTGTATGAAAAGTTTAATTTCACAGAAGAGTTTTCTATCTGTATTACTGTAATTTTGAATTTATACTGAATAGGTCTAGTAGATGCCTGCAGTCACCACGAGTAAACAAATGCACACGCTGGGGCCTGGGGCAGGGCACTTGGGAACATCCACCGGCACACAGTGAAACTGCAGCAGAAAGTCATGCCATGCGACAACAGGACCCATTACTCCGAGGGATGCAGTGTGATCACGTGCTAATCATTTGCCACACATTGCTTACAAGTGGTGACTCTTGTATTAAACAACAGACTATACTTATAGATGTGCAATATTTATTTATGTTGGCAAAATTACGACAGTGTTTTTTCCAACATATGGTCTATTTGCTAAAATTTGTTAAAAATAACAGTGAGTGAATAAAAAAATAACCTGTTAATTTAATTATAAGCAAATCTTGGTTAAAAGCATTTTTAAGTTAACAGGGTATTAATTTCCACAAATGACATATGGACCAGAAATGTTGTCTGTTAAATTCAGTCTGTTAAATCAAGGTCGACAAAATTGAGGGCTAACTGTATATTGGTCAAATTTTTATATAAATATTTATCATATAATCATTTACAAGAACATTTAAGGATATTTTGCCATTTAAAAATATATCTTTATTGTTGAAAATATTATAGATGTCCACTTTTTTTCCCTCATTGATCCCTTCCACCCCAAACCTGCTCCCACCCTAGGCCGTCACTGAACTATTGTCTGTGTTCATGAGTTGTGCATATCCTATATAATAAAAGCCCAGCGACCAAATGGTAGAACGACCAGAACGACTGGTCGACCAGTCGCTATGATGCTCTCTGACCACCAGGGGACAGACACTCAATGCAGGAGCTGCCCGCTGGTGGTCAGTGCGCTCCCACAGTAGGAGCACCAGCTGCTCCTAAGCAGGAGCAGCCTCTCAGAGGGTGGGTCCACAGCCGCTCAGCTGACTGGGATGAGCGGCACTCCCACAGCGGGCAGATCCCCGCAGGCCATGCCCCCGACCAGTGCATGAATCCTGTGCACTGGGCCTCTAGTATGCATATAAGTTCTTTGGTCAATCTCTTCCTGCCCCCTTTCCCTCTGAGATTCCACAGTCTGTTTCATGCTTCCAAGTCTCTGGATCTATTTCCATTACTTTATTTTGTTCATTAGATTCCACATATAAATGAGATCATGTGATACTTATCTTTCTTTAGCTGGCTTATTTTGCTTAGCATAATGCTCTCCAGGTCCCTCCATGCTGTCTCAAAAGAGCATTCTTTTTTACAGCAGCATAGTATTCCATTGTGTAAATGTACCACATCTTTCTTATCCACTCATCTGCTGATGGGCACTTGGGCTGTTTCAAATCTTAGCTGTTTTAAATAACACTGCTATGAACATAGGGGTGCATATATTCTTTCTGATTGATGTCTCAAGATTCTTAGGATCATTATAGAAGTGGGATCACTGGGTCAAATGGCAATTCCATTTTTAATTTTTTGAGGAAACTCCATACTGTTTTTCACAGTGGCTTCACCAGTCCGAAGTATATTTTCCTATTTTAAAAAAGAACTCTCACTTTTTTTCCAGCTATAGTTTGTTTAAGTGTTGATTAAATGCTAAATCAAGAATGTTCTTTGATCCACAAGGATTCTATAAGACCCTTTCACAAGGCCCACAATGTCAAAATTATTTTCATATTAATTTTATAATGTTATTTACCATTTTCACAGTTTTCATATTTCCATTAATGGTGCAAACAAAATGGTGAATATAATTGCTGGTGCCTTTTCATGAATCAAAGCAGGTAACAAACTGCTAATAGTAACTGTGGTCTTCACTGCCATGTACTTATGGTTAAAGAAAAAAAAAGTCCGTTTTATTTAAGAATGCTCTTGATGAGGCTGTAAAAATTAGTAACTTCATTAAATCTTGACCATTGAGCAAATTCAGATTTTTGTGAGTTGTAGTTAATTGGTGATATTCCAAGCAATTCCTGAATATGGAGCGTTAATCTTTTGTGCATTTATATTTTTTTTTTATTCAGCATACACCTAAATAGCAGAGTACTTTATTGATGCTAAATCAAAGAAGCACATTTGTTTTAATATTTAAGAAGACATTGAGCAATGGTATTTTTGAATATTATGGGTGAATAACACTAAAGGATACAGCTCATGGTTGTTGAACAAATTTCCATGAGTAATTTTGATTATGTACTTTTTTGGGGGGAGGAACTCATGAGTCAACTTTAGTCAGTAACTCCTAAAAATGAAGCTGCCGGCTGCTCTGTAATACATCTCTTCATTGGCTGTGCATGTGATGATGGAACGTCATCTGGGTATAGATAGAACAGCACTACTTTCTGATTTAAAAATCAACCATTCTGACCTCTTCATCCAATGTTCTCCACAGACTTTGGGGGCATAAAGTGAAGCATGATTTAGTGAGATGACAGGCAAAAGGAAAACCTCAAAGGAAAATTTTGGGTGTGCAAAAACGATTAAGTACCTGGGTTCAACCATTTATTGTGCCTTGTAGAAAAAGGTCTTCTCAAACCACTTTGTGTTTAATACGTGTTAACATTTTAAGGGTACTAAATGCTGTAATCATCACTTGCAAGGGGTACTTCCAGGGCAGAGGCTCAGCTTAATTTTATCATTGCTTGGCAAACTCTTATATGGAGTGGAGTTAATATAAAACACACAGAAAGTTCTTGAGGAAATAATTTTTTTTCAAGTACTCTTATGTTCTCTTAGGAAAATATGTTTAAATATAAACACTAAACATTGCTAATTAAAATCATTTTTTTCTATTTACTTTTGAGAACTTTTTCTATGAGGCAGTATTTCATCTGCAATTAGTAAAAATGATATGATTGCACTTATTTTTGCAATAGCTATAAGACTCGTAGATTAGTAAATGAGGAATCTGTTCTAGATAGGTATTTTCATGATATTTTTGTGAGCAAAGTAAAGATGTATATTCTGGATGATGATATTGTTAATTAATTTTAACTGATTAATAGGTCAGTCTTTTTTTTAAATTGGTTTCAGAGAGGGAGAAGGAGGGAGAGATAGACACATAAATGATGAGAGAAAATCATTGTTCAGCTGCCTCCTGCAGACCCCACACTGGGGATCGATCCCGCAACCTGGGCATGTATCCTGACTGGCAATCGAGCCATGTCCTCCTGGTTCGTAGGTCGATGCTCAACCACTGAGCTACACCAGCCAGCCTTATAGGTCAATCTTAATTAACGAGTCCATATTACCCTAGAAGTCTGTAGTGGCTGATATTTGTGTTCTGTACTGATTTCCATCCTGTCCAATATATTTATTAATTATTTACATGATAGTTTAGATAACCTATTGCTGACATATTAACCCAATTTATACATGGTATGACAATAGCCACCTGTTTACCATCAATATTTTATGTTTAACTAGAGGCCTGATGCATGAAATTTGTGAATGGGAGGGGGTATTCCTCAGCCCGGCCTGCACCCTCTCCAATCTGGGGCATCCCTCTCATAATCTGGGACCGCTGGCTCCTAACCACTCGCCTGCCTGCCTGCCTGATCGCCCCTAACTGCCTCTGCCTGCCTGCCTGATTGCCCCCTAACCACTCCCCTGCTGGCCTGACCTCCCCCAACTGCCCTCCTCTGCAGGCCTGATCGCCCCTAACTACCTCTGCCTCAGCCCCCACAACCGTGGCTTTGTCCAGAAGGAAGTTGGACGTCCGGAAAATGTCTGGTCAACCCGGTCTAATTAGCATATTACCCTTTTATTAGTATAGATAATTATTTATAAATGATATTACTTTCAAAAACTTGCTGCGTATAAGCAATACTATAAATGAGATTATGTGTCTTAATTGGTGGGTACAATTGTATAGCAATATACATTAATGTAAATTCTGTTAAAAGGAAAATTAATCACATGATCATGTCATCTGGTTAACATAGTGTGCATACTACATTTTGGGAAATTTTGATCTTGGCAAAGGGAATGCAAATGAAGGGTACATCTTTGGGAAGTACTAATGTACAGAGACAGCAGGGCTAGGACACAGGTTAGATCCAAACAGTTTTACAAATGGTAAATAGATTTACCTAAGGTACATAGGTGGCGCTGTCCATTAGTTGGTTAAAAATATGGCCTTAGGGAGTCAGAGTTGTCACTGGTGTGAAACTTATATTATGCAGTATATTTGGCTTCATTTGATCGTCACCACAAACCTGTGACCCAGTTACCATGCTCATTCACTCATTGATTTATGAACAAATATTTATTAAGTGTCTACATCTGCCAATAATTGTTTTAAATGCTGGGAGGCAACAATTACCAAAATGTGCAAAAATGCCTGCCTTATTGAAACATATTATAGAATGAGTAAAGAAAAGCAGTTTAAAGAAAGATTATGCTAAGCTTGTAAGTGGTAGAGTCCAAATTTAAACCCAGATTTTGTTTTTTTTAAATCTCAATTATTTGATTTTTTTCTTTTCTAAATAAGAATCAATACAAATCAACCCTATCAAAGAGAGAGAGAGAGGAGAGAGAGAGAGAATTACCTAATCATGACTGTTCAAGCATTTTGTGGAAATCTTTTCTTGTATACTAGTAAAATATAACTTCTAAGGCCCCATTCAACATAGAAACAACAGACATTTATGATTTCATTCTGGAATTAAGTATATTATTGCTTCTGCATTACTTTCAAATTTTTGAGATTTTAAAAATATATATTATACAGGCTTTTCAGAACAATAATTTTTTTTTACAATCCTTCTATCTGCTTTTATTGTCTAGATTATAGTGGTCAGCAAACTCATTAGTCAACAGAGCCAAATATCAACAGTACAATGATTGAAATTTTTTTTGAGAGCCAAATTTTTTAAACTTAAACTATATAGGTAGGTACATTGTCATTAACTTAATTAGCATACTCCTAAGGCTTAGGAAGAGCCACACTCAAAGGGCCAGAGAGCTGCATGTGGCTCGCGAGCCGTAATTTGCCGATCACTGGTCTAGAAGTTTGATAAAATCTCTATTAACTAATGTTTCCTGTCCTAATCTCCTGTCTTTGAGTGTTTATTGCTTTTTAATTTCTCTCACATCATTTGATATCTTAGAGAGGAATATAAATAAACTAGAGGCCCGGTGCACAAAAATTTGTGCACTCGGGGGGAAGGGGGGGTCCCTCAGCCCCGCCTGTGCCCTCTTGCAGTGTGGGACCCCTCGGGAGATAACGACCTGCTGGCTTAGGCCTGCTCCTGGGTGGCAGAGGGCAGGCCCAATCCCTAGGTGCAGCCCCTGGTCGGGCTCAGAGCAGGGCCGATTGGGGGGTTGGGGCACCACCCCCTGTCACACTCAAGGCAGGGTCGATGGGGAGGTTGCGGCGCGACCCCCTGTCACGCACAGAGCAGGGCCAATCCGGGGGTTGGGGCACTGCCCCCTGTCACACACAGAGCAGGGCCCATCAGGGGGGTTGGGGCTCTGTACCCTGTCATGCACAGAGCAGGGCCCATCAGGGGGTTGGGGAGCTCCCCCCTGTCACTCACAGAACAGGTCCGATAGGGGAGTTGGGGCACCGTCCCCTGTCACACACAGAGCAGGGCGGATCAGTGGGTTGGGGCGCCGCCCTCTATCACCCACAGAGCAGGGCCAATCAGGGGATTGGGGCGCCGCCACTGTCACACTCAGGGCAGGGCTGATGGGGATGTTATGGCTCTACCCCGTCACACAGAGAGCAGGGCCCATGGGGAGGGAGGTTGGGGCACCGCCCTCTATCACCCACAGAGCAGGGCCGATCAGGGGGTTGGGGCGCCGCCACTGTCACACTCAGGGCAGGGCTGATGGGGAGGTTATGGCTCTACCCCATCACACACAGAGCAGGGCCGATCAGGGTGTTTGGGCGCTGCCCCCTGTCATGCTGATCCCAGTGCCGGGAGGCCTCTCGGCTCCGCTGATCCCGGTGCTGGGAGGCATATTACCCTTTTACTATATAGAATAGAGGCCTGGTGCACGGGTGGGGGCCAGCTCGTTTGCCCTGAAGGGTGTCCTGGATCAGGGTGTGGGTCCCCACTGGGGTGCCTGGCCAGTCTGGGTGAGGGGCTGAGGGCTGTTTTCAGGCTGGGGGTGACTGAACTCCCAAACGCTCCTTTTTTCCTTTTTTTTTTTTTTTTTTTTTTTTAATTCTGGGCCAGCTTTAGCTTGAGGCTTGTCTCCAGCTCTTAGGCCTCTGCTCCTGAAAGTAGGTTTCTGGGTTTCTGGCCTTTGCATACAATGTTGCGAATCTGCTGGCTGAAGTCCGGAGGTATTTGTTACAATGTTTGAAACTGCCCGCTCAGAGGTCTGCAGCCGCAGGCGGGAACGTTGGATTCCTCCGTCACTGAGGCAACCAAGCCTCATGTTAGTTTCAAGCTGCTTGGCTGCCGGCCGCCATCTTGGTTGACAGTTAATTTGCATATCTTGCTGATTAGCCAATGAAAAGGGTAGCGGTCGTATGCCAATTACCATGTTTCTCTTTTATTAGTGTAGATAATGTCTGATCTTTTGGAATGGTTATCTGGAAATTAACACATTTTT
Source organism: Myotis nattereri (assembly GCF_964212035.1). NCBI lineage: Eukaryota > Metazoa > Chordata > Mammalia > Chiroptera > Vespertilionidae > Myotis > Myotis nattereri. The sequence goes on along the minus strand of NC_138086.1, from coordinate 10,486,220 downwards.
TAAACTCAGAATTCTGAACTATGGTTCCTCACTAGTCTTTTTCCTTGAATTTACCCAAACCTAAATTGTGTAATTTTTAATTTTTTGTTTGGTTATCACATTGCCATTTTCATTTCCTTCTAACTGCATTGCTTAGATATTTGTCATGCTGTCCTATATTGGCAACTGTGCAAAAGATAGATTAGCGCCAGCTTTCATGGAACTCATAGTCTAGCTAATTGATGGATCAGAAAACAAACCATTAGCACTTTGTGTTAAGGGCAATCTTAATGAAATTATAGGAAACTTATAAGATAGCAACACAACTAACCTACTCTTAGAGGAAATTTCTTATAGATAGGCTTCAAATTTGCAACTGAGCAGAAAGGAGTTGGCCAAGCAAGTGTTTTGCTTTTCTTTTTTGCGTGTGCGTGTATGTGTGCGTGCGTGTGCACATGTGCGTGTGTGTGTTCTTATGGGAACCACAAAGGTAACAAGGAAAACAACCTACGAAGAAAGTTTTGTTCTAGAACTTGTTCTTTCACCACTTTATTGGTGAGACTGGGAATCAATTATATTATCTTTTATACACAAATGACATTTAATCTTCTCTATATGCTATATTAATCTTAATCAGAGGCAACTTATGATAAATTAAATATCAATCTGTGCTTGTTTCCTTTCTATCTCTCAGTAACAACTCTTCCTCCACATTACCTATCCATATCATGCTATGGCTTATCTATGTTGCATTTCCTTAGCCCAGGGACACCCACATACTGCTCTTATATTCTTCACCCACTTGCCTTTAAGTCTTTTTTTCAAGTTACTTTTTTTATTAAAACATAAATGAATATTTGTATAGTCCTTCGGTTTGTGAGGCTTTTCTAAATAAGACCAAAGTGAGAAACCACAAGAAAAGATCTTTAGATGAACTACTAGAAAAGACGTAACTCAAAGGATATAACTTTTATGAAGCATACACTGAACATTCTCTGAATTAAAGTGCAAAATGGTCAATAAGAAAAGAATGAGTACCTTAAAGGTGATGAGAATTAGAATAACTGAAGACTTCTCATCAGCAACAATAGAGGCCAGAAAATAATGAAGTAGCAGAGATAAAATAATTATCTAAATTTTTTTGCCTAGTTAAACTATTACTCTAGGGTTAGAGCAAAATAAATCTACTTTTAGAAATAGAATTACTAAAACTTATTTATCAAGAAGAAGATTGGTGCCAAAGGGAATGTATGTTTTACAAGAAACAATGATGAGCACACAAATCATAAAATATGTAATTACATATATGACTACTGGCTGTATAAAATAATTTTTATTCTTATGAATCAAAGCTACTAAAACCATACTTCAGTACTACTCAAAGAATGATCATCAGATTAGTGATTGATTGTACATGAACTATTTCTTATTGATCTGCAGTAAGTATAGAAATTAAGAGCAATTGCTTGAAACGTTTTTTTAGACACTTGAATTTGCCTCAACATTATTGATTGGGAAGATTCACCTCACCTACTAAAATAAGTGATTACTATATTGCCTAAAAATCAAAGTCCAAATATGCTTTGTTTTCAAGAGCTCCATCTAAAACAAAGTTACTCAGAAAAGTTGATGTAAAATAGAAAATAACTCAGGGATCTACATAAAGAAATCTAATAACAATATTTATTTAATAGGAATATTTAAATTAGATAAAACTGTCTATCTGAACTGTCCTGAACTCCTAAAATTACTATTTCTCTGCACAGAAGCACTTCCTTTTTGCCCTGACCTTCCCTCCCGTCAAGCCCCAGTAATTGTTTCAGGAGTCCCCCATTCTCTTGCTCCACTCTAGACTGGCTGCTGATGTGCAGACCCAGGGCATGGCAGTCCTTTAGATGTCCTCTGTTCTCTCCTCTGTTGGAGCCCCACCGTTTATGTTTTGAAATCCACTTTCCTCCTTTTTTTATTTACTCTCATAGATGATCAAAGTGCATTATTCAGTAGTAAAGCAGAAGAGTATGCAAGAAAAAGAAATAGGTTAGTAAAGAATTCTAGACCAAAAGTCATTTTCCCTCAGATTCTGAAGGCCTATTTCCATTTCGTTTTAGCTTCCTGAGTTACTGACAGAAATTCCATCTGGAGTTCTGGTCCTATGTTCCCTTTTACTCACTAACATTTCTTGATAGTGTGACATGTCATTCCTTTAGCTAGGAGCTTGACGCCTTTTATATCTGTAAATTTTTGAGCTTCAATTTTAGAAAATTTTATTTATTAATTTGTTAATTCTTTAATTATATGATTACCCCCATTTTTCCTTTCTGGGACTCTCAGTAGTTTACTTCATGTGATATTTCCTATTTTTTTTCTCCCGTATTCTATCACTTTTTAATTTCTGCACTTTGGGATAGTCCCTTATATTTATTTATTAAAGTAGTTAAAACATTTTTTAATGGATCCTGATTTTTATCTCATAGAATATATTCTCTTATCATTGTCTCTATTAACTTCAAGTTTTATTATTTTTTCTTTTACCCCATACACATGGTTTCATTTCCTCTAAATTTCTTGGTCTGTCATCGTATTGGACAATTTTTTGTACTTTTTAATTTATTTTTTCTAAAGTATATCTCTCTCACCTCCTACCATCTTGTAAGTGGGCTATATGGAGGGTGGGGACATGGGTGCTAACTGCTTGTAGTCACACTTTCTCATACTCTTCCTAGTTTCACTACTGTGCTTCTGTGATACCACATTGGCTCTTCTTGTTGCCTCTGTATAAGCTCTAAGATTACAGTGTGCTCAGTGGTTTTACACTCACTCTAGACCGTTTCCAAATCAACAACTTCAGCTGTGATTGTAATTGTCTTATGTTGCAATTTTCAACTGGCTATTTCCTCCAGGAAGACATTTCAGGCTAAAAATATGTCTTAACGAAGTTAGCAACTCCACATTGTTACGAACGGTACTCCTTTTTTTAGTTTTTCTAAATGGCATCATCTTTGAGTTCATTCCCTAGATTACCCTTCATATTTAATCTAGTCAAACGAGTCGCAGTCACTTTTATCTTTGTAGGCTCCCTTGGAATTGTCTCTTTCATCTTGTGCTGGTAACTGCTGTACATGCTATCAACTTTACTTCTTATCGAAACTGATTTGTTATAGCCTCTGAATGGATTCCCCATACCTCCATATTCAAGACCGTTGATTAATTGCCCTAAAATACAACTGTCACTCAGCTGCTCAAAAATGTTAATGACTGCTTGTTTACTAGATTAAAGCCAAATTTTTCAGTCTGAAATTGAGTGTCTTCCAGAGTTCCAACCCAGATTTTTAACATAATGTCCCATTGTCTCATGTAACATTTTCCATACGTCCCAGTAAAAGAGAGGAATATTCCATACCCATCCTAGCTCCACTCGGTGCCTTTGCACATGATGAAATTTCTCTGCCTTGCATGTTTTCTCTAATATACCTCAATCCTGCATATTTAAACCACACCTGTACTTTAAGATGGAGCATAAATTCTCACTTTTCTGTCAAGAAGTCTCTTGTCCCTATTTAAGGAACCTACCTGCCTTACTTCTTATTAGCATACTACTTCCCAGGGTCATTTGAGTAATCAGTTCACTTTATATTCCCAAAATACCTAGCGTAGCATCTTGCCAATTGTGGGCCTTTAATATTTGTGGAGCAGTGAAAATATGTATTATCTGTATAATATGTGGTATACTTAAAAATTTCCATGGAGCCCTGGCCTGTGTTTCTCAGTGATTAGAGTGTCGACCTGCATACCAAAGGGCTGTGGGTTCAATTCCCAGTCAAGGTCACATACCTGGATTGCAGGTTCGATCCTCTGCCCCCATCAGGGTAAGTGCAGGCATCAATCAGACCATCAGAGGGAAGGTAGGGGAGGGTGGGGATAAGGGGGAAAGATCAACCAAAGGACTTGTATGCATGCATATAAGCCCAACCAATGGACATACACACACCATGGGGGTGAGGGCATGAGTGCGGTGGGGGGTGGGGGGGAAAAGGGGTATAGGGATACATATGTTATGCCTTAATCAATAAAGAAAATTTTTAAAAATGGCAAAAATAAAATAAAGGAGGCAACCAATTGATGTCTCTCTCTCACATTGATGTTTCTCTCTCTCTCTCTCTCTCTCTCTCTCTCTCTCTCTCTCTCTCTCTCCCTCCCCCCCTTCCACTCCCTTTAAAAAATATCAATGGAAAAAAATATCCTCAGGTGAGGCTTAACAAGAAAAAAAAAGTTACCATGGAATAATTTGCTATCTATTAAATATATGCATGCCTCATCCCAGTAAGATACTTGAGGACAGGGACTCTGGCATTTATATATTATTTTCCCTCTACAGTATCTTGAACAATGCCTTGCATTTGTATCACTTTTTGTGTGTGGTAAAATGGTAATATATATAGTATATAAGCAACTGTCTTACTATGGTGTCTTTAAAAATACCAGTTTGAGGAATTGGGGGAGAAATTTACATAAGAGAAGCATATTTCCCCCCCCCCCCCGTTCTCTCCTCAAGATAGAATCATCTGCTTCCCCTTAAAATAGTCTAATTATTTTACTGGAGATCTAGTTATAAAACTACTTGTCGTTGCACTAGAAATAGAATTCTGGTGTTGCTTAATGAGATTATTCAAGTTCACATTACTTATTCTGCAGACTTCCTTCATCTGAGTAGATTGTTTAATATTTTATTTGTTTTATTATTCACATTTTGGGGTAAAATATTTCCATTCGCATTCGAAGTTGGTTGACTTGTAAGTCAGAGTTTGAGTGCAGAGAACTTTCTCTTGGTCCTGTTATTTCCAAGTGTGCAGCCACCGAACCTGTCTGTAATTCACATCCCTGCAATGAGGTTGCTGCTGCTGCTGGAGAAGTAAGACTTTGTCCTACCTTAGAATGCAATTTAACATTTCCTTACCTGCTTAATATTCCCCCTCTTTTTTTTCCCTGAGAAGTGAGCTTCTCTCACTGCCTGCACCCACAGCAACTATATTCCACTGCAAAAATTAATGATTAGATTCCATTATATATTTTGGAATATGTTTAAATGTATCCTGTCACTTTGGGGGATACTTTTTTTTTATTGTAAATTTTATTATCTTTGTTGTGAAAGTATTACAGATACCCCCCCCCCCCCCATTTACCCTCTCCTCCCCTCTCCTCCCCCTTCCCCAGGCCTATATTTGTTACTGCTATTTTACATGATAAAGGTAGATATAATTAATCTTTTTCCATTCATAGAATATAATTCCAACAAGCTTTCCCTACTTGTACTCTCCCTCATCTTTCCCTGTACCCCTTACCAGACCATTAAAAGCACTTTAATTACAAGAGTCTTCTCTTATCCCTTCCTAAATCAGTCATTTATCTATTGAACTCTCATGTTATGTTTAATGCCATGCCGAGATTTGTGGGAAACACAGATCTATTCAAACCATGGAACTTCCTTTGCTGACATAATACTTATAAAAACCATCAGAAAGTGGCTAAATATTAAACTTTGTGGTCATTACCATGAAGGTGAATGGTTAGAGAAGAAAGCAGTGAGCTTGGCAGGAGTAGGAGAGGAGAACTGGTGGAAAGGTAGAATTTGAGCTGGGTCGGAATGCTCAGAGCTGGGCAGAAAGGCTGTCTGTGTTTGAGACTTGGGCGTGCTGAAGCAACAGTGAGGGCAATAGCCTAATGGGCAGGCAATGAGAGTGCTAAGCGGACCGCTGGGCAAGGTGGGAAAGGCCAGGCTGACTAAAGGTGACCACAGGATCCACTTAAGCATTCAAGCTTTTAGTAGGGTGGTATGACAAAATGGTGTTTAAAGGAAGTGACTTCAGGTACATCTCATAGGGGCTTATGGTATATAATAAAAAAAGAGGAACGGAAAGAGTGACAAAGTGGACAGTAATTGTAAAGATTAAATTAACAGTAATTGCAAATGAAAGCTTTCGAGACCATTTAGAATGATAAACTAGGAGAAACCAAGTGCGCAGTGAAAGCAACGTGGGCGGTTGGAATCTGAGGGACAAAAGGAGAAGCATCAACGTTTCCGAACATTCTTGGAACAAACCGGTACTTTTGAGAGTCAGTGAACTTTGTTCAAGTGCAATAATCTTGCTGGGGCCACTAGGTGGTGGTCTTTGTTAATTGGTAGCTTGTGCTTCTTTAGATAGGAGTTCAATTTCTAGAAAACTCATGTGTTTCATACAAGTCCTGATACATAACATTTATACCTATGGATTCACATTCATAGGTGTTTCCCCTTCTCCTTTATTCTCTTTGGTCTGTGCTCTCCAGGGAGATACGGAAGATGGGAAGAAAATAATTTAGATCTTAGTCATCACACGTTTGGCTTGACCACTATTTCTTGGCATTTCCCATCTCTGTCCCTGCGTGAGGGGAATGTGAGACAGGAAAGGGCACCCTCTATTTTTCTGGCCTTCATGGTATCATCTCCTAGGGCAGTGGTGGGCAAACCGCGGCTCGTGAGCCACATGCGGCTCTTTGGCCCCTTGAGTGTGGCTCTTCCACAAAATACCACGTGCGGACACGCACGGACAGTGTGAAGTTGACTTAAAACTTTAAGTAAAGTTTATTAAGTTAATTTTAGGGAACGTTGTGGAGTGAAAGAAGATGTAGTGTCGAGGATTGAGAAAGGTATGTTGAGATGGTTTGGACATATAGAGTGGATGAACAAAAGGAGATGGACGAAACAAGTATACAGACGAGTGTGGGTGGGAGAGTTGGAAGGGGTTGACCTCAGCGAACGTACCTCATTCAGATTGAGGACGTTTTTAGCAAAGGCCAGCTTAGGAGTACCCTAATTAGGTTAACAGCAATGAACCTACCTATATAGTTTAAGTTTAAAAAATTAGGCTCTCAAAAGAAATTTCAATCGTTGTACTGTTGATATTTGGCTCTGTTGACTAATGAGTTTGCCAACCACTGTCCTAGGGGTTTCCTGCCTGAAAGCCCCCAGAGTTGGCCCAGGGAGAAGAACTGGGAAGAGAGGCATGAGGGGCATAGGTGGCTTGGCTGAGGGGTAGTTTCCATGTCATCTTCTTGTTATACTGGTCCCCAACCCTCATTATGTCTGCTTGCTCCAGAGCAAGCATGTCAAACTCGCGGCCCGCGGGCCGCATGCGGCCCACAATGAATATTTTTGCAGCCCAGCCAATATAGCGGTATGTAAGACACGTTTTAATAAAAATGTCATAACTTAATTTTTACAATATCCTCTTATGCATAATTATTAATAACAAACTACAGTGTGCGCTAATGACTGATTACTATAATCATGTTGCATTCATTTCCCTTACGTGCCTTACGTGCAGGCGCACCATTTCTCTCCACTAATACCAGCAGCGAATATTTTAGCAGCCGATTGCCACGTCATTAGTCTCGTACTGACTTGTTTGGTGTGCGCAACAGGAAATATTTTGCTTTCGGAGAACAAGAAAAATAGGTTTATTTGTGTTACGCTTATTAATTTGTGCAGTTATTCAGTGTCTAGTAAGCTAATGTTCAAGAAAATATTAATTTTTATTAAAATGTTCTATTATTTTATGTTAATGATTACTCATTTATTTCAGCCCTTTGTATTCAGCATGTCTCTATCGAAATAAACCTACGTTTCTATGAAAATTGAAGCTTTTGTTTTTTTGCGGCCCACATAAACTTAAACCTTGTTTATTTGGCCCGGGTTAGCCTTTGAGTTTGACATGCTTGCTCATCTTCTGCCACTCTAGAGATCCCACCATAAGGAAGGGTATAAGCTAAGCCCCAGGTGCCTACTCCAAGTTGAAGAAAGCCTGCTACCTGGCAGGTGGAAAGGGGGAAGGCTTGCCAAACAGTGCCAATGTTTGCTGACTGTCTGACCCAACGATGAGTGAACATTGCTAATGCGGTGGAGGAAGGAGGTGGCCTAGGTCTCAGGATGCCACGGGAAGGCTGAAGTCTTTCCCATGCGCATGCTCCTTAGAACTATTGGTGCAGGTCTGTATGGATTACCTGGTCCTTTGTACCCTGCTGACATAGAGCCCAGCCACCATGGCTGGCATTCTTCTGGGAGGGAATGCTTTCTGAGCTCTAAACATTCAACATACTGGTGAACTTTTGTTAACCTATGACTTTATAAGAAGTTCTTATTAGATTAAATAATAGCACAGTGCATAAGAGTCACCTTTGAAGTCCTTAGTCACAGCAACATATAATTAACAGTGGAGGCTTAAAGTGCAAACAGGGGTTTTATCTATCCAACACTTTTAATACCAAGCTTTCTGAAGATCTTTAATGAACCCTTGCAATTGTAACAACAATTACAACTTCAGTAGCTTCAGTGAGTCTGAAGGCTCCTTGTAAATTTATTTCCAACACCTCCCTGTGGAAAAAAATTTCTGGGCACCTAGCTAAAGTGATACATTTGTTACCTGTCCTGAAAATTAGGTTGTCAGTTTTCTCTTTAGTACAAGAAAGAGGGTTATTTCATTTCCCCCCAATAACTAAATTTTAATGATTTTTTATTTTATTTTACTGATTTATTCTTCACGGCTTTTTTTCCATCTGACCTTTTGGGCCAATCAGGGCTGTTAGCCAAGGATCAAATAAATCTGAGTCCTGGATTAGGCAAATCCCAGACTCACCTTTTCTCTCTTATTTCCTTGCTTTATCTCGGTCTGGCAGAGATGATCATCACATAATATTAATCATTTGGAACCCTGACGCCTGAAATAGTGAATTTGTAACATAAAATTTCTTGATAGAAAGTTAAGCACTTAAATGCTGCTATATTTTAAAACAGTATTTTACTCTTATTTATTTTTGGAGGTGAAATTCATATAACATAAATTCAATATTATAGCCATTTTAAAGTGTACAATTTATGACTCTCAGTACATTCACAATGATGTGCAAACATCACCACTAGCTAATTTCATCATACCCATTAAGTTGGCATTCTCTACTTCTTCCTTCTGCTAGTCCTTGACAGTTACTAATCTTTTTCTTTCTGTGGATTTGCCAATACTGGAGAATTCATATGGAATTATGTAATATGTGGCTTTTTGTGTTTGTCTTCTTTTACTTATAATAATTTCAAGGTACATCCTTTTTGTATTATGTATCAGCACTTCATTCCTTTTTGTGGCTGAATAATATCCCATTATCCTATATAATGAAGAGGTAATATGCAAATTGACTGTCACACCCTCGCACAAGATGGTCAGCAGGGGAGGGCAGTTGTGGACGATCAGGCCAGCAGGGGAGGGCAGTTAGGGGCGACCAGACCAGCAGGGGAAGGCAGTTAGGGGTGACCAGGCTGGCAGGGGAGGTCACTTGGAGGGGACCACGCCATCAGGAGAGGGCAGTTAGGGGCGAACAGGTCAGCAGGGGAGGGCAGTTGGGGGCGATTGGGCTGGCAGGGGAGGGCAGTTGGGGGTGATTGGGCCAGCAGGGGAGGAGTTAGGGGTGATCAGGCTGGAAGGCAGAAGCGGTTAGGGGCAATCAGGCAGGCAGGCAGATGAGCGGTTGGGAGCCAGCAGTCCCGGATTGTGAGAGGGATGTCTGACTCACAACATCTCCATAGGGATCGGGCATAAACTGGCAGTCGGACATGACCTGAGGGGTCCTAGATTGGAGAGGGTGCAGGATGGGCTGAGGGACACCCTTCTCCCACCCCAGTGCACAAATTTTGTGCACCGGGCCTCTACTACATATATAACACATTTTGCTTATCCATTCATCTGTTGATGGGCATTTGGATTGCTTCTACTTTTTGTGTATTATGAATGATGATGTGTCTATGAACATTTATGTTGAAATTTTTGTTGGAATATCTGTTTTCAATTCTCTTGAGTATTTAATATGTTTAACTATTTTAGGAACCTTTTATTTTTATACATTCTAAATATTGGTTATTCTTCAGAAAGTTATTAAATAGGATTTAATATGTATTAAATATTTGTATTAAATATTTATACATGATGCATTGGGTTGGAATATTAATCTATTAGCTCCTGTCTCCATATTCAATAGTAAGGCTCCAAAAACACAGTAATTTAGGCAGTTTAAGGAAACATGAAATGGTATTTCTTTAAACAAAGTTATTGAGGCATTTCTTTCCCCATTCTCTGCTTTCATTCAAGAAACATTTATTGCGTTACAACTGTGCATTAAGAACAATTTTAGCTAGAAGGGGTCAATGGGGGAAAAGGGCATATCTGTATTACTTTCAACAATAAAGATAATTTTTTTTTTTTTAAAAAGAAAAATTTTAGAAACTGGGAATAGAAGCAAAAAGATTTTTGCCTTCATGGAACTACATGTAAGCAGGGAGAGACTATATCAGATATGAAGAGCTATGAAGAAGATGATGCAGGGAATCGGTACAAGTCTCTATCTTAGACGATGAGATCAGTGCTACTTGAATTTCAGTGTGCACCAGAATCACCTGGGGACGAAGTCAAACCGCAGATTTGAATTCAGTATGTCTTGTGTGTAGTGTGAGATTCTGTCTTTCCAACAAATTCCCAGGTGATGCCCATGCTGCTTTTGGGTCGCAGAGAAGGCCTAACTATTTAGTAAGTGACTTTTCAGCAGGGACACGAATGTGCAACGTGCATCAGGAGGCAACCAAGTCAAAATCTGGGGGAAGAAAGTTCCAGGGAGAGAAAAGAGCTCGGCCAAGGCTCCTTGGAAGGAGTAAGCTTGGTGTTTCTGAAGGGAAGTGATGTAAAATAGCAATTCCATCTTCTTCCCTAGCACATAGGGACAATGCAAACAGAACAAGCTAGAATACCTTGAGCCCTTGTTGTATCAGTCAAAGCCCATCAACACAGGAATTATTCCTAGACTCAAATGTACCTTTGCATCAGCTCCTGTATCTTATCCAAAATATCTTTGCAAATAGCCCTAACAGTGGCTCAGTGGATAGAGCGTCGGCCTGCAGACTCAAGGGTCCCAGGTTGCAAAGATATCATCTTCTTTCATACCAGTTATTACAGCTCTAATTTTTTTTTTAACCTTTAGTTTCAGGTGTTTTTTGGGGGCATATCTTGCTCTTTTTACTTAACATTGTGAGCATTTCCAATATAATTAAGTATTCAGAAACATGATTTTTTATGGATATATAAAAGCATATTTAGCCCTACCTGGTTTGGCTCAGTGGATAGAGCGTCGGCCAGTGGACTGAAGGGTCCCAGGTTCGATTCCGGTCAAGGGCATGTACCTTGGTTGCAGGCACATCCCCAGCAGGGGGTGTGCAGGAGGCAGCTAATTGATGTTTCTCTCTCATTGATGTTTCTTACTCTCTATCTCTCTTCCTTTCTCTCTGTAAAAAACCAATAAAATATATTTAAAAAAAAGCATATTTAGAAGTTCCTGGATTTAAAGAGTTTAAAAATGACTGAGTGGTTTTTAAAAATATATTCACATGTTTGTGCATGTAATGTTTAAAAAATTAAATGTGTGTTTAAATTTTTATTATTTGCAATTTTTTGTTTTGTTTTGTTGTCTTTGGTTTTCTGTATAGTTATTTGTATCATTTGCAATTAATCATGTATTCTTTCTATTAGTTTTTTTTTACTTTATTTTTATTGTTTCCACTATTACATATGTTCCCATTCCCCCACCTGCTTTGTCCAACTCCATCCAGAACTGCTCCCCCTCCCCACTCCATTTCCCTCTGGCCATCACCACACTATTGTTTGTGTCTATGAGTTTTGCATATATGTATTCTTTGGATAATCCCTTCAACTTCCTTCATCTAGTCTCTCCCTTCCCCCTCCCTCTGATAGCTGTCATTTTGTTTTATGTATCCACTAGAGGCCTGGTGCATGGTTTTGTGCACTGGTAGGGTCCCTCAGCCTGGCCTGTGGGGATCGGGCCAAAACTGGCTCTCTGACATCCCTTGAGGGGTCATGGATTGTGAGAGGGTGCAGGCCAGGCCAAGGGACTCCACCAGTGCATGATCGGGAGGGCTCCAGGGTGTGTCTGGCCCATCTTGCCCAGTCTCAATCAGCTGAACCTCAGCAGCAAGATAATCTACCAGTTGGAGCGTCTTGCCCCCTGGTGGTCATTAAGCATCATAGCAACTGGTCAAATGGTTGAATGATCAGACACTTAGTATATTAGGCTTTTATTATATAGGATGCCTCTGTTTCTATTTTGTTCTTCACTTTATTTTGTTCATTAGATTCCACATATCAGTGAGATCATTTACTAGTAGTATTTGTCTTTCTCTGATTGCCTTATTTCACTCAGCATGATAATCTCCAGGTCCATCTATGCTGTCACAAAAGATGAGTTCCTTCTTTTTTACAGCCTGTAAATAGACCACAGCTTTTCCAACCACTCATTTAGTCATGGGCACTTGGGCTGTTTCCAGATCTTGACTATTATAAATAATGCTGCTATAAACATACAGATGCATATATTCTTTCTGATTGGTGTTTCTGGTTTCTTAGGATATAGTCCCAGAAGTGGGGTTACTGGGTCAAAAGGCAGTTCTGTTGCAGAAATTACTAGAAAACACACAACGGGACTCGGAAGATTCAGGAAAAACCCTTTCATGCAGATGTACTTGTGCAGCGACTCAGGGGAGCCAGTCTCCAAAGCCCGAACACTGAATGCAGAGGGTCTCTTTCATGTATCTATCCCCTTGGTTTTTTTCTCTCCCAAATATGGACCAGGCTTCTGGACTTTTCATGGGCTTTGCGGCCCCTCTGACAGTGGTAAGGGGGAAGGGAGATTATGAGCGACCACCCAGGCTAGCTGGTGCCAGCAGTTAATATTCCGTAGGGGCTTTTTATGGCCCCTGCAGATAAGCAGGTTCTGCAAGGCCAGCTAGGACACAAGCGGAAAGGGGTCTGGGGCTAGCAAGAAAATGCATCGGAATGCAGGTAGGGGGGCTCAGGCTGCCTTCGCAGTTTCACTTTTAAGTTTTTGAGGAAACTTCATACTGTTTTTCACAGTGGCTACACCAGTCTGCATCCCCACCAGCAGTGCACTAAAGTTTCCTTTTCCCCACATCCTTGCCAGCACTTGTTGTTTGCTGATTTATTAATGGTAGCCATTCTGGCAGGTGTGAGGTGATATCTCATTGTAGTTTTAATTCGCAACTCTCTGATGATTAGTAACTTTGAGCATTTTTTCATGTCTATTGACCAGTTGCATGTCCTCTTTGGAGAAATGTTTTTTCAGATACTTTTTTTTTTTTTTTAAATAGGATTGTTTGTTTTTCTGGTGTTGTGCTCTTTATGTATTTTGGAAATTGACCCCTTATCAGATGTGTCATTGGAAAATATGTTCTCCCATATAGAGGGTTCCCTTTTCCTTTTTTTGATGGTTTCTTTTGCTGTGCAGAAGCTTCCTAATTTGATGTAGTTTCCCTTGTCCTAGGAGATATATCAGCAGAAATATTGCTATAAGAGATGTCTGAGATTTTATTGCCTATGTTTTCTTCTAGGATTTTTATGGCTTCATGACTTACATTTAAGTCTTTTATCTATTTTGAGTGTATTCTTGTATATGGTATAAGTTGGTGGTCTAGTTTCATTTTTTAAAAATTTAGTTTTAATTGATTTCAGAGAGGAAGAGGAAGGGAGAGAGAGATAGAAACATCAACGATGAGAGAGAATCAGTGATCAGCTGCATCTTGCACACCCCACACTGGGGATTGAGCCAGAAACCCAAGCATGTGCCCTGACCAGGAATCGAACTGTGACTTCCTGGTTCATAGGTGAATGCTCAAGCAACTGAGCCTCACCAGCAGGACTAGTTTCATTTTTATTTTATTTTTTTAATGTACTTCTTTAATTTTCCCAACACCATTTATTGAAGAGACTGTCTTTACTCCACTGTATGCTTCTGCTTCCTTTGTCAAATGTTCATGAACCTGAAAGGCCTGGGTTGTTTCTAGGCTCTCTGTTCTATTCCATTGAGCTCTCTGTCTGTTTTTAAATAATCATCTATTCTTTCTATTAGTTCTAACTAATTTCTCTTTCCCTATCTATTGCATTGTCTGGATCCATTTCTTCTCAATTATAGCTAAGAGTATTTTATTACATAATATAGTTATTTAGAACCATCTATTGTAAAGTCAGACTCATCTGGATTTAATATTACACTTAGGGAATGTGTAGCATGGGGCAAATTACTTGTGATTGTTGAATTTCAGTTTCTCTATTGATAACTTTAATAAAGAGAGTAACAAATAGGTTTATTGAAAATGTCCAAGGAGAAAACAGATATAAAGCACTTAGCAAAATGTTCAATATATAAGTGGTATTGATTCCTTTTTCATGAGATTTTAAAGATCAATGCTGCTTTGGAAATAAAACTATGGGAAGATGATGCACAATAGAAGACTTGTGCTGCTATTTAACTATGCTCATAGAAATATAACTTATTGAATAGTTTCTTCTAGACATCCTTGAGCCAGACTGTATCTACCATTTCTACACAGATAGTTATTTTATTATGCTGTCTACCGTTAAAACAGGATCCAATTATGCCAGCTCAGAAATATTGCTGTTTATGTCATTAAAAACCTCCAGAGAATCTGCATGCTCCCCTGGATACCTCACAGAGGTGCCTCACAGCCTTTACAGACATAAATTCTTAATCTCTAAATTAAATACCTCCTACTGTACTTTTGGACTTTTCTCTTTGGTAGTGTAATCTTTTATAATATGTAACTATTGAGTTTATTTTTGTTTGAAAACTGTCAGACTATACTAATCATGTGTAAATCTTTTAAATGTGCCTCATTTATTGCAGTGAAAATAATGGAATATCCCTGAACAATTGTGTATAAGTGCACGACTTATCAAGGGGCCAAAGGAGATGCTGCGCTGCCTTAAAATTAATTTCCTCATTAGGAAAAAATGCCAGGAGGCAGTCCCTTGGTAAAAAGAAACCTTTTAAACTTTTTGTGATGCAGACACAATCAGCTGGTTACTTTTAAGATATAATTACACACAAACATTTTAGTGAGTCCTTAATAATAACTCTGAATAATAATGTAGATTATTTTAGAATTCGCAAACATTTTATTGTTCTGAACGTATTTGAAATGGAGGAAATAATGGAATAGAAAGTTTTAGTGTTTTCTAAATGCTGAGAATTTCTTTTTCTTTACTTGACTGACCATCAGCAGTGGTATAAAACAATGATTCAGAGACAGGGTGAGTGACATGTCTATTCTTGTCCCAAGTCAAGACATTCAGTGAAAAATTGCTTCAGGCCATAACTTTGGCATGCCATGGGTTAAATAAAGGTCAACTGCAAGTGAAAAATAATATTCAGTTGATCTTTTGGTGTTAAAGGGGCAAAATAGTTATCATTTTAGATGCTTTTAGTGCTCTTATCATTCAAGGATTTTGCATTTCTTTTTTCCTCAACTGAGAATTTTCAGGCCAGTGGTGCCCAAAATGAATACGAGTGCCTTGGGGGCATTTTGAAGGGGAAGAGAAAAAAACTTACCATATTTTAAAAAAATATTCTTACCTATACAGGCTCTTGCATGATACTTAACAGTGATATGGCTAGCCCTCAAGGGCTGAGTACTTTTTATATTTAAATTAGTCAATAGTGATTTGGATAGCAGGTATCTGGAAAACTAGGTTCTAACCCCATCTTTGACTCACTTTATTTCTGTAAAAGATATTTCAATACAGACTTGTAATTACTTTTTAATATTTCTTCTAGGTTGTTTTTGTTAAAGAAGCAGTCAAAGGTTATGGAGGCAGTTTATCAGTCAACAGGGGCTCAAGAGCTTCATGTCCCCTTGGGTTTTAATCTTGGCCTCCTCACATTCTTTATACAGCACTTGCCTGACAGGGTATTGCTTTTGATGGTTCACATGATGTGACCATCATATAGTAAGAGCTTATTAAAGGTCAACTTGTATTAGGGTTATTATCATTTCTGTTCTGTATCATCTGCCAAGAAAATATTGTAAGTAGAAAAACTCAAATAGAGGAATATCCAATTATCTGGTTAATTCTGACCCATGCTAACAGATGCATAATAAATGCTGCTGAGTGCTGCGTGGTAGAGAGTTTTATGGTGATACAGATGCTATCAGGCACATTCTACTCCGTGGTTGGAGACTTTCTTGGATTACCTGTGTAATTCAGATAATTTTCCAAAAGCAATACCCCGTAGGTGAGAGGTAGGTAGATAGCCTTTTAATGATTTTCAGGTCAAATCAGACAATAGATTTCTACATTAACTAATTTGTTTGTGGGCCCAAAAGAGTAGGTGAAGTTTCTTTGTTGGAGACAATGGCAAAGCACAGACCACAGAGAGCCATTGAGCCTGTGCTTGAACATCCCAATGAACTGAAAGCTTATAAAACTCTGAGGCGGCTGTTTTCATTGGTGGGTCACACTAATTATAACAGTTTCTGTGTGTGTGGGCCAGATTTCATCACTGTGCAGTTTCCAACCTTTAGTGTGGTTTTATGGGGTAACATTAAAATAAATCTACTTTCCCTTTCGCACGAGAGTTCATTACATATTTCAAGACAGTTACTATGTCCCCATAATTCTTTTCTTTTCCAATCTAAACTACTATTTTCCAGAGAATAGTTTTTCTAGTTTCCTAAGCATCCTTAGTCTTCTTTTCCCTAGTTCTTAGAAGTTTTTGGCCAATGTTCCTAACATATTTATTTGTTTTATCATATACCAGGTAAATGAGTCTATTTTGAACAGCAACGGTGATAGCTAATATATATATATATATATATATATATATATATATATATATATATAAAATATATATATAATTTTATTTAATCTTTACACTAACCATATAAAATAGGTTTTTTCCCCAATAAAACATCTAATAGGGCACTGTTTGAATCTATAATGGCTCTAAGTAACCACCAAACCGTGTGTAAGTAACCTACCCTTTGTGTGCCTGGTTTTTTTCATTAGTAAAATGGGGATGATAATGATCCCTACCTCATAAGGCAGTTGTAAAGATTAAATGAATTATATGTAAAGCACGTAGAAAAGGATCTGGCCAATAAAAATGATTATAAGTGTTCGTGAAGCAAGCAAAGCTAGGTTATACTTTCACTCTATGCCAGGCGTGGGCAAACTACGGCCCGCGGGCCGGATCCGGCCCGTTTGAAATGAATAAAACTATTCAAAAAAAAGACCGTACCCTTTTATGTAATGATGTTTACTTTGAATTTATATTAGTTCACACAAACACTCCATCCATGCTTTTGTTCCGGCCCTCCGGTCCAGTTTAAGAACCCATTGTGGCCCTCAAGTAAAAAAGTTTGCCCACCCCTGCTATGCCATAGTCCCTCCCTGTAATGCTTCTTTTGAAGTGGATTTGGTATGCTGAATAAAGGTCCCCCAAACCTGTCTAAATCCTAATCTCTCGAACCTGTGAATATTACCTTATATGGTGAAGGGACCTTGCAGTTATGATTAAGGATCTTGAAATGGGGAGATTGGCCCAATAGAAGTCCAACCATTCTTAAAGAGGGACACAGAACTCAGGGTCAGGGAGAAGGACATGGGACCATGGAAGCAGAGACTGTAGTGGCACATGGAGAAGATGGAGGAAGGAGCCACAAGCCGATGCTGGCCACCTCTAGAAGCTGAATGCAGCAAGGAAACGGATGCTCTGCTAGAGCCGCCAGAAGGAACCAGCCCTGCTGACACCTTGACTTTAGCCCAGGGAAACTGATTTCAGATGTCTGTCCTATATGATAAGAGAAAAAAATGTGTATTTTTAAAAACATATTTTATTGATTTCAGAGAGGAATGGAGAGGGAGAGAGAGATAGAAACATCAATGGTGAGCAAGAATCATTGATTGGCTGCGTCCTGCACACCGCACACCCCTACTGGGGATGGAGCCCACAACCTGGGTATGTGCCCTTGACTGGAATTGAACCTGGGACCCTTCAGTCTGCAGGTGGACGCTCTATTCACTGATACAAACTGGATAGGACAAAAAATGAGTATTTTTAAGACACCAAATTTTCAATACAGTGGGTATCCAAAACTGTCTGAAACCTTGTATTGGAAAATAACTCAAGTATAAAGAATGTGAGTTACTTCTATGTTGTATCTTAGTCAACATACAAGAAAATACATTCTATGTGCAGAAGATACTCAGTTTCATGTGATATTGCTAACAACCTTGGGAAAGAGATTTCATGAACAAAACGCCATACTTGACAGCATTATACCTGCCTTACCTTGCCCCATTTACTTTGGTATCACCTGTGCTCAATGATAATCAGTGTGGGGAAGATTTTTCTCTTGTCATTCAGTGAATGTCATTTTTCCTTTGTTTTCATCCTCTATCAAGTGTCCTCCATTCTCCCTCATCTTTGGGGCATCCTTTGGATCCTTGAGAGTGAGATGCTCCAAGGTTTCTTCCTAGCTAGTGTCCTTCTTGTGGTCCCTCGAATATTTGTGGCCATTTCTTGAACTTCAGTCTTCTCTGAGGGAGTCTCTCCTATTTCTTACCACTGCTGCGTTGTGGGGGTGCTGTTTTTAGGAAGCTTCAATTGTTTCTAGGGAGAGAAGAAATGTTTTTCACTCAGATCTATTTCTCTTGGCACAGCTTTGCATGCCTTGGGGACCTACATCCTTCTATCTTTCTGAAGTTTGGATGGGAATATGCAGAAACCCTCCATCTCTTTGGGAATTTCACCCAATTCCCTCCACCATGTAGATCACGGTCAAATGTAAAGTACAGAACTGCTGCTTTTAGAAAAACAGACCTTTTACCTTTCCTCTCCACAAATTATCACAGGCTTACACCCGCCTATTAATTTGTATCTTTGTTGGGGTTTTTTTAAGGTCACATAAACACTGTCTGGAAAGCAGAAGTCGCCAAATTTATTCCATAGGAATTAATGATGAACCTGGACATTTCCCACCTTATATCTATTAAACTTTTGAATCCAAAGGAAATATTGCATATTTTACACTTAAGTGAGTTTGATCTATTAGTCTATGTTGACACAGAATCAATAATAACAGTCATTTATTGATTCTGTACTATTTGTCAAGTACTGTCAAGGGTTTAAAGTATTAAACTATTTTTAATAATGATTACTAAATAATAATAAGATAATAGTAATTTTACTTTTAAATGCTGGTTTTGTCATTCAGTGAATGTTATTTCTTCTGACTTAGTTCTCACCCCCTCCTCCCTCATTTGAGGAGCTTCCATTCCATGTATTACTCTAAGTCCTGTTCAATATGTTAAGCAGCAACAGATGAATGAAGGTTATGTGTTCCCACTGATTGCACATGTTACTCAAGGTCAGTTTCCTAAATTCCTGTTTGTGTCCAAAGGGCCCTAAAATTTAGACATCTCAAGCCTGAGAGATATTTTCAATATACCAATAAGTGAACATTTTGGGAAAAATTAGGTGCATGTTGAATTATTAATCAGGCATCCTTGGGAATGGCACTTTTAACAACGTTGACCCTAACTAATAATTGAACTCACATGGGTTTATTTTGTCAGGGAACCCCCGATTCAATTCACATTATGAGAGACTTGGTGAAATGCTTTGCTCAAACCAAGAATTATAATCCTCCTGACAATCACCTTATGAGGATACATCACTAATATTTTATAGAATAGTTTTCCATAACAAATTACTACAAAATTGATGACTTACAACAACAGAATTTTTTCTCCCATAGTTCTGGAGGCCGGACGTCCAAAATCAAGGTGTCAGCAGGAGTGGTTTCTTTTTGGAAGCTCAGAGAGAGCTTCCCATGCTTCTCTCCTGGCACGACTCCAATCTCTGCCTCTGTCATCATATGGTGTTCTACCTTGCGTCTGTCTGCTCTGTGTCTCTTCCCTCTTTCTATAATGACACTAGACATGTGGATTAAAGACGTATCCTATTTTAATATGATTGCATCTTAACTTGCAATTAAATTAAATCTGTAGACTTTCTTTCCAAACAAGTTCATATTTACAGGAACCAGAGGTTAGGACTTCAACATATTTTCTGGGGGGTAAGAAAACCCCCCAATTCAATTCACAACAAATAGAGAAAAGAAAAAAAAATAGTGAAGTGACTGGGACATACATACAGAACATGAGCCCATGACTTTTGTCTCCACACAATACTGTTGACTCCAACTCCCTTTCTCCTAGTGAATTCTTTATTTTTTCATGACTGTGTAGACTAGCTGTTTAAATATCTGCTGTGGAATTTCATGGGGACTAAAATCAAGCTATTTCTTGGTTTCCAAATCTATCATGTCCCATTTTTA
The DNA here is from genome assembly GCF_964212035.1 of Myotis nattereri. Lineage (NCBI taxonomy): Eukaryota > Metazoa > Chordata > Mammalia > Chiroptera > Vespertilionidae > Myotis > Myotis nattereri. Next base: position 10,465,942 of record NC_138086.1, on the reverse strand, counting down.
ATAAGTTATTCTTATCATTAACTTTGGTTCCTCAACTGCTTTTTTTTTGGTTTTGTTTCCAAGCTCATGTAATTGCTCTGGGCCTGGACAATTTAATTTATTTAAATTGGCTTGCTCATCCCTTATTAATTTTACTCTTATATTGGGCTTTATTTTCATTTTAAGGATTGTTCTATGCATTCTAGTCTAAAACATAATTCAGAGTTGAGTATATGCCTATATCCATATTCCTGGGCTGTAGTTTGTCATAGAAATTGTTGGTCTCTTCCTAGATCCACTTTGCCTTTACAGTTCTGCTGTCCTCCGGAAAAGAGCTGGCAATGCAAAGTGTGGCACAGATGGTCAGGCACACAGCTGTATTTAATTGGTTAACTGATTGATAATTACTGAATTTCTATTATGTGCAATGAGGGTTCTAACAATGTAAGAAACACCACATATGAGATCTTGCCCTTGATGAGCTTGCATTCTAGTATGGGGGGCACAGTAGAAGAAACAGACAATTGCAATAGCGTCTGGTAACCGCCGGGAAAATAGTGGAGCAAGGGTGTTGCATGCATACAGAAGTAGTTCCTTACCCAGCTTTAAAATCACTGCCTGTACCACACTTTTGTAATTAGTTATATTCTCTCAAATACTGTTCCCTTATAATTCTAGATTATTATCTCTTTTTTTTTTGAAGGCACATGCTCTTTTTTTGTATCCTGCTATGCTCAGGACTGGAGCATCCAATGTATGTTTTTGCCTTACAATATTGTACAACATACTAATGCAATAATATCCATATTATTAGAGTTGAGTAACATTAACCTCTTCTCTTTACTTGCAGATTCAGATCAATGATATCGTTTTCTAGAGAAAAACCAGAAAGCAAAGGTTGGCATGACATCTCATAAAGGAGTAAACCAGAGTTTTTCTAAGTGAGGTTATTTAAAGATATAAATTAGGACATTAATTCTAAATTCCCCGGGGTGCCTTTATTTAATCTAGCCACTTCGCATTATTATAATTTTTATGTGGTGCGAGATTTTATAGAGACTAGAAAGAGAAAGATATTTTTCCAGATACCCTGAGCAGTGGCATGCGTGGCCATTAGCTGCACATTCGGTTCCTCCAGCAGCTTCCTCCTTTTACTTTCCTGGCTTTTCAAGAGGTTACTTCCAGGACACCACTGCCCTTCAGTCTGCCGTAGTGCAAGTCAGAGAGAGCGGGGGAAATGCGGTATCCATTGTGCTCTGTTCTTCTGTGTGACAGTTGTTCCTATTTTGTGTTTGTTTCTCCTCTAATGAGGAGACAACTTTCATCCAGGGAGATGTATGGGTCACTTGTTAGTGCACTTAACTTAAATACACGAAGGCACTCCACCAGCTGGAAACTGTGACTTGCAGTTGAATTATTTTCGCACAGCGAATGGTTTTCCCTTTGACATATTTTAATATACTTGCACACTGAGAGCAAGAGTGGGTGAACAGAAAACAGGCTGTTTTATTAACCCAGCAGTCAACTTTGAGGTTTGCACATGTCCACTTTTTTCTTGCCTTTGTACATAATCTCAAGAGACTGGTACCTGACTTTGCTCAGAATAACAAAGTCAGACACAAATCTCCGAACACAATTGTTAGCTGAATGCCAACTGTTTCTTCTCATCTTTTTTTTTTTTTTTAAACTTGAACATTAAGAATTGTGGCTCTATGGCTGCATGATAACCATTAAAGAATGAGTTTGTTTTTCTTTCAGACGCTTCCCCTATAATTTACTAGATGCATTTTACAATATGTAATCTCAGGTGATAAAGTAAAATAATTTTTGCATGCTTTTTTTTGCAGCACACCTTTTTTCTTTTTTTCAAATCCATTATTATTGAGAAGAAAAGAAAAAAAAAAATCTATGTTACAAGCTTTAGCTGGACTCCAATTTCAACTGAAACAACAATTAGGAGAAAGGAGAGACTTCCCTTAGCCAGGAAGCTAGGGCCCAGCATACACAGGTCCTCAGGCAATTTTTATACACACCAATGTTTCAGAGACTTTTCTCAGTAAAACCAGAAATTTCTTTAAGTCCATTACCATCCTTTCTCAAGTTATAGTATATCTGTATACATCTAGAGCCATACGGTCTAAGTCAATAATAGGTAATCACCTCTCAAAATCCACACATTTTAATTTCACTCAAAAGTTGAAGAGACCAAAAGAATAAACATCCAGAGACTTCTCCAAGTTTCCAGTAAGTGGCTGGGAAACCCAGTAAGTGGCTCATTTAATAGCATGTAAATGTTAGAGCAGCAAACCATCCAAAATATTTATTTTTATCTTCCCTATCATTGTCATGATCAGCATAATAATATTACTTGATATTTGAGAACATTTTTATTCCACAGAGAAGTTTCATATCCTGTCATTTGACTGCCTAACCATTCAGTGAGGTGTGCCACGTAAGTAGGAAGGTTACTAAAAATGGTAGCTTTCTAAGAGCATGCCAAGACGCCTAAAACACAAGGAAGTGCTGCGACGTATAGAAAAAGATGCTATCTTTGAGCTACAATTCTAAGTTTACATTGTTATCTCTGTAATATTGGGCTTTTTAAAGCATGGCTTTGTTGAGAGGCTCAATGTCAGAGATAATAATTATGCCAAAAGCGGTGATAGAGTTTGAATGAAGATTACATTTTTGTAGAGGGCCTATCTCATTCTGTGTAGGTACCAAGTGTATTTTAGATGGCAGCTTTGCATTGTGCTAAGAGGTTAGAGTGCATAACTTTGAAGGACAACACAATGAATATATGACCCTAAGGCTGGTAACTTATTTGAGGGAGCACACCTAGTAAGTGGTGGAGGCAAGATTAGAATCCATTTCTTCTGACTTCCTGTATGCGTCTATAATTCATTTTAACTTAAATATTACATTTTGAATAGCAACTTTGAGCAAGTTCTTGAGCTACAAATTATAGGGTGCAAATACGAAAAAGAGAGACCTTGTTATGAAGGTGTAATAATGTAGAAGGGTGTAGGAATAAGTACAATGAAAGAGAGACTATGTACCATAGGTGTGATGCATAGTATCATATTTTTTCATGTATAAGACACTATTTTTTTCTAAAATCGTTAGACTGAAAATCGATGGATGCCTTATACACGGAAGTCCCCACCCCCATGCCCCCGAAAAGGGAGCCGCAAGGGTGTGTAGCTGCCCATATCATGTCAAAGAAGCTTCCTCCAATCACGAGCCTTATTGTTACTGATGTCAGCTGATGCCGTAATTGGAAGTGCAGGTGGAGAGTGCACAGATGCAACAGGGACCAGAACTGTTCTGAGCCCATAAATACGTCAAAAAATAAAAAGATAAATACCGGTAAGCAATTGTCTTGCTCTGCAAAATTCAAACTGAATGTAATCAGCTCTGCAAAGGAGCATGGAAATAGAGCTGCAGAGAGACAATTTAGACCTCCTCCCATTGAGTGTATGATCAGACAGTGGAGTAAACAGGAAGAACAACTCCTTAAGTTGCCATAAAGAGAAGAAGGCCGTAAGAGGAAAACCAGCAAAATGGGCAAACTTGGAGCAGAGGCTTAAGGCTTGGATTATGGAGCAGCGCCAGAGTGGCTTATGCGTGTCAACCAAGCCTATTCAGTATCAGGCAAGAATGTCTGCAAGCGAAATGAGCATTGCTGATTTCACAGGAAAGGCAAAATGGTGCTTCAATTTCATGAGGAGAGAAGGGTTGGCCATGAGAACACCAACAAAGTTAGCTCAGAAAATGCCACCAGTTTATGAGGAGGATCTCACATATATAGACAGTGACTCAGAAGACAGCAGTGATACAATAGAAGTTGAAAAAATTGATATGTCTGGAACTAAACTGATGAAGAAGAGAGCAGTGATGCAACAGAGGCTGAATAAAGGGATATGCTGCATAATATCATAGTACTGGTATGTGAAAATTACCTGCGGCAATTACTAAATACAAATGTGTTCTGTTTTATGTTTAAAATATTGATTTCTTAATTTTGGGTTGGAAAAGTGGTGGACATCTTATACATGGGGACATCTTATACATGGAAAAATACAGTAATTGTACATGGGTTTGGTGATATCATTGAAGTTTTTATTTTGTGGAGGCATTTAAGTTGAACCTTAAAGTCTTGCTACATTCATTCTCAGGGAATAGCTATATTAACCATATTTGCTTTATCTTTCATATTAAACCTATTCTTTAAAAAAGACTGTTTTATTGCCCACCTGGCATGGTTGTGGTTGAGTGTCAACCTATGAAGGAGGAGTCATGGTTCAATTCCTGGTCAGGGCATAAGACCCAGTTGTGAGCTCAGTCCCCATTAGGGGGTGTGTAGGAGGCAGCCGATCAGTGACTCTCTGTCATCAATGATGTTTCTATCTCTCCCATCATCTCTGAAATCAATAAAAATATATTTTAAAAAAGGACTATTTCATTGAAATCTAGTGCACTTTCAACTAAAATACTTATTTATTGTAAATTAAGCTTTAAAATTATTTCTTAAGGTAATGGATATGTCTTGTTTATAAAAATTTCTAATTTCTAATTTTATTACATTTTTGGTTTTAGTCCTTTTAACTTTCTTTACTAAAACATATTTATGCAGACGTGCTTTTGTTTAGTATTTTATTATTTTTTAAATATATTTTTATTGATTTCAGAGAGGAAGGGAGAGGGAGAGAGAGAATCATTGATCAGCTGCCTCCTGCATGCCCCATACTCGGGATTGAGCCTGCAACCCGGGCATGTGCCCTTGATCAGAATTGAACCTGGGATCTTCAATCCGAAGGCCAACACTCTATCCACTGAGCCAAACCAGCTAGGGCCAGACATGCTTTTAATGAAAAAAGTCACATTCTGAGTACTATAATTTTTGTCTTCTTAGTATCATCATCATCATTTTCACACCCTCATTATCAGAAAGATAATTTTTAGCACTTATTAAGCTAGTGTTATAAGAGGACCATCATACTAAACACTTTACATACTTTTTCCCTGTATATTTCAATAATCCAGTAGTGTGGCTACAAGTCCCATCTATACCAATAAAAAGGTAATATGCTAATTAGGCCGGACATCTTTTGGACAAAGCCACGGTGGCGGGGGCTGAGGCAGAGGCGGTTAGGGGCAATCAAGCCAGCAGGGGAGCAGTTAGGGGGCGATCAAGCTGGTAAGGGGTAGCAGTTATGGGTGATCAGGCCAGTAGGCAGAGTGGTTAGGGGCATCAGGCAGGCAGGCAGAGGGTTTAGGAGCAATCAGGCAGGCAGGAAGAGGGGTTAGGGGAGATCAGGCAGTTAGGCAGGTGAGCAGTTAGGAGTCAGCGGTCCTGGATTGCGAGAGGGATGTTGGACATCCCCTGAGGAGTCCCTGATTGGAGTGGGTGCAGGCTGGGCTGAGGGACACTCCCTGCCACATGCACAAATTTTGTGCACCGGGCCTCTAGTTTTACAGATAATGAGCTGAGGCTGAGAGATTTTTTTAAATTAGCTCAAAATCACACAATTAGCAAGAATGCTATATGACCATGGCAATGCTGGCAGTTATTATTCTTCACTTAGTTGAGGCTTACACTTTCTCACTAGCTGAGAGGCTTCTTAAAACCATAGATTTTTTTTTTTTAATCCTCACTAGAGGATCCCGAGGATATTTTTTCCATTGCCTTTTTTTAGAGAGAGTAAGAGGGAGGGAGGATGGAGGAGAGAGAGAAACATCAATGTGAAAGAGAGACATTGATTGGTTGCCTCCCGCACGTGTCCTGACCGAATGGGGCAGGGATGAACCTGCAACCAAGGTATGTGCCCTTGATCAGGAATTGAACCCTCGACCCTTCAGTCCACAGGCCGATGCTCTAACCACTGAGAAAAGCCAGCCAGGGCTAAAACCATAGATTTTTAATTAATTTCCGAGAAAAACAAAAAAAGGAAATTATGCTAAGTGGCCTGTGTCATGCATTATGCTTTACACATTTTAAAAGTTCTTCCAACTCTACTGTTAATAAAAGGGATGAAAATTACAGAAGCCATAGAGCTGAAACACATAAAATAATAGCCATTCATTGCCTGTAAAAACTTAAAATAACAAAAAACAAAATACAGAATGAAGGAATTTCTTTCCCCAAAAGTTCCTTTTTGTTGTCAGTATAAGGAATGCATGCGTTAGAATAAGCAAATGTAGCTATTAGTATCTGATAATGAGTAATAGATGAATTGAAATAAGGCTGTGGTCTATGCTAAATTCATATAGATTAGGATCAATTTCATAATCAGGAAGCCTGAAGAAGACACCTAGTGTTCTTAGTGTTGTCTGAATAACACATTATGTATCTGAGACTCATAGCATCTCATAGCCTGTGGAAAAGCTTATAGCCCCAGAGCTTACTACTGGAGGGTCATGGCTTACTGCAGCCAAGTAGGGGAGGAGAGGGAGTTGCCTGTTCTCTTGGATTCCTCAAGTGTAAGACAGTCTGGTACTATGATTCTTATTAATCAGTACTTGCTCCTCGGTGTCTGCCTCGATTTTAGGTAATAAAGCTGAGAGAATTATACAACCTTTTGGGTAATAACATCCGGAGAACTTATAATATTATTGTTCTTCACAATGATTGGCATATAATTTCAGTCTAATTTATTTTTACTTACCTTGAAACATTGAAAACTGGTCACCTTTAACTTTATAATCTCCCTCCACAAATGTGAAGACTATTGTCCATCTTCAACTTTTCATTATCTGTCTCCTGTTTTTGAACCTTTTAATGAATTATTATGACTAGTAGTTACCTCTTCAAATTTCTCATAGCTACTTGAAAATGTGCATCATGGGTATTGGCCCAAAATAGATTTTATTGGAGTTTTAAGATAATATAAACTTAACATGTAACTTTGTTTCACTAATTTTTAGTGGCAATAGTATTATCTTCATTTTCAATTATTTTTAAACATGTAAGTCCAGATATATAGATGCTGATTACTTCTAGTAGCTTCCACTAGATGAATAATATTGTCTATATGTGTTAACTGACCCTGTGGGTAAAATCTCAAACATGAATAATTGAGAAAAACAGGAATAGTATACATTTCATTCCAAGTTACATTATTTAATATTAATATGTAACTATATAAACTAAGAAATTGGGCACAAGATTTAAGGCAATGTCTTGTCTTGGTGTATTAATTGTTTTAGCTCAATAGATTCAACAGTCCCCAATCCCTGCACTTTCAACTTTCTAGAGCTTGGGTTCAAAGCATTGTCTTTCTACAACTTTTTTGAGACTTGTACAGTGTGATTTCAAGCAGCAGTTTGGGCAGAAACACTTTCTGGTGGCTTTATTAGAGAAAACTAACTTTCAGTGTCCTGCCTCTTAGTTGCCACTGAGTTATAACAGTTTCCCTTTGTCCATCAAAGACCTATGCCTATTCCCCACTCTGCTTTTTTGGGGCTTGAAATGTACATCCTACTTTTTTTCTTGAACAACAGAAATTTATATTCTCACAGTTCTGAAGTCTGGAAATTGGAAATGTGCCCTCATGGGTGGTTTCCCTGAGGCCTCTCTCCTTGAGTTGTGATGGTCATCTCCATGTCTTCACATGGTCTTTCCTCTGTGCCTATCTGTGTCTAAATTCCGTTTTTTTAAAGGTTAAGAAATGAGGGATTTTTCTTTCTTTCTTGTTGTATAAGTTTCATGTGCACAACATTATAATTTGACATCTGTAAATACTACAAAGTGATCACCCCCCAAGATCTAATTAGTATCCATCATCTTACAATTTACCCTCTTCACCCCTTTTGCCCAACCCCTTTACTATCTGGAAACCTCTAATACGTGCTCCATGAATTTGCTTATATTTTTTTTGTGTGTGTGTTGCTTTTTTTTCTTTTTTTTTTTTTTTTAAAGATTCTACATGTGAGTGAAATCACAGTGTTTGTCTTTCTTTATTTGACTTATTTCACTTAGTTTAATACACTCAAGGTCCATCTGTGCTATTGTGTATAGCAAGATTTCATTCTTCATTAGGGCTGAATAATATACATACATCCTCTTTATCCATTCATTTATCATGGACAGTTACGTGCCCATATGTTTTGAATTAATGATTTTGTTTTCTTTGGATAAATGCCCAGCTATGAAATAGCTGGATCATATGGAAGTCCTATTTTGAAATTTTTGAGGAATCTCCATACTGTTTTTCATTTAATAGTTGCACCAATTTACATTCCCACCAACATACTGATGCTGATGTAATAACCTGGTTATTATTAAACAGCAAAGTAGGAAAGGGAAGACCAGTTTACATGCATGCCTAGTAAGGTCTGAGTGAGGTGGAAAGGTGCTTTCCAGTCAATCACAGCTGAAAACATGTCAGTGGTCAAGATGGGGGTGGCCCCCATTGAAGTCCTTCCCCCCCATACCCCCCCCCCCCCGCCTCCCCAGGCCTTCACCACACTATTGTCTGTCCACGGGTTAATATATGCATATAAATTCTTTAGCTAATCTCTTCCCACTCTCCCCCCTTCCCCTCCCCTCTGAAATTTGTCAGTCTGTTGTATGCTTCAATGTCTCAGGATCTATTTTGTTCATTAATTTCACATATAAGTGAGATCATGTGATACTTGTCTTTCTCTCACTGGCTTATTTCACTTAGCATGATACTTTCCAGGTCCCTCCATGCTATCTCAAAGGGCAAGAGATACTTGCCTTGCTTCCTTAATAAATTTGCTTCCTTAAATTGCTTTAGTAAGTTGGCTTTATCACAACTCAATCTCTCATTTAGATTCATTTATACAAGAAGACAAGAACTGGGGAGAAAACAGCCCTCTCCCTTTGACTCGGGGGGCTATCCAATAACACCTTTTCTGAGGACCCCAGGCTGCCTGTAACAGTACCCTTCTCTCAAACAAGCAAAAATATGGGTTTCCTATTTCCGTTAAGATAAAGTTCAAACTCCTTAAGTTGCCTGGTATTGGGGGAATATCTTCATTCCTCTTACCTCCCTTGCTTTGAGTACTCAGAAGAATGAACAATGGAATCTTAGGCAATTTCCTCTGTATTATACTTTTCTCAGTTGGACTGAAGCTATTAGAAAAAATCCTATATAAAAGGCTGATATGCAAATTGTCCCCTCGGGAGTTCAACCTACAGGGAGTTTGACTTCTCGCTATGATGTGTGCTGACCACCAGGGGGTGGCATGGAACTAAGGAAGGCCCTTGCCGGCATCCAGCAGCCAGGGGAAGGCAGGACCCGGCTGGCCCTGATTGCTGGCCAGGCCTAGGGACCCTACCCGTGAAATAATTTTGTGTACCCGGCCTCTAGTTTAGATTATATCCCCCAATAAATACTTTGTTTCTTTTTTTTCATTTTAACAATTGAGGGTGGATTGTTAAACTTTGAAGAAAGAGGAATGTGGTAGTGAGGAGACAAAGGGGAGCGAGGTAGTAAGGTGCGGGGTGAATAAAACCTGAAAACTCAGCTGGGCGGAGTTACTAGAACAACCTAGCTGGGCGGGGAAGGGAGGGTACATGCAGGAGACAAACTTTAAAATGTATGGCTGTCACTAAGACAGGCAGCTTGCAGATAACCAATCACAAGGTAGTAAGGTGTATAAACCAATCCCAAGGATATTGTTAAGGCAAAATTCTTCTGAAAGGACCAATCGGGAACCAACAAGCATATATACAAAATAGCAAATGCTCCTCCTCTTCTCTCTCCCCTGCACGCTAAATCTTAGGTTGCTGGCAGGAGATGCTCTCCCCATCGCCCACGTGGCTTATGGCCATGTGGAACTTCACGCAGGGACTAACAGACTTTAACTAGCTTGGATGCTGAACTGCTCCCGACTGTAACAGGGAAAGGAAGCTCTGGACAGGACTCCTGCTCCTGGAACCCCAGCTGCACCTTTTCCAGGACTGGCTTCTCTCCATGAACTTTGGTTCCATTAACTATTTTTGTCTGAGACTTCATTCTTAGATTTCGCGAGGTAATGAACTCGGACTCAAAAACCCCACATTTTGGTTTCAGTAGGATTAATAGTTTATGATAAAGATACATTCATTAAGATTAAAATAAATGCAAAGGGCTATTAGCAAGCAAAGCTTAAAATTTTCCTTAAGAATCGTATTTGGATCTGTTCCAAAACATGAACAAATGCTTCACTGAATCAGTTTTCAGACAGTATTAAATGGCCAAATAATTTTTTCTAGAAAATTTTCATAGCACTTATTGCATCTGTCCAATTATAGCCATAGAAGTGTGTCAATAATATCCTCAAGCATTTTCTAAGTCTGAGATATCACTTAATGACTTTTAATAATTTAAATATGTTCATATGGTCTCACAACCCAAACTTTTTTCCTACAATCAATGCTTTTTTAAAAGTAAAAATTTCTTTGCTGGTTCTTGTGAGTAAAAACAGTTTTTCTCTTTCTCCACACAGTTATCTGGATAGTCAATCAGGTCTGCTATTGGGGCAAATCGTTTAAATGTTTTTAAAACTTTAATTCTTGTATTGTACAATGTGTGAAAGCTACATCTATGTTAAACTTATTTAAAATGGTTACTTCTCGGTTCTACCTTCATCTTCTTTTCTTCCATTACCATTGCAGCATATTGCAATTGCCTTCTTTCTTCACCATTATTAACTTTTCCCTTTTTATCAGAAAAAAGATCTTGCTTTCTTTGATTCTCTTATTGATATTTTAAAAGAACTTTTTTCCCTCTCTTGCTGTCTCTCTCAGGCAAGTCACATATCAATTGTACTTTATCATTTCATTGTCAGTCTTTGTGTCCATTCTCTTATCCCAGCAGAGTTTTTTCCTTTTTCTATTTTTTTTTTTGGGGGGGGGGGATAGGGGGAGGGATGGCACTGGTGTTGGGAGTTTCATATCAGTTTCAGGCCTGAAGCAAAATTCATTCATTTCAAATGGAAATTGCAATGTGTATCAAAAAGGCAAGGTTTCTTTTTTTTTTTTCTTCTATAAAATGGAGCCTGTGCAATTCATACTCATCTAAAGAAATTTTCGTATAAAACTTCTAAATAACGAATAACTGGGAAATTCTTCTCTTGGGCTTCAGTCACTGAAGATAAGGAAAGACACCTGCTTCAACACCCCCATCTGGCTTTTACACGCGCGGTTAAGACTCAGTTGGCTCTTGCTCTTCCTTTTATCCATGCCCATCTGCTTGCATGCTGCATTCCCACCCTAACATATTTCCAGACCCTTGCCATAGGGCAGAAGTGCCAAGCAATTATTTGTTGAGATAGATAGCCCACATAATACTGTAAGTGACATCTGTTTTGTAGGAAATCCCTCCCTAGTGGCAGGAGTGTCATATTGGCAGCTCCTAGGAATATTGGAATTGACATACGGGAACAATTGAATGTTTTATCTTATCCTGAATTCTCACTCGGAGAGTATCTAATACCAGATGCTTTAGAGGACGGAGTAACCCCCTGACTCTTTCTCTTGTTCTCTTTACACCTCTGGTAATCGGCAGCACTACACTATGGGGAACATTGCTTCCTGACCCAGCTGGTAGTCAAATTGTGCCCTACAGCATAAAGATTGGCATATTTTAAAGTTTATTATAGTTAAGGTGGTGAAAATGGGATTTTAAAATATTAATGTGCCTACTAGATTGTTTGATCTAAATGGTAGTTTGAATAATAAGTTCCGCAAATTACTCTTAATAAGTTATATGGCAAAATTAAAATGGCAGATGGACATTTAATCTTCTAAGAGTGTGGATCCCCACGTTTGTCAGTGGTTCTGCTTTAAACTGTTTCAGACAGATGATAAGAAAATAGCTCATAGTCCATAATGGTTCAAGACTTGAATCTTTGCATAAAGGTGTATTTGGTAAAACATATTCATTGGTTCTGAGTAAACTCAGAAAGAATTTATTGATTTTTTATCAATTGGTATTAAGAAGGCAGGCAGAATTTGGAACCAAAATTGTTATTGGCGTACTTAAAGTAATAAATGCAAGGTAGGTTCTGGATAAATGTACACTGAATTCAATGTTCCAATTTATGTACATTGATATTACCATCTCCAGTGATCCTTAGGACACCGAGAACTACTTCAGATTCAAAAAGTTAGAATAGAATTATTATGAAAGGTCTTTAAAGTTTTAGTTGAAATGAAGATACTCAATTACATAATTCAACCTATTTACTTGAGTTGAATTAAGATTTAAACATTTAGCAATAATAAGCTGTATCAGTTATGTGTTGTTGCAATACCTACTACTATGAAAATTAGTGACCTAAAATAACAACCATTTTACTTTATGTTTATCTGGGTCAGCCATATGGTCTGGGTTCATTTTAGTGGCTCTTTTGCTGCTCATTCTAATCACTGTCTGATCATTATGCTGGGGATTGAGAGTCTAAGATAGCCTCACTCAAAAGCTTGGTTATTGGTGTTGGCTAACTGCTAGACTATTTGTCTTTCATAGAATAAGCTGACTTCTTCATATGTACAGGGATCTAAAACCAGGACCTAAGGGGGCCAGCCTTAGTGTAGAAATATTTTAAATTTCTGCCTGCATGATGTCTCATCAGCCAAGCCAACATGACTAAGCCCAGAGGCAATGTGGGAAAATACTACTTAATGGAATGGATACAGAGAAGTATGCTTATTTTGGGTGCTCTACCTGTAACAATCTACTACATATTACTATCCAGGATTATCAGTTGCAGAATCTTACCTTCCTGAATACTTAATGCAGTACAAGCCATCACTAGAATATTGTGCTACATTCTATAACTCTATAAGAGAAGAGAATTGCTTAAATCACATAAAGTTTATCTGTCCTCCCTTCTATATATTTTAAATACAAGTCTTTTTTCATACCAGTATATGTGGTTTGCAAATACTTTCTGCAAGTCTATAGTTTGTCTTATTATGCTTTTTTTTTAAATTTTATATATATATATATATATATATATATATATTTTATTGATTTTTTACAGAGAGGAAGGGAGAGAGATAGAGAGTTAGAAACATCAATGAGAGAGAAACATCAATCAGCTGCCTCCTGCACATCTCCTACTGGGGATGTGCCCGCAACCCAGGTACATGCCCCTGACCAGAATCGAACCTGGGACCTTTCAGTCCGCAGGCCGATGCTCTATCCACTGAGCCAAACCGGTTTCGGCGTCTTATTATGCTTTTAATAAGATCTTTCACAAGGTAAAATTTTCAATTTTTACAAAATCTAATATATCAGTTATTTATTTTATGAACAGTATTTTTGGTGTCATGTTTGAGAATTTTTTTCATACATTGCTAGATCCAATTTGCTAATATTTTGTATTTAAGTCAACGAAAGATATTGATCTATAGTTTTCTTTCTTTCCTTTTCGTATTATTTCTGTCTGACTTTGACATCAGGATAATATTTGATATAGGAAAATGTTAGTTCCTCTTCTATTTTCTGGAAGAGATTATGTAGAGTTGGCCAATTCTTATTAAAAGATTGATAGATTCTTCCATTGAAACCATCTGGGCCTAATGATTTCTTTTTAGTAAGTTTTTAAATTATTAATTTAATTCATGTAACAGTTATAGGGTGTTGAAATCCTTAATTAAAGGTGTGGACTCATCTATTTTTTTTTTTAGTTCTATCAGGTTTTTTAAAATTTTATTTTATTGCTTAAAGTATTATAAAGAATAGTACATATGTTTCCTTTTTTCCCCCATTAACCTTCCCCCAGCCTCCCATACCCCTCTGTCTCTTGCACCCATTTGTTATGCTTATATGCATGCATACAAGTCCTTCGGTTGATCTCTTACCTCCCCCCAACCCTCCCCGGCCTTCATGCTGTAGTTTGACAGTCTGTTCGATGCTTCTCTGCCTCTGTATCTATCTTTTTGTTCATCAGGTTATAATGTTCTTTATTATCCATAATTGAGTGAGATTATGAGGTATTTTTCTTTCATTGACTGGCTTATTTCACTTAGCATAATGTTCTCCAGTTCCATCTATGCTGTTGCAAATGGTAAGAATTCCTTTTTTACAGCAGCGTAATATATTGTGTAGATGGACCACAGCTTTCTAATCCATTCATTAACAAAAGACAAGTGCTGGAGAGGATGTGGAGAAAAAGGAACCCTCCTGCACTGCTGGTAGAAAAGCAGACTGGTGGAGCCACTGTGGGAGACAGTATGGAGTTTCCTCAAAAAATTAAAAATGGAACTCCCATTTGACCCAGTAATCCCACTTCTAGGACTATACCCCAAGAAACCAGAAACACCAATCAGAAAGGATATATGCACCTCTATCAGTTTTTTATTTCTTTACATTTATCTTGATGCTCTATTGCTTGGTGCATACACATGTAGGACCTCTATTTCTCTTTGGTAGATTTGATCCTTTAAGTATTATGTAATACCTTCTTTGTCGCCGGTGAATTCCTTTGCTCAGAAGTCATTTAACCTAATATTAATAGAGATAATCTTGCTTTTTCTTTTACGTAGCTAAGATTTGCATTGTATATTTTTGCTATCTTTTCAATATGCCCAGATCATTTTGAAGGCAGTTTCTTGTAGACAGCATATAGTTTAACTATGTTTTCATATAATCTCTGTCTTTTAATTGATATATTTAGAACAATTATAATTAATGCAGTTATTGATATGTTAGGGGATAAGTCTTCCATATTATTTGTTTTCTATTTGTTCCCTCTGTTTCTCATGCTTCTGTCTCTTTCTCCTTTCCTTCCTGTGGATTGCTTGAGCATTTTTTAAGAGTTTCTTTTTAGTGTTTACAGTGTTTTTGAGTAGATATCATTGTATAGTTTAATGGTTGTGCTAGGTATTACAGTATGCATATATATACTTTCATAGTCTACATATGTAACAGTCTACTGATATTGACATTTTACTACTTTGACTAAAGTGTAGAAAATTGACTTCCATGTGGGGCCTTTACCCTGCTCACTTTTAAAATGTGATCTTCTTAATTAGTTTTTCTACCTACTTTGAGCACACATCAGATGGCATTTTTACTTTTGCTGGAATGATTAACTGTATTATAAAAACTCATGAAGAAAGAGCTCTTAAAACGTAATAATAAGAAAACAAATGCCCCAATTAAAAGCTGAAAAAAGATCTGAACAATTAACCTCAATATAGATGGTACATAGATGTCAATTCAGCATATTAAAATATGCTCAATATCTTACATCATTACGGAATTTCAAATGAAAACAACAATGAGATAACACTACATAACTATCCGAATGACCCAAATCTAAAACACTGACAATACTGAATATTGTCAAGAAGGCGGAGTAACAGTAACCCTTATTGATTGTTGGTAGAAGTGCAAAATGGTACAGTCACTTTGGAAGATAGTTTGGTAGTTTTTTACAAAACTAAATATACTTTTTTTTAGACTTTTTTCCATAGATGACTAGGTCACCTGTGAACAAATACAGTTTTATTTATTCCTTCTCAAACTGTATTTTAAATTTCCATTTCTTGTCTTACTGAATTAGCTATGATTTCCAGGAGGATGCTGGGAAGCATTGGTAAGGAAAGACATCCTTACTTTGTTCTTGATCTTATTGAGAAAGCTTTGGGTTTCCCATCATTAAGTAAGATGTTAGCTGTAGGTTTTTTGTAGACATTCTTTATCAAATTGAGGAAGTTCCCCCAATTGCTAGTTTGCTGAGAATTTTTATTATGAATTGGTGTTGGGTATTGTTAAATGCCTTTTCACATTTATTGATATAATTATGATTTTTCTTTTTCAGTCTATTTAAGTGATGGGTTACATTAATTGACACCTGGATTAAATCCAACTTGGTCATGTTGTATAATTATTTTTATACATTGTTGGATTCAATTTGCTAATATTTTGTCAAAGATTTTTTTCATCTATGTCCATGGGAAGTATTAGTCTGTTTTATTTTTTCATAATGTCTGCTTGGTTTTGGTATTAGGGTAATACTGATCTCATAGAATGAGTTAGGAAATATTCTCTCTACTTCTATTTTATGAAAGAGATTATAGAGAATATGTGTAATGTCTTCCTTAAATATTTGTTAGAATTTACCAGTAAACCCATTGAGGTCTGGTGCTGTGAAAGGGTATTAGTTACTGATTCAGTTGCTGTAATAGATGTAGGTCTATTCAGATTGTCTATCTGTTCTTGTATGAGTTTTGGCAAATTAAGTCCTTCAAGGAACTGGTGAATTTAATCTACTCTGAGAATCTCTTAATTGGTGCATGTAGATATTAGTGTGAAAAGTGAACACTGATATTATTAAATTACTATTTATCATATTTGTTAGTTTTATGTTTGTTGTCTTTGTTCTTTTTTCCTATTATTGTCTTCTGCTCTTTTTCTGCTTTTTGTGGTTTTCACTGAACATTTTATGTGATTCCATTTTCTGTCCTTTCTTAGCATACCCATTACACCTTTTTTAGTGTTTGCAATACACATATACAACCAATCCAAGTTTATTTTCAAATAATCCTATATCACTTCATGGTAGTGCATGGAACTTATAATAACAGAATAATTCTAATTTCCTTCCTCTTGTTCTCTGTATAATTATTGTCATTTATTTTACTTATATTCAAGCATACATACACATACAAGCAAATAAAATCAAATACATTGTTGATATTATTATTTTGAATAATCAGTTTTATGTTAGACCAATTAAAAATAAGAACAATAAAGGTTTTATTTTACTTTCCTTTACTCCTTCCCTGATGCTCTTTCTTTCTTTATGTAGACTTGAGTTTCTGACCTATATTATTTTTCTACTCTGCTATTTCCATTATGTGTATGTTACATTTTTTTTGTAGTTGTCTCACAGTTCTTGAATTGTCTGTCCTGCTTTTTTTTCAGACTTGGTTCTCTTTCCTTTTCAGCTTTGGAAGTTTCTACTATCATATCCTTAAACTCAGAGATTCTTTCCTCAGTTATATTCAGTCTACTAACGAGCCTACCAAAACATCCTTTATTTCTGTTACGGTGTTTTAGAATTTTAGCATTTCTTTTTTATTCTTCTTTAGATTTCTATCTGCTTGTTTATATTATACTAGTATATCTATTTTTGCATACTGTTTACTTTTTCTACTAAAACTCTTAGCATGTTAATCCAGCCTTTGTTTGTTTTTTTGATTCCTGGACTTATAATTCCTATACCCATGCTCTGACTCTGTTCTGAAGCTTGCCCAACCTCTGCAACTGTGTTTGCTTTTTGGCCTTTCAGTGTGCCTTGTACTTTTTTCCTGAAAAGTGGGCGTGATGTATTAGGTGAAAGAATCTGCTGTCAACAGGCTTTGATTAATAGAGCCGTAAATTGTGGAGAAAGGGACACATTCTCTTGTCCTGTGATTAGTCTCAGCTTTTTGGTGAGCCTGTGCCTCGGGACTGCAAATTTCACAGCTCCTCAATCCTCACTCCCACTTACCTTAGGTGGGACAAGTATGCTAGAGGAGGCTGAAGTCGAGTATTTCCTTTTATCAGGTAGTTTAGGATCTGATTAAATAGCTTTTCCTGAGAGAAGGTTAGGAATAATAGAATGATCTGGTGCATTTCAAATTGGTTGCTTTCCCTCTACCTCCTCAGGAAGCCGGAGGGAATTATTTTCCTAATTATTCATCGTGAGAACCTGGTAAAGTTCCTGGAGGTAAATCTCATAAAAGTGGAAGGGCCTCCTATATCTGGGTACCCCTAGAGCTCTTCACTCTCAGTCTTGTCCTCACCAGGCCTCCAGCAACTCATCAATTAAAGTTTAGGTTTTCCTACCTTGGCGCTAGTTCCCAGGGGGTTTCCTGCTATGGATTTCTGCATGGATAGGTTGTCATTCTCTGTATCTGCCTGTCTCTCCCGTTTGGGGACAGTAGTTTGTTTGCCCTATAATCTCACTTTTCTGATGGATCCATGAAGAACTGTTTATTTTCCATTTTTCACTTTCCATTTGTTCTTAGGATAGGATGGCTACTTCTAAGCTCCTTACATTCTGGACTAGATACGGAGAGGGCAGGTAGGGCGGGGTCCACCGGGAAAACAAAGGCAGATGGAGCACAGGCAAGGGAAGATGTGGCAGTGTGAGCAGCCTCGCCACAGACACCAACCAAGCAGAAATACTAAAATGTGTCCGGACTCAAAGCGGGAGGCATGGGAAACCAAGGGAGGGCCTGTGGCAACAAGGAGTAAGAACACACAGAAACAGGGAAAGTTCAGCATAGGAACAGAGAAAGAACACACAGAAACAGGCTAAGTTCTGGTCCATTTCTGGGCAAAAACAGCTGAGGGAATCTGCTGGGGCTGACTGGCAGGCCCCGAGCGCGACAGATGAATGATTGCTCTAACACAGGTTTCTGTGAAAGAGAGGCGAAGGCACAACTTGGCTGTCACCACCAAGCAGCCCTGTCCGCCTACCTCCTTTGGCTTTTATTGTCATAACAGCTTGAACTAAAATTAACCTCTAGATACAATCAGCAGGGTAGGCATCCTTGAGAAAGCACATGCTTCTACAAGGTCAGGTCTAAAAGACAAAACATAGAGATTCTAGCAAAACACCCGGGGGATCAGACTTGTTTGGAAAAGTCAAGGTAGGGGCTGCCGCCTTCAGCAAGGTCCCTTCAGAGGCCCCCGGCCTTCCGGAAAATCCTCCTTACAGACTTTCCAACCCAGTTCCGTGCTTTCCCACAGGAATCAATCAGGTGATGGTGCAGGTATACATAGAGCAGGCTTGTAGCAAATACATACCCCTGGACCACAAGGCTTTAATGGGCAGCCCATTATTGGGTCCCCCTCCCCTAGTGGGGAGTCTGAATCTGCTTGTAATAAATTTTCCACTGTTCGCTTACATCTTCTGGTCCGTGGAGCTCAGTCTTTGGCATCATGAGACAGGACCCCGGGAAAACATCTCGGCTCACCTCTCCCGTGATCACTACCAGAAGTCACACACTCACTTTTGTTTCTGCAGTGGGTATAGTGGCCTTAGTGAAATGTTTTCCATTTTCAGTAAAACAAACAGTTCATTGAGCAAATAGGCGATAAGGTGAGCTAAGGCAACAAAGGTTTAAAAATCCAGATATAGCCAGTTGGCCTGGAGGTCAAATCCCCCCAGTATTAACTACAACAATCAAGGCTTAACTACAACAAGACTGCGCACAAAGACCACTAGGGGGTGCACCAAGAAAGCATAAAAAATGCGGAGACAAAGAAACAGGACAAAATTGTCAATGGAAGATATAGAGTACAGAACCACACTTTTAAGGTCTCTCAAGAACTGTCTAGAAGCTGCCAATAAACTTAATGAGATCTACAAGAAATCTAATGAGACCCTCGATGTTATGATAAAGAACTAACTAGAAATTAAGCATACACTGACTGAAATAAAGAATACTATACAGACTCCCAACAGCAGACCAGAGGAGCGCAAGAATCAAGTCAAAGATTTGAAATGCGAAGAAGCAAAAAACACTCAACTGGAGAAGCAAAATGAAAAAAGAATCCGAAAATACGAAGATAGTGTAAGGAGCCTCTGGGACAGCTTCAAGTGTACCAACATCAGAATTATAGGGGTGCCAGAAGATGAGAGAGACCAAGATATTGAAAACCTATTTGAAGAAATAATGACAGAAAACTTCCCCCACCTGGTGAAAGACATAGACGTACAGGTCCAGGAAGCGCAGAGAACCCCAAACAAAAGGAATCCAAAGAGGACCACACCAAGACACATCATAATTAAAATGCCAAGAGCAAAAGACAAAGAGAAAATCCTAAAAGCAGCAAGAGAAAGAAACTCAGTTACCTACAAGGGAATACCCATACGACTGTCAGCGGATTTCTCAACAGAAACTTTGCAGGCCAGAAGGGAATGGCAAGAAATATTCAAAGTGATGAATACCAAGAACCTACAACCAAGATTACTTTATCCAGCAAAGCTATCATTCAGAATTGAAGGTCAGATAAAGAGCTTCACAGATAAGGAAAAGCTAAAGGAGTTCATCACCACCAAACCAGTATTATATGAAATGCTGAAAGGTATCCTTTAAGAAGAGGAAGAAGAAGAAAAAGGTAAAGATACAAATTATGAACAACAAACATGCATCTATCAACAAGTGAATCTAAGAATCAAGTGAACAAATAATCTGGTGATCATAATAGAATCAGGGACATAGAAAGGGAATGGACTGACTATTCTTGGGGGGAAAAGGGGTGTGGGAGATGCGGGAAGAGACTGGACAAAAATCGTGCACCTATGGATGAGGACAGTGGGTGGGGAGTGAGGGCGGAGGGTGGGGCGGGAACTGGGAGGAGGGGAGTTATGGGGGGAAAAAAGAGGAACAAATGTAATAATCTGAACAATAAAGATTTAATTAAAAAAATAAAAATAAAAATCCAGTGGTTTTATGGCCAAATATTAGACAACATTTTGAAAAGGTCAAGCTCTAAAAGGGATATTAAGTAACTAACTCTGTTTTATGAACTCTGTAAATCTTGAATACCATTTTAATGATATCTTTGCAAGGGGGTATTAATTAAAGTTAAAAATATAAACAATATTCTCCTTATTAATATATAAAAGTAGCAATTCATCTGCTGGGTATCACAGGCATATATATTTAAAGCAGTGTGCTACATAAAGTCAGTGATAGTTTAATTAGCATCTGATGAGAGTTAGCAATTTAACTTCAATTTACAGCATAAAGGTTAGGTGAGGGGAGCTCCTGCTATGATAGTGGTGCTATTCTAATACCGAACAGTAAATTGACCACTGAATAAAAACATTAGAGTGGAGGAAAACCTTACACATGTGGGTGAAAAGGGGCCACATGCTAATCTAATAACTCAGGGACGGTCTGAAATTAAAACCTTTTAATTAAAAAGCAGTTTACTAGTGTAGTGGGTAGTCCTGTCCTCGGCCAGTATCTTCCCTGACAAAGATCAATTTGGATCTTCACTGAGCCTATTGTCTTCTGTATATAAGATAACATACCTGTGGAATGTCCCTTGGAACTTCCCTTCTTCCAGGCCCCTGGGGCACAACAAATGGCCCCAGGGTGAAGACCACTTGTCTCCTTCATTTTTTTTTTAAATATATTTTATTGATTTTTTTACAGAGAGAAAGGGAGAGAGATAGAGAGTTAGAAACATCGATGAGAGAGAAACATCGATCAGCTGCCTCCTGCACATCTCCCACTGGGGATATGCCCACAACCCAGGTACATGCCCTTGACCGGAATCGAACCCGGGACCCTTCAGTCCGCAGGCCGACACTCTATCCACTGAGCCAAACTGGTTTTGGCTCATTTTTTAAAAATATATTTTTATTGATTTCAGAGAGGAAGGGAGAGGGAGAGAGAGATAGAAACATCAACGATAAAAGAGAATCATTGATCGTCTGCCTCCTGCACACCCCCTACTGGGGATCAAGCCTGCAACCAGGGCATGTGCCCTTGACTGGAATTGAACCCGGGACCCTTCAGTCTGCAGCCTGACACTTTATCCACTGAGCCAAACCAGGCAGGGCTGTCTCCTTCATTGTTATTATCATATTAATTGTTGACTGTTAACTATCCTGCACCCACCTATGTAAAAAAAGCATGTGTCTGTCATTTTACTTTTTATCCAATCCCAGAGGTTTCCTCCTGCTTTGCTTCCTCCCACCTCCTAATCTATACCGATGGATTTCTTGTAACCTCCTTTATGGTAATTTATAAAAATTGGTGACAAACCACCATTCTCAGGAGCATTATCCCAATACGTTGAGATTCTCCCTCCTGGCAACAGTTTGGCTCAAATACACTCACAAAAATCCTTTACTGGTTTGAATATTTTTTACGTAAACACACAAGTTTGCTAATTTATAAAGCTATTATATACCAATTAAAATATAGTCTAATTTTTAAATATATGTCATACACAGTAATGCTTAAGAAGTTAAACCTGATATCTATGCTAGACCTCGGTAAAATGAGAAAAAAGCATCACATTAATAGCAGTTGATCTTACCAATCTGACTTCAAACCAATTCTGATTTTCAGTGGTTACCAGATACTGGGGGCAAATTTTCGGTAATGTTTATGATCTCACACTCAGAAATCAGAATTATATATGTCTTCTTCTACCTCCTTAATATATTTAAAAGTACCCCATGTATTATCGTATTGGTCTCCAACCTGTCTCAGTAGTTTCCCTATGTGTTCTCTATGCTTTTAGATTTCTCTTGTGGTATTTGTTTTTGTAAACTCACCTCACTTTTATAATAAATTCTATGGATTTTTACAGCCTGGGGGGGGGGGGAATGGATAATGAAACAAAACAGCAAGCCCTATGTACAATAGCTTTGTGACTTTTAAAGTAAAAATGGGTACCTCAATAAGATGAAACAAGTGAACATACCAAATTTCTGATACCGATCTTTTCTGGGTGGGGTTATGTCTACACAAACTATTTTAGGTTGCTCTCCCCCTGCTAAGGTATATCCACATATGAATATATGTTTCTAACATATACTTAGATCTTGTATCACTATCAGAGCTTCAGAAATCAATAAAGTCATTATGAGGAAAAAAGGTAGCAATTTTCTATAGAAAGCGAGAGGCTATTTTAGAAATAAGTAGATGTGAGGAAAAAGGTATGGAATATGAAGCTACGAAGAGATATTCATTTGCTCTACCTGTTTTGGCTGGGTAGATAGAGTGTCAGCCTGTGGACTGAAAGGTCCCAGGTTTGATTCCAGCCAAGGGCACATACATGCCAGGGTTGCAGCCTCTATCCCCAGTAGGGGGCGTGAGGGAGACAGCTGATCAATGACTCTCTCTCATTGTTGATGTTTCTATCTCTCTCTCCCTCTCCCTTCCTCTCTGAAATTCATAAAAATACATATTCTTTTAAAAAGATATTCATTTCTTAAGAGCACAATGACAAAACAATAAAGTTAAACAAAAAATAAACTAAAAAAAACAAAAGCAAATTTACTCTAAAACTACCTAACAGAGTAAGTCTGTTATAGGACAATGAAAAGCTAGGAAAATTTGGGGACGAGTGGGATAGGGAAACTGAGGTAGGAAAAGAAAACAAGGCCAAAGAGTTTTGCAGGCTGCCTGTAGCAGGAGCTTATCTTGAGAACAAAGGGTTAAAAACCTGTCCTCACAAAGGAATGCAGGAAAGGAGGGGCATGAAGCTGTTAAAACTACCAGATAAAAGGAGGGGGAAAGAAGAGTAAGAAGAGTATAGTTCTATTTTACCCCACTCACGGATTAAACAGAAAGCCAGCAGTTTTGCTTTTGTCAAGATAAAGTTTTCGTGTGCTTCTCATAAATTGTGGAAAAGCCGTGGCAAAGAAAAGGGGGGAACTTTAGAGTTCACCTAGACCAGGATATCTAGCAGAGGAACTAAAAGGAACACTTATAGACGGGAGTTATAGGAGCCAAAACCCCTCCCCCAGCCCACTTGCTCTTCAGATTAGCTGAGAGCCACTCTGAGCTTCAGAAGCCAGCTATATCGATTTGCTTGCCTTGCTTCTTTAATAAACGTGCATGCTTTAATTTTTTTGATAACTTCACTTTATTTACATTTTTAAATAAATTCACTTTAAATAAACTCACAACACCTATTTCCTGAAGTCTCTCATTTACATTCCGCCCTCTCCCACTGACTCAGACCTCTCTGGTGTCTGTGAGAGGTGCTTGTCACAGGTCAAATGCTAAATTGTTGGTTAAGCAAATTTAATCTTCAGAATTCAAAGCCTCAGATTCTACATTCTGTATTGTTTTTTCCTGGAGCTTCCTTGCCGATTATGTTGCCTTGTGCCTTTATGATCTCTGGTCCTCACATAGGTCATTGAGAAATTTTCTTTTGCTCTAAGAAACAAAAATGAAGGCCTCTTTTATGAACTGTACCTGTAAATTTTTCTTTTACTTTCCATTGTTTAAGCATATATAGGGTGTGCCCAAAATATATACACACTTCAACAGCTGATAGCTCAATTTTGAAATGAAATGTATTTTAATAAACACTGCCTTTATAATTATTCAAAGTGTGTGTGTACATGTTTGGCACACACGATACATTCTCTAGACCACATTAGAGAGTTCATATGTTGTCTCACCGTGATTTCATGGATGTCACGTCTTGCCTCTTACGAGGGAATTTTCCCTTGAGGACAAGGCCAACTCTACAGCTTTCTTTTAAACTTCAAAGTGTTCAGTCTGCTGATGTGTTAACTCAATAGGTACTCAGTAAATGGTAATTGGTTGAATAAATAAGCAATTAAAGTAATGCAATTTTTTTTTTTTGCCTTTGTTAAGAATAGTTAATCTATTCCTTCTTTGGACAGGTTTAAATTGCTGAGGGAGTGTGTTGGGACTGTTTGTAAACTTCAGTTGCTTTTTTTGTAGTCTATGGAAGGTGGCTGGTTTCCTAGTAATGATCATACTCACTTTTGAAATATACTTTTTGGGCACAGGATTAGAGAGCCAATCTGGCAATTACTCAGTGATTCTTGAGGTGACCTACATTTTCCACATTAAAAAAATGAATAAAGAGAACAGTGATCATCATGGAAATCTGCCTTTGTTACTTGGTAGATTTTGCCCAACTCAAACAAATTAAATGTATCAATGTAGTATCAGTTTTTGCCATGGCCTTGATCTTAAATCAGAAGACTATTACCAAGGGTGTATATTGACTAAAACTTCAGTACACACACACACACACACACACACACACACACACACACACCCCTCTATCCATCTTTCTTTTTAAATTTGTTTTTTAAGACTTCACCACAATAGGAAAACATATTTTAGTTGAAAACTAAACTACTAAAATATCTGATTATGCTTGTTTTGCATCAGGTAACATATTTATTTTGAATTAGTGGGTTCATGAAAGATGTATTTGCCAAGATTTTTGTCTGTTTAATCTGCAGTTTCAAGGCAGTGTCTTAATCCTATTAAAACTAATTTAATGGAGCGGGTAGGCTTTTGTCAGTTAGGTGAAGTTCAAGTTGTAACTAGTATTAAAGGAAGAAAATGTAAGAAACAAACAGTAATGTTCAACTTTTGTTGTTTATTCTCTTTATTTTTCATTTATTCTTATCACTTGCATATTAGGGCAATGGGAAAGAGTGCTTTCTGAGTTCACAGGGCAATTCCTTGGAGACTGCAATGAGCTTTTATCTTCAAAAGAACAATCAATGGGTAAAAATGCCCCTGTGTTTGGAAGTTTAAATTATGTCTTTATGGGGCACCTAGTAACTTTATTGGAGACAAAGGTCTGACAGTATTTCCACTAAAAGAGCACTTTCCAGAGCAAACAATGTCAGTGTAAAAATTTGCTCTGGGCTAAAGTTGGCATCAAGATTCTAGCCTTGAAGCTATTTTGTTGTAGAAATTCCGTTGCACCAGGTTAGCTTAGGGGTTGAAGAGGATGAAAATACGTGTTCACTTACTTTTTATTTTTTTAGTGCAGTTAAGAAATTATTTTGATGACTTTTGCAAATGTGCAATTTTTTCTATACAACTAAACAGATGCATGTTTCTAAAAAGAGGAGTTTGACCAAGGCACATAATCGATCATAGAATTTCCAATCTATTTCAGTGCAAGGAGTTTACCAGTAGCTAACATGCAAGAGGGAAGTTTTAAAATAGTGACTAGGCTAGACATTCTCCTTTCCTTTCTGTTGAATATGAGTTACCATTCTTCTAGAATCTGACTCCAAGGGGTAAGATCTAACTTTCTCAAAGTATTAATATGGTCGCTTTGCATTTGCTAGCAATTCTTTGGGATTTTTACTTGGGGGAAAGGTGGTGTCTTGTAGCATTACAACTTGAGATGCAGTGGGGAGGGTAATGGTAAAGACATATTCCAGATCTTAAAAAGTGAGAGCAATAACAATTGAATGGTCATTTGGCGTTGGCCTCCTCAGAGTTCCTGGTCATTAATATGGTGTCATCATTTTAGAAAAGGGCCATGACAAGCCAGAAATAGAGAGAGAGTAATACATAGTCTGACAAACGGGACTAGAGGAGATGAAGAGGATTGGAATGAAGTAATTAGTTCTTTGAATTCAAGGTGGTGGTGGATAACATCAATCTAGAGCACCCTTCTTTACTGTAAGTATGGAGCTTTGAGTTTAGAGAAGAAAATCATTAGAATAAAACTACTTTTTAAAATTGTCATTTACCTATAATTTATATTAAGAAGAATAGCTTACTATGTTAATAAATCATGTGTGAGAGAAGTTAAATTTAAAAGAGAGTAATGGCATTCTAAAATGAGGAATAGACAAGCTACCGGCTCTGAAAGATATATTTTTGCAGATGTTATGTAAGAGTCAATTAATTCATGGAACTATTTTTGCCAACCTAATATTAAGTTGGAGCATCTTATGAAAGAGAGGTTCAAAGGATACATTTAATAACTATGGCATTATGGTTGGTTATTTTTGTGTTAGCTTTATCAAAATGCCAATGAAAAGTTCTGTCATTGATAACACTGTGAACTAACCAAATACATTTAATATACAGTTCCAGTTAAAGGCGGCATCTATGTAACGTGGAATGAATGATAGGTCTAACTTTACTAGAGCTAATAATGTTATCTTAGATTTATATTTTATTCTTGTGACATTTAATGAAATCTGTAAACAAAAAAATCTTGTTCAATAATTGTATACTTTGGACTATTAAACATATTTTTATTTAAGTTGGCCTGTTCTTTTAACACAACTGCTTGTAGAGTATTGGGTTCTATCATGTGTTTAATGGATATTAACAAATGCAATCCATGTGGTCAAACTAGTTCTATAAATTAGACTTTTAAATAAAGTTTTATGGGTATGTGTAAAGAACGCTCTCTCCCACAGAACTCATTAGAGGATTTATGGGATTTCTACTTAAAAACTGATCCCTGGCTTCACTTCTTTTTTAATTTAAAAACTATTTGACATGTTTTTCTCAGTAGTACAAAATCAATGATATCACATGTATTGTTACTTAAGTAAAATATAATTTCTAATCATAGTTTAAACCTTCTGAGAGATCTCGGTCTTATCAATCTGCCTAATCTAGCTCAGAGCTATTCTCTCTCTCTCTCTCTCTCTCTCTCTCTCTCTCTCCCCTACAAAGGAGTCTTAATCCAGTTTCTCAAACTCAGCTTACTTCTGTGTGTTTTTTGCACTTTATTATTTTTAATTAATGTTTTTCAATTACAGTTTACATTCAATACTAATTTGCATTAGTTTCAGGTGTACAGCATAGTGGCTAGACAATCATATACTTTACAAAGTGTTCTGTTTGATATTTCCAGTACCCCACTGGCACCATACATAGTTATTACAATATTACCACTATTATTTTAAAATATATTTTTATTGATTTCAGAGAGGAAGGGAGAGGGAGAGAGAGCTACAAACATCAATGATGAGAGAGAATCATTGATCAGCTGCCTCCTGCACATCTTACACTGGTGATCGAGTTCACAATCTGGGTATGTGCCCTGCCCGGGAATCGAACCGTGCACAACCTCCTGGTTCATAGGTAGATGCTTAACCATTGAGCCATGCTGGCTGAGCTTATTACAGTACGATTGACTATATTTCCTATGCTCTACTTTACATCTCCAAAATTATTTTGTAACTCTCAGTCTGTACTTCTCAATGCCTTCACCTTTTTCACCAAATCCCCCAACACTGCTCCCCTCTGGTAACCATCAGTCTTTTCTATGTGTCTGTGAGTATGCCACTGTTTTGTTTGTTTATTTGTTTATATTATTCTTTAGATTCCACATACAAGTGAAATCAATGGCATTTGTTTTTCTCTGACTGACTTATTTTGCTTAACATAATACCCTCTAGATCAGTGATTCTCAACCTTCCTAATGCCACGACCCTTTAATACAGTTCCTCATGTTGTGGTGACCCCAACCATAAAATTATTTTTGTTGCTACTTCATAACTGTAATTTTGTTACTGTTATGAATCGTAATGTAAATATCTGATATGCAGGATATATTTTCATTGTTACAAATTGAACATAATTAAAGCATAGTGATTAATCACAAAAAAAATATGTAATTATATATGTGTTTTCTGATGGTCTTAGGTGACTCCTGTGAAAGGGTCGTTCGAGCCCCAAAGGGGTCCCGACCCACAGGTTGAGAACCATAGCTCTAGATCTACTCATGCTGTCACAAATGGGAAGATTTCTTTATTTTCTATGGCCAAACAATATTCCATTGTATGTATGTACCATTACTTTTTTTAGCAAGTTGTTTATTGATGGGCACTTGGTTGCTTCTATAGCTTGGCTATTGTAAATAATTCTGCAATGAATATAGGGGTGAATATATTCTTTTGAATTAGTGTTTTGGGTTTCTTCAGATATATACCCAGAAGTGGAATTGCTCAGTTGTAAGACAGTTCTGTTTTTAATTTTTTGAGGAACCTTCATACTCTTTTCCACGGTGGCTGCAGCAATCTGCATTCCCACCAACAGTGCATGAGTGTTCCTTTTTTCCACATCCTCACCAACACTTGTCGTTTGTTGACTTATTAATGATAGCATTCTAACAGGAGTGAGGTGATATCTCATTGTGTTTCAAGTTCCATTTCTTTAATGATTAGTCATGTTGAGCATCTTTTCATGTCTACTGGCCATTTGTATGTCCTTTTGATACTGTTATAATAACCTGGTTATTATTTAACAGGAAAGGAGCACAGGGGAGACTGGTTATCATAGGCATGCCATTTCTACAGCTTTGACAGAAAACTACAGTTAATATTCTCTAAGTCTGTTTCCCTCAAATCAGTAAATCACCGGGGCAAAGGACTGGACAATAGACACAGGCCCAGTAAGGTTTGGGGTTTGGGTGACCTGGGAAAACGCTTACCTGTCAGCCACACCAGGGGCGAGTCAGTGGCCAGAATAGGTGTGGCCACCGCAAGGGTGTGAAGTCTGAGATACTTAATTCCTGAACAAAGGATCTCTCTCTCTCTCTCTCTCTCTCTCTCTCTCTCTCTCTCTCTCTCTCTCTCTCTCTCTCTCTCCTGTGCTCCTATATCTCTTGTTGCAGAGGACACACTCTCCTGCATTTGCCAAAATGACTCACCACCCTGTGGGACCCAGACAATGGACTAATGGACTTTAATTAGCCTAATGCTGCACCAGACTCAATTCTCTCATGGGACAGAAACTCTGGACACTGGCTTTGCGTTTATCTCTACTAAAGCCCCAGCTACATATTTTCAGGACTGGGTTAAGGGATATGTGACTTTGCAACCTGAGAAATATAATTCCATGCCAATGAAAAACATTCATTCTCTCATGTGACTCTTAGAAAATTCATTTTCTCAAGATATCATAAGAAACCTACTCCCACTAACAACAGAGGAATCCCACCAACCCAATCCTCTGGGAACACTTTTTTGAAGACGTGTCTATTCAGGTCCTTATTTGTAAATTGAATTGTTTGGGTTTTTTTTTGTCTTGAGTTGTAAAAGTTTTTTTTAAAATAAATTTTGGATATGAACCCCTTGTCAGATGTATTAATGATGAATATATTCTTGAAAACTCAGTGGGTTGTCTTTTCATTTTGTTGATGGTTTCCTTCGCTGTGCAAAAGCTTTTCATTTTTTCATGGTCCCATTTTATTATTTTTTCGTTTGTTTCCCTTGCTTAAGGCAATATATCAATAATATTGCTATGACAAATGTCTGAGATTTCACTGCCCCTGTTTTCTTCTAGGATTTAAATGATTTCTATTCTAACATTTAAGTCTTTAATTCATTTTGAGTTTATTCTTGTGTATGGTGTGAGAAGGTGGTGTAGTTTATGTTTTCTTGCATGTGTATGTTCAATTTTCCCAACACCATTTATTGAATAGACTCTCTTTACCCCATTGTATGTTCTTGCCTCCTTTGTCAAATATTAATTGATCATATAGGCCTGGGTTCATTTTGGGCTTTCTTTTAAATTCCATGGATTTTTTTGTCTGTTATTATGCCAGTACCATGCCGTTTTGATTATGGTGTATTTTATAGAACTAGAACAAATAATTCAAACATTTTATGGAAGCACAAAAAGACCCCAAGTTGCCACAGGAATCTTGAGAAAGAACAAAGTTGGAGGGATTGCACCTGATACTACCAGGCCATATTCATCAGCTTGCTTTCTTCTAATGAGGAGCTTTTGCATCTGCTCTTTGTATGCCTGGTTCCTTTCCATTCTCCAAGTTAATGGTTCTGTTTATCAATTGGCGTTTTATTTCTTCAGTTAGCATTTAATTTTTTGATCTTTTGACAACTCTGTTAACCTGGATTTTTGTGAGGGCAGAAACTCTGACTAATCCACCCTTTATTCACGGAAGTTAGCAAGTGCTTGATAGGTAGTAGCTGTTTAATAATTACTAATTGATGGAAATACAACAGCAATAACAAAATAAATTATGTACTTACTTTGTGCATAGCTCTGAAATCGATGCCTTTAAACAATTGCCAGATACTTACTGAAACTGATATATAAAAAGCAATGAGGGACATGCAGGAGGCAGCTGATCAATGATTCTCTCTTATCATTGATGTTTCTATCTCTCTCTCCGCCTCCCTTCTTCTATGAAATTAATAAAAAATATATTTTAAAAAAGATACTGGCCCTAACTGGTTTGGCTCAGGGGATAGAGCGTTGGCTTGTGGACTGAAGGGTCCCAGGTTCTATTCTGGACAAGGGGATGTACCTTGTTGTGGGCACATCCCCAGTAGGCGATGTGCAGGAGGCCGCTGATTGATGTTTCTCTCTCATCGATGTTTCTAACTCTCTATCCCTCTCCCTTCCTCTCTGTAAAAAAATCAATAAAGTATATATTTTTTTAAAAGAAGTAAAATTATTTTTTAAAAAAAGATACTGGAATGCCAAGCAAAAATTTCAAGAATAGGTTAATTGGTATAATGCAAGGTAGCTGGGTACAACTGGGGAAAGTGTCAGAGCAGGGAGAATCCTTACCAAGAAAGATGGTTTGTGCAATTAGCTCTCTGAACTTTAACCCTTCCAGAATAATTAATGAGTGACAGAGGGAATCAAGACAGACACAAAGTAACGTGGTGGGTGCTAGCAATGCATCAGAGAATGCTTTTAATTGGCCCTGTGGTTTTCATTCTTTACCCTATTTCTTTCAATTCATTAATTCAAAATAATGGGGTCAGGTTCATTATCAACAGGTTTTTAGCTGTAAGAGTACAACATGACAACAAAGCTTGGATTATTGCGGTGTTGATGGCTAAGTGAGAACTTGTAGTTGGTAACCGCTCTTTGGGGAGGGAAAATAGACTCTTTCCAAATGAATCAACAGCTTTTACACACATATTCAGATTCTTAAAGACTTTGTTTTATCCAACTCTACAATGCTGGAATATGGTTGGTGTGGGCAGGTATGTATACCAGTATTTACATTTGAATGATGTTGGAGGCTGCGCTGAAAGGTTTGTACTTCCTAGTGCAGATGAAACTGAATTATTGAGACTGAATTATTGGCATATGACATGTAAAGAAACCTAGGGTTTTGTCACTCTAAGCATGGAATTGTCAATTGTTTATTATATTTTTAAATTATATAGTTTGAAGAAAATTTTATTCCCTTTGATTATTTACTTTACTAAGGAAATAATCAAAGGGAATATTGGAGAAAAAAGTGGAAAGTTACCTGGAAAATTTCTGACAATTTTTCTAAATTCTTTGAATTTAGTAAGCTAAATTTGTTTTATGTATGGATATGTTTTAATAGCAACTTATGTCGTGCATAAAACATATAAATAATTTCAAAATTTATGCTTTACTATTTGATTTCTGTGGTGATTATGTAAGATAGGGCAAAGTTTCATTTTTGTACATAGGTACCTAAAAATATTTTTTGGCTAGTTAAAGTCTTTTGAAGTTAGCATTGCAGTTATTAATTTACATTACATGTAGTATAGCTAATTTCAATTTTAGACATTTATAGGTATAATGCAATTGCAAATATCAGTCTAAACTAATGAATCTGTCTAGCATTTAAAATGTCAATTATTTTCATAGTACTTATTATTTATCTAAGTAAAAACTTATCCATGTATTTTAAATTAGAATTTTATTAAAAGCTTCTATATTTTTAGTTATCTATTATATTTTGTTTTGCATAAGTATACTGTATATTTGTAAATAGCTTTATATTTGTTTTAATATTTTAATGAAATTTCTCTCAAACAAGAGACAAATTGAAATTAAATACCAAGTATGAAATTGATTGAGTTAGACATTTAGTTTGTGATTCTGAGTAATTAGATATCTATTAAAATATAGTGAAAATGATTGAAGGAGATGAAACTGACTTGAAATATATATATATATACACACACACACATATAAATATATATATGTCATTTTATACTATTTATCTAGTATGTATTTGCCTAGAACATAATTTGCAAAAATCTTTTTGATGTCATTACTAATTCATGTGAGTGTATTGTTGGAAAATCATTATGAGTCACTATAATAAATTTATAAATCTATAAATTTAGCTTTTACATTTCCTGGTAAGCAATGTTTACTTTAGGATATTTTCTTTTGTTTTATATCATAACAGTGCCTTAAATTTTAAATGAAGTAGAAACTTATTATTATTATTTAAATTATTTATTGTTTAAAGTATTACAGATAGTATTACATATGTCTTCTTTTTCCCCTATTGCCCTCTCCCTAGCCATCCCCACCCTCAGCACATGCCCTCACCTCCCTAGTGTCTGTGTCCATTGGTTATGCTTATATGCATGCATACAAGTCTTTTGGTTAATCTCTTACCTCCTCCTCCCTCCCCTGCCTTCCCCCTGAAATTTGATGGTCTCTTTGATGTTTCTCTGTCTCTGGCTCTATTTTTGTTACTCAGTTTATGTTGTTCATTATATTCCATAAATCAGTGAGACCATGTGATATTTATGTCTCTCCCACTGGCTGATTTCCCTTAGCTTAATGCTCTCCAGGTCCATCCATGCTGCTGCAAATGGTAAGAGTTCTTGCCTTTTTACAGCAGCCTAGTATTCCATTGTGTAGATGTACCATTGTATTTTAATCCACTCATCTGCTGTTGGACACTTAGGCTGTTTCCAAATCTTAGCTATTGTAAATTGTCTGCTATGAACACAGGGTTGCATATGTCCTTTCAGACTGGTGTTTTTGATTTCTTAGGATATATTCCTAGAAGTGGGATCACTGGGTCAAATGGGAGTTCCATTTTTAATTTTTTAAGGAAACTCCATACTGTTTTCCACAGTGGCTGCACCAGTCTTCATTCCCACCAGCAGTGCATGAAGGTTTTTTTTTTCTCTACATCTTCACCAGCACTTGTCGTTTGTTGACTTGTTGATAACAGGCATTCTGACAGGTGTCAAATGGTATCTCATTGTCATTTTGATTTGCAACCTATTATTATTTTTAATCCATAACACAAAGAACCTTTTCATTTGGGTTAATGAATAATTTATTAATACACAATATTGGCTAAATATTCCCTGTTTGAGTTAGAATATTTAGACTTATAATTTTAGAGTTTTAAGAGTTATTAGAGAACATCTTTTGACTTTAGTTTATCAAGTTAACCTAACAAACGGTCCTCTTAGCTCTAATATGCAATGCTAAATCTGGGTGAAGTAGTCAATTTAGGAGTGAGGCTTTGGGAAAAGTCTTTACTCACCTGAAGTAAATGTGTATGTATACACATTAATTGCTCCCGTATACATTACATGCTTAACTAAGTATTAACTAAGCATTTCCTAACATAAAAAGGATTGTAATAGATGGATTGGAAAAATCAAATTGAGCCAGGCTGGGATGGCTCAGTGGTTGAGTGTAGACCCATGAACCAAGAGGTCACCAATTCAATTTTAGGTCAAGGCACATTCCTGGGTTGCGGGCTGAATCCCCAGTAGGAGGCATGCAGAAGGCACATGGTCAATGTTTCTCTCTCATTAGTGTTTCTATCTTATCTCTCTATCCCTCTCCCCACCTTCCCCCCAAAAATCCCCCCCCACACAAATATAACAATAAAAACATTAAAAATGAAAATCAAAGATGACTAAAAGTATCATTAGTAAGTTATTGGTGAGTAAACAAATAAAAAAAATATAATAATGTCTAACGTTATAATAAAGATATGAAAAAAATTCTTCCCAAGCAGAGGCACTATGCCTGAGAGGTCTCCTCGAGGACTTCAAAGAAAAGGTGGCATGTAAACTACAGGCCTGAGAGGGAGGTAATCAGGCTGGAAAAGCGAAAATGGAGGAACGTATTAGACTAAGTTACAAGGGCATAAAGAATACACTGTGTTAAAAAAAAAAGCAGCAAGCTGAGTACTGAGTACTCATTGGGAAGTTGCAGGGATATTAGTCTAATTTACTGTGTGGATTGAAAAGTACCTTTTCTTTCTATGCTAAAGATTTTGGACTTAATTCTGGGAATTATTGGGGAACTTTGGAACATCTTTAAGAGCATGTGCTTTAGGAAGACAAGAGTGTAGGCAGTGAGAGGTGATCTGAAGGGAGTGGAAATTGGTGGCTTGCAGCAAGAACTTCCGGGAAGCTGTTGTGATTATTTGGACAATGTACTATGACCTACTCAACAAGATAGGGGCAGTGGACATGGAGAAGGGTAGAACTGATTTAGAGAGGACGCCTGAGATAGAGTCCCAGATTTCATACTGCCCGGTAAAGAAGTTGATGTGGTTGAGGGAAAGCCCCAAGATTTACATTTGTATGTGTGTGTGTGTGTGTGTGTGTGTGTGTGTGTGTGTGTGTGTGTTGGGACATTGAGGGTGTAATATTTCTTTGTGGAAAGATAAGGATATGCACATTTTATAAAACGCCTCATTGAGATATAATTCTTATACCATTCAGTTCACTCACTTAAAATGTACAATTCAGTATTTTTTAGCATATTCAGAGTGTGCAAACAACATCACAATTTAAGTTTAGAATATTTTCATCACCCCCAAAAACCACCATACCATTAGCAGTCACTCCTTATTATCCCCATTTTTCTCAACTTTAGGCAACCATTACTCTGGTTTCTATTTTTTTCCTACTCCGGCCATTCCATATCCATGGAATCGACAGTCTTTTGTGACTGGCTTCTTCGACTTAGCCTAATGTTTTTGAGGTTCATCCAAGTTGTAGCATGTGTCAGAACTTCATTCTTTTATATTGGCTAGCGATGTTTCATTCCATAGGGATACTGTATTTTATTCATCTGTTAATAGATTGATGGGCATTTGTGTTGCTTCTACTTTTGTCTATTGTGAATAATGCTGCTATAATGTACACGCATGGGTTTTGA
Source organism: Myotis nattereri (assembly GCF_964212035.1). NCBI lineage: Eukaryota > Metazoa > Chordata > Mammalia > Chiroptera > Vespertilionidae > Myotis > Myotis nattereri. The sequence goes on along the minus strand of NC_138086.1, from coordinate 10,430,592 downwards.
GTAGATGTATGTTTTCATTTCACTTGGAATATTATATATCCCACGTTCAAAAGCTGTTAAATCGCGTTGTTTACCCATATCTTCAGAAAAGAATCACTTCTGTCTTGGTAAACAACCTGTTTCCCTATTTATAATGGTCTGGCCCTCTAGCAACTTCAGTGTGAAATTATAGCTAATTTGCCTACAAATGTCAGGTGGTCATAATAATCTGGCCACTCAGTGTATATACAGGAGATAAAAATTACAGAGTCATATAGTCATGTTACATTTAATATTTTAAGGAACTGCTAAATTGTTTTCTAAGTGGCTGCATAATTTTACATTTCCACCAGAAATATATGAAGATATCAGTTTCTTTGCACCCTCACCAATGTCTGTCATTGTTTCTTTTTTTGTTATAGCTATCCTAATGTATATGTGAAGTCGTTATGGTTTGGTTTTACATTTCTCTAATAAATAATGATGTTTTGCAACTTTTCACGTGCTAATTGGCTATTTGTATATCTTATTTGGGGAAATATCTATTCAGATTATTTGCCCATTTTAAAATAGTGTTCCCTATTTTTTAATTGATTTTATAGAGAGGAAGGGAGGGAGTGAAGGAAGGGGAGGAGAGAGAGAGAGAGAGAGAGAGAGAGAGAGAGAGAGAGAGAGAGAGTTTTGTTGTTGCACCTATTCATGCATTTATCAGTTGATTCTTGTATGTGCCTCACCGGGCTCAAGCCTGTAAACTTGGTATATCTGGAGAAGGCTCTAACTGAGCTACCTGGCTGGGATTCCTATTTTTATTATTAAGTTGAAAAACTGTTTATATATTTTGCATAAAAGCCCTTTTTTGAGTATATGATTTGCAGATATTTTCTCCTATTAGTGGACTATATTTTCAGTTTTTTGATGGTGTGTTTTGAAGAATATTTTTGATTTTGTCTTTGTCACTAGTGCTTTCAATGTCCTATCTAAAAGCATAGCCTAACCAAGGCCACAGAGATTTCTTCCCATGTTTTCTTCCAAGAATTTTATAGTTTTCACTCTATGTTGTGGACTATGAGCCATTTTAAGTCAATTTTTGTGTTTGGAATGAGGAAGGGGTTCAGCTTCATTTGTATGTGGAAATCCAGTTGTCACAATACCATTTGTTAAAAAGATTATTCTTTCCCATTTTATTGTCTGAGTAACCTTGTTGAAATTCAATAGACTGTAAATGTAGGAGTTTATTTCTAGTTTTCACTTCTGTTTCTGTGAAGTATTCTTCTATTCCTAGTTTGTTGATTTTTTAAAATTATTATTTATTATAAAAACTAGAGGCCTGGTGCTCGAATTTGCACATAGGTGGGGTCCCTTGGCCTAGCCAGCAATTGGGGCCTGCTGGCCGGGAGAAGGGACTGCAGAAGGTTGGTTGTGGGAATACACTGACCAGCAGGGGGCAGCTCCTGCATTAAGCGTCTGCCCCCTGGTGGTCAGTGCATGTCATAGTGACCGGTTGACCGGTCATTTGGTACACTTGTCATAAGGGTTGCTTAGGCATTTATATAATAGATTAGAGGCCTGATGCATGAAACTCGTGGATGAGTAGGGTCCCTAGGCCTGGCCTGCGATCAGGGCTGATCTGCGGGGTGACTGGCGGGGCAGTTGGGGGGCCCGCCTTGGCTGGCCTGGGGCCTGCAGGCTGGGGGCAACTCCTGCATTGAGCATCTGCCCCTGGTGGTCAGCGCATGTCATAGCAATTGGTTGTTCCACTGGTCGTTCTGCTGTTTGGTCAATTTGCATATTAGGCTTTTATTATATAAGATGTTTTGGATTTATTCAGTTGCATTTTCTGCATCTATTGAGGTGATCATGTGGTTTTGATGAATTTAAAATTTTAAATATTTAGCAATCCATAAATATAAGTATAGTCTGTGAAAATCTCAGTTCAAGATAAATATTTCCATATTGCTACATACCTGAGTTGCCTTTTAAATGCTTAAGACCTTGATTCATATTCAATTTTTTTTTTAAATTTTAGTCTGCCTGCAGTGATGAGTCATATCATCTTGTATTAATTTCATTTGATATACAAAATATCATTATGTCATAGTTGTTGGGATAAAGTTAAATTTCAGAGAATCTCTAAACTTTAAAAGTACCATTTGAGGCTTTATTTGTGTTGGGAAGATTTTCCTTTTCATTAAGATGAGTTATTTTAGAACACCGAAATATAGTAAAAATTGTTAACCTGTTACCCTGGCTGGGTAGCTCAGTTGGTTAGAGTATTGTCCTGATATGCCAAGGTTGTGGGTTTCCCTCTCTCTCTTCTTCTCTCTAAAATCATTTTTTAAAAATGTTTAAAAATGTTAACTTATTGATCAGCAAAATATTTCAATTTAAAAATTCCTTTTCTTTCACAATTACCATATACAATAACTTCAAATGTGTATGTGCATGTATTTTATCAATTGAATCTTTGCCTGTTTTTTCTTTAATCATTCTGCATTGAGACTATAGGCCATGTTCATATTTATAGCTTAGAGGGATATTTTAAGTCAATTTCATTGTGCATAATTTCAGAGAGTACATGTGTGTCTATGTGTTGCTTTGGGGTTTGTACTATTTTTGTTGTATCATGCCCTTCTTAGAGTATTGTTTTTTCAAATTCATTTTTGAAAAAAAATATTTTTTCATTCTTTCCTGAAAAAGACTAGCATGAATAGTCACATTGTTAAATTTGAATTTAACCATGTGATACAGATATTTCGCATTCCATAATTTGGTCATAGGAGAATGTTGTTACTTTAATACTAAATTTTGTCATTGAAACTTAAATTTAGATCTAATGGCACTGGTGCTTATTGTGATATATATATTAAAATATGGTGTTCAGACCCACTACCAAAAGGAAGTGTACATTGAATGTGTTTCCTTTTGTTTCCACTGTTTTTAGATTTATGCTTTCTTTAGATATATCTCATAACCCAGTGATACTAATTTCTGAAGGTATTTGTAAGTACTGTACCAAAATACTAAAATGCCTGACACTATAATTTTGTGTTAGGTGATCTTAGAAAACTTATTAGTTCAATATTTGTTCATAAATATTAGATTTATACAAAACCTTATTTTTTCATATAAATATATATTAGGGCATTTTTATATAAATAAATAAAAGTGATCCGTTTGTTTGTTTTACGGATTAATTTGATCTCTTGCTTTATCTGGTATAAAAGAAGTAATAAGTATTCTTGATATTTAAATACAAATAAGCATATTGAATTGAGTAGGCTTTATGAAGCATTAACAAGGTTGAATTTTTTTGATATTTTGAAAATGGTTGTACATTCTATTTTTAAGAAATATTTATTTTTATTGATTTCATAGAGGAAGAGAGAGGGAGAGAGATAGAAGCATCAATGATGAGAGATAATCATTGATCACCTGTCTCCTGCATGCCCCCTACTGGGGTTCAAGCCTGCAACTCCGGCATGTGCCCTGATCCGGAATTGAACCGTGATCTCCTGGTTCATAGGTCTATGCTTAACCACTGAGCCATGCCATGGGTGGATATATATTCTAGACCAGTAATCTGAGTTAAATTTCTAAAAAAATATATATTAATTGATTAGTGGAAAGATTAATTGTGGTTGGAAAATATCATTTGGGAAGCTTTTATAATTCTTTAGACAAGAAATCATGAACCCATCAACTAAGTCAGGGCAATGAGTAGAAAAAAGTGAGATTTTTAAACTACTGATTAATATATTACTGGTATAAGATTAACCATTAATTATGACTTCTTTGGAAGCAGAAGCAATGCTCACTAAAACCTACATGAATAAATCATGTCAATCTAAAATTTTCGTTAGGAATCATGATAGCCGACTATTACATTATTGATTAACAATGTTCTATCAACCTGGAGGAAAGGCTTTAGCTGCATTTCAGATAATACATTATTTGATCTTTTCCTTGTCCACATTTTTGTCAGCAAAGTGAAGAGGAGAAATGTATCAAATAAGTACATAAGATTACTCAAGCCCTCCATTTCTTACTGAGTCAATTCTGTTGAGACATGTTTAGAATTCATAAATTTTGTTTTCCAAATCAATATAGGTATTGATAATATTTTATTATCTTTTAAATCTCTTCTTTATGCGTGATTATGTCCCTATTTTAATTCGTTATATTTTTTATGTCTTCTCTATTTTTTGGTCAATTTTGCCAGAGATTTATCTGTTTTGTTAGACTTTTCCCAATAATAACTAACTTTAGCTTTGTTGATCTTCTGTAGAATACTTCTTTCTACTTTTATTGAATTTAAAAAACAGCCACTCTTTCTATGAATGAGAACTCAGAATATTAGCCAAGAGTCAAGTACAGAGAAATGTAATGTTTATAAGCCCCAAATTAACAAATCTTAACAAATTACATTTATATATTTTTCCTATTTTTGAAAAGTTGTGTTCTTATTTCTAGTACTTCTTAGTGTTTAGTTTGTATTGATTTTTATTATTTTGCTCTATTCAAGTTCAGTATATTCTATTCTAGTAATCATCCTTGGAAAATATACATGTTATTATAAAAATTAGAAAGTGGATTTTTGTTAAGTAGCCTGCTTGTAAATTAAAGAACTAGGTATATTTAATAGATTTTCTTCAGTTGCTTTATGAATATTAGGGATATATTTTTTCTTTTTTCTTTTAGATTTATTATTTATTATTAAGACTTGTGAAGGCAAAGCATTCTTTTCTGATAGGGTCAAAATAATCATTAAACATTTTAAGGATAATTTATACACTGGTATAAATTAAATTTATTTATTAAATAAATTAAATGTTAAATTTATTTCAGGAATCTCCAGTCAAAATATTCAAAGACTTATAGGTACAATATATTACAGATATTATTTGGGATATTAGAACTTTTTAGTGTCAGAGACTCAGCTTAATTATTTCTTATATATAGATGTGTATTTTCCCTTTTTTGCCCTCACATTTACATATACACCCTCACTGAGCACTCAAACTTTACTGTCTTACCCTTTTAAGTATTTAGAATCAGATTATTCAATGCTTGTTTTTAGGTTGCATTTAATGTAGTAACTTAAAGTTGAATGCTTATAGTTGTGGATATCTAAAGTTCCTGGTCTATTGACAACCATTTTTCCCCCCATATATCTCTTGCTGTTTTTATTTTTTATTTCACCTTCTTTTCTATAATTAAGAGCCAAGAATGGACATCTCACTGGAGCCATTGTATTTTCACTGAAATCACAGGCATTTCAAACATTCTCAAAGTAACACTGGACAATTATTGATTGATTTCTGCCTTACACTTGGGAATATCTATGAAAATTAGGTCTTGCATAATTATCTAAAATGAGCAAAACAAATTTTGTGGAAAATCAGGGATTAATATAAGCTATGAAAGATAAAGAGCTTTCTCAGGCCCTGTCTGTGTTTTATGGTGTTGCCTGTCTGGGCAAGGGTGGTGGTCTCAAGGATCCTTCAAACTCTTGCCTTTGTGAGACTTAATATGCAATAGTTAAATTCTAAGAGATGTTAGCAGACAAATAAGGTGTTGAATATTCATTGAAAATATTTTGTATTTTACATAAAGGTGGTCTAAAATCTCATGATATCATTTTATTTTTTTCCTTAAATTCAAATAATTCTTAGGTGAGAGAATTATTGAAGTCCTACTCTTTCAACTGAAATTACCACTTGGCCAAAATGAATTACGGTCTTTACATAAATTGTACTTTGACTTCAATGGGACATGTACTCCTGTGTAAACTGTGCTTGGAGAATAATGAAGCACATTGTAAGTTGCATTATCTTTCTAAGTCTACCAGGGCACCATTCAGCTTCCTGAAGAGTTCATTTATACAGGAGGCATCCATGTTATGTATTTAGGTCCAGATACATAATTTTACAAAGTTTAAGTGTACTTTTTAAACACAGGAAACAATTATAATTTGGCTTAATTGCTTTATTTAAACTTAGTTTAATACTCCCCTCGTTAAATTTAAAGCTCTCAAGCATTTTAAATGCTTCCCAGGCTCATTACAACTCAGAGAAAGAAATTTTTTATGCTTGAAAGGTAATTTGATATTTTAAAATTAGAAGACATGTTACTCTTTAGATGGTCTCATACACATATTCTCTGACAGGTTTTAAAACATGATCCCCTATTTCATCTCCGCTAACCCAGAATTATAAACTGAAAAGAGAACTTAATTTCTAGCATATTAAACGTTGACTAGTCTCTTAGGAAGGAAACCACATTAACCTAGATAAAAAGAAACATGTAAATTATATTAATTTCCATGAGAAATGCAACTACCAAGGGTGTTACATATTTGTATCCTCTGACATGCAGGGATGATCTTTATAGCTGTGTGATGGGCCTGGGTTCAGAATAAAGGGGAGTTGGTTAAAGTGACTCAAATATTTAATGGCAGCAGATAATGAAAAATGGGTGAATTCATTCTCTCCAAAGGGAACATCAGTCTGTGTCACGTAAGCCGAGCATCTAGTTCCTTGGACTGATTTGAATGGATACTGTCAGCATTTCCCAGGAGGATTCTAATTTTGTTTCCTTTGCTGACCAAGCTTCCTTCTGTTTGGTGTATTCTTTCTGTAGGTAAGATGTGAATCTCAACCAGGTCAAATTCAAATTTTTATCTGGCTGTGAAGCCATTTTCTCTCCTTGAGATGACACTGTGTTATGTCTCAGTTCTGCTGCAGGGGACACTCTGATGTTCCTCAGGAAATATCCCTGTCGGACCCATCTATAAGTATGCACATGTGTGTAGACACTTCTACATTAGCCACTATCATGCAGTAGGTAGTGAATAGCCTTTCCTTGTATGGATTAATTTATTGAAGGGTGTTTGCATTGTTTCCAAGTTTTTGTTTTTACAAATAAAGCTACTGTGCGTATGTGTGTACAAGTCTTTGCATAAATACATGCTTTCATTACTCCAGAATAAATATCTACAAGTGAATGGCTGTGTCATATAGTTGATGAATGTTCACCTTATGACTTTGCCGAACTTTTTCTGTAGAGATTATACATTTATATTCTACCAGCAATGTATGAGAGTTCCGGCTCTTTCACAATCTTGCTAACACTAAACGTGGTCAGTCTTAATTTCTGCCATCCTAATATGTGGATAGGTGCATAGTGGTATCTCACTGTGATTTTAAATTAAATTTCCCTTATTGACTACTGATATTGAACATCTTTTCTTTTTATTGCTTAAAATATTACAAAGAGTAGTACATATGTCTCCTTTTTTCCCCTCTTGACTTTCCCCCCCGGCCTCCCCTAACCCCCAGTGTCTTTTGTCCATTGGTTTTGCTTATATGCATGCATACAAGTCCTTCGGTTGATCTCTTACCTCCCCGCCCCCCCCCCCCCCCCCCCCGGCCCGCACACCCTCTGTAGTTTGACAGTCTGTTTGATGCTGCTCTGCCTCTGTATCTATTTTTGTTCATCAGTTTATAATGGTCTTTGCTATCCATAAATGAGTGAGCTCATGTGGTATTTTTCTTTCATTGACTGGCTTATTTAACTTAGCATAATGCTCTCCAGTTCCATCCATGCTGTTGCAAATGGTAAGAACTCCTTTTTTACTGCCGTGTAGTATTCCATTGTGTAGATGTACTACAGTTTTCTAATCCATTCATCTGCTGATGGGCACTCAGGCTGTTTCCAAATCTTAGCTATGGTAAATTGTGCTGCTATGAACATAGGGATGCATATATCCTTTCTGATTGGTGTTTCTGGTTTCTTGGGATATATTCCTAGAAGTGGGATCACAGGGTCAAATGGGAGTTCCATTTTTAGTTTTTTGAGGAAACTGCATACTGTCTTCCATAGTGGCTGCACCAGTCTGTATTCCCACCAGCAGTGCACGAGTGTTCCTTTTTCTCCACATCCTCTCCAGCACTTGTCGTTTGTTGATTTGTTGATCATAGCCATTCTGACAGGTGTGAGATGGTACCTCATTGTTTTGATCTGCATCTCTCAGATGATTAGTGACTTTGAGCATGTTTTCATATGTCTCTTGGCTTTCTAAGTGTCCTCTTTTGAAAAGTGTCTATTTAGGTCCTTTGCCCATCTTTTGATTGGATTGTTTATCTTGGTTTTGATAAGTTCCCTATAAATGTTGGAGATTAAACCCTTATCGGTGATAACATTGGCAAATATGTTCTCCCATGCAGTGGGCTTTCTTGTTGTTTTGTTGGTGGTTTCTTTTATGTAGTCCCATTTGTTTATTTTCTCTTTAGTTTCCAATGCCCTGGCAGCTGTATTGGTGAAGAAATTGCTTCGGCATATTTCTGAGATTTTGTTGCCTTTGGATTCCTCTAATATATTTTTGGTTTCCCATCCTACATTTAAGTCCTTTATCCATTTTGAGTTTATTCTTGTGTATGGTGTAAGTTGGTGGTCTAGTTTCATTTTTTTGCATGTATCTGTCCAATTTTCCCAACACCATTTATTGTAGAGACTGTCTTGACTCCATTGTATGTTCTTGCCTCCTTTGTCAAATAGTAATTGAGCATATTGGTTCGGGACGATTTCTGGGTTCTCTATTCTATTCCATTGATCTATATGTCTGTTCTTGTGCCAGTACTAGGCAGTTTTGAGAATAGTGGCTTTGTAATACAGCTTGACATCTGGTATTGAGATCCCACCTACTTTGTTCTTCTTTCTCAGGATCACTGCAGCTATTCGGGATCTTTTTTCATTCCAGATAAATTTTTGGAGAGTTTGTTCTAGGTCTGTGAAATATGCTGTTGGTATTTTAATGGGGAGTGCATTGAATTTATAGATTACTTTGGGCAGTATGGACATTTTAATGATGTTGATTCTACCAATCCATGAACATGGTATGTTCTTCCATCTGTTTATGTGTTCCTCTATCTCTTTTTTCAATGTCCTGTAGTTTTCTGAGTAGAGGTCTTTTACCTCTTTAGTTAGGTTTATTCCTAGGTATCTTAATTTTTTTGGTGTGATGGTAAATGGGATTGCTTTTTTTAATTTCTCTTTCTATAAGTTCACTATTGGTGTATAGAAATGCCATAGATTTCTTGGTGTTAATTTTGTATCCTGCTACATTGCCGAATTCATTTATTAAGTCTAATAGTTTTTTTATGGAGTCTTTAGGGTTTTTTATGTACAATATTATGTCATCTGCAAATAAGGACAGGTTTTACTTCTTCTTTTCCAATTTGGATGCCTTTTATTTCTTCTTCTTGTCTAATTGCAATGGCTAATACTTCCAGTACTATGTCGAACAGGAGTGGTGAGAGTGGGCATCCCTGTCTTGCTCCTGTTTTTAGGGGAAATGGTTTTAGTTTTTCCCCATTGACTATGATGTTGGCTGTGGGTTTGTCATATATGGCTTTTATTATGTTGAGGTATGATCCTTCTATTCCCACCTTGCTGAGAGTTTTTATCAAAAATGGGTTTTGGATTTTTGTCAAATGCGTTTTCTGCATCAATTGATATGACCATGTGGTTTTTTATCTCTCATATTGAACATCTTTTCATTTGCTTATTGCTATCCTTAACTTTTTTGATGAAGTGCCTGTTCACATACTCCGCCCCCCCCACTCCTTTCTTACCATGTTATTTCTATTAGCTTTTGGGAATTCTTTATGCATTCCAGGTACATGCCTTTATCAGAGACATAATTCGCAAATATTTTGTCCTCATCTCCTAGTCCTATTTTTTCATTATCTTAATAGTATTTTGTTGAAGAGGTTTATAATTTACTATATTCAAGTTATCAAAGTTTTCTTTTCTGGATCATGCTTTTGGTATCACATCTAAGACATCTTTGCTTTAATCTAAAATTACAAAAAATTTCTCCAGTACTCTCTCCTCCCCACCCCCAGTACTTTCTTTGAGAAATTTAGTAGATTTAGGTTTTATGTTTAAGTCATTAACCCATTTTGACCTATTTCTGTTTTTGTTAAAGTTATGGGATGAAGTATATTTTTTGCATTTCTAATTTTTTCAAGGCAATTTATTGAAAAGACTACCTTTTTTACTCTAACTTGCTTTTACACCTCTGTTGAAATCAGTTGTCTATATCTGCATGGATGTATTTCTGGACTCCCTATTTTGTCCCATTGCTCTAACATACGTCTTTTTACACCAATTCTACATTGTCTTAATTATGGTAACTTTACAAGTTTTGATGTAAGTTTGCATTATTATTCCAAACTTCATCTTCTTTTTCAGTTATTTTAGTAATTTTACATTCTTTTTATTTCTATAAGAATTTTAGAATCAACTTGGCAATTTCTACAAATAACCTAAGTGAATTTTAATTGATATAGTGTTGAAGCTATGAATTAACTTGGGGACATTTTGACATCTTAAATATTGAGTCTTTTGCCCCTTGATCATAGTGTACCTCACTATTTAGGTCTTCAATTATTCTCAGCAATGTTTTTTAATGTTAAATGTACTGGTAGTTCACATATTTTATAAGATTTATTCCTAAATATTAAATTTTTGTTGAGATTTTAATATTATTGCTTTTTAATTTCTATTTCCAATCATTTATTACAATAGTATAAAACTGTCATCAGTCTTATATTGATTATTTTTTAAATATGTTTTTATTAATTTCAGAGAGAGAGAAAGGGAGAGGGATAGAGAAATAGAAACATTGAAGAGAGAGAAACATCTATTGGCTACCTCCTGCATGCCTTCTACTGGGGATTGAGCCTGCAAGTAGGGCATGTGAACTCTTGATACATAGGTCGATGTTCAACCACTGAGCCACACTGGCCGGGCTATATTGATTTTTTATATTGATGTTGTACCTTACAACCTTGAAAAAAATCACAATAATTCTAGTGGTTTTGTTGCTGTTGTTTGTTTTTTGTAGAATCAACTGGATTTTTTACATAAGTAATTGTGTCATCTAAGAATAAAGACAGTTTTACTTATTCCTTTCCAATCTACATGTCTTTTATGTTGTTTTCTAACTTATTGGACTTGCTAAAAACTTCAGCATAATGTTAAATAGATGTTTTGAGAGTGAACATATTTGTCTTGTTTCTCATCTTAGTGACAAAGCATTCATTATTAAGTGTGATGTTTACTTAAATGCCTTTTGATCAGATTGAAGAAGTTCCTTTTATCCTGTTTGCTGAGACTTTATATCAAGAGTGGTTGTTTTATTTTGTCAAATGATTTTTGATGTCTATTGAAATGATCATATTCTTTTTCTTTTTAAGTCTGCCAATATGGTGAACTTCATTGATTGATGTTTCAATGTTGAATTAACTTTGTGATCATAGGATGTACTCCAATAAAACATGATTATTTTTCCAATTGATATATTATTGAATTAGATTTGCAAAATTTTTGTTTAATATTCTTGCACTTATGCTTATAATGGATATTGATTTGTTGTTCCTTGTGTTGTAAAATATGGTTTTGGTTCTGAATAACACTGGCCTCATAAAATGACTAAGAAATAATTCCCTCCTTTTCAAATTTCTGGAAGAGTTTGTTTGGAACTAGTATAATTTTATTCTTAAAACTTTGGTAAAACTCACTAGTAAAGCCATATGATCTTGGAACTTTCTTTGTGTGAAGGTTTTTAACTTTATACATTTTTTTCTTAATAGGTATAGGTTATTCAGGTTATCTATTTTTGTTTGAAATCTTGTTTTTCTCTTTTAAAGAATTTGTCCATTTTATTTTTCAAATGTTTTAATATTTTTGGAACAATGTATTTTTTTGTAATATGCGAGATTATTTTCTTAATATCTATATTTATGCCACATTTTTACTTCCTTATTAAGTTATTTGTATTATCTTTTTTCTTCTGATTAGTCTGGATAGAATTTTGTCAATTTTAGTGATTTTATCAAATAACCAGCTTTGGGATTCATTCATTGATTTTCTTTACTTCTATTTAATGAATTTTCACTATAATTCTTATTTCTTTTTTGTTTTACTTACTTTGGATTTAATCACCTTATCTGGCTTTTTTTTTTTTTTTTCTAGTTCATTAAGGTTTAGAAGCTGAGGCCTTTGATATGAGACATTTATTTACTTTTTATCAGAAGTATTTAGTGGTAAAAAATTCCTTCCTAAGTATTGCTTTTCCAGCATCTCCCAAATTTAGCTCTGTTCTATTTTAGTTTTCATTCAGTTCAACATACTTTCTAATTTCCCCTTTGATTTCTTTTTGGAACATGGTTTTTTGAGAAATATATATTATTTTGTTCCAAATGTTTGGTGATTTTCAAAGACCTCTGCTTTGAATTCTAATTTAATTATACCATGCAAAGAACATATTTTGTATAACAGTATTCATTTTAAATTTATTGATATTTGTTTTAATGCCTATAACATGGTCTATCTTGGTAAATTTTCCATGTGCACATGAAAACAATCTATATTTATTGTTGGATGGAGTGTTCTATAAATTTCAATTAGGCCAAGTTGGTTGATAATGTTCAAGATTTCTATGTTCTTGCTGATTTTCTGTCTTCCATCATTTCTGGAGAGAGGCTTATTAAAATCTCTGACTCAAACTGTAATTATTTTTGTTTCTTTTTTTTTTTTGCTTTTTAAAAATGATGTTCTTTTTTTTTATTTTTATTTTTTTATTGCTTAAAGTATTGCAAAGAGTATTACATATGTCTCCTTTTTTTCCCCCCCACCCTTGACAATCCCCTGGCCTCCCCTACCCCCCAGTGTCTTATGTCCATTGGTTATGCTTATATGCATGCATACAAGTCCTTCGGTTGATCTGTTACCCACCCCCCTCCTGCCCTCCCACCCTTCCCGGCCTTCCTGCTGTAGTTTGACAGTCTGTTTGAGGCAGCTCTGCCTCTGTATCTATTTTTGTTCATAAGTTTATAATGGTCTTTATTATCCAGAAATGAGTGAGATCATCTGATATTTTTCCTTCATTGACTGGCTTATTTCACTTAGCATAATGCTCTCCAGTTTCATCCTTATTATAATTCTATTATATATTTTCAACCTCTGTCATTTGGTGCATAATTTTATTGATTTGTTTTTCTAACTTTAATTTTATTGTTCTAACTTCATTTTATTTATTTTTTAACTTTATTTTCAACTTTAACTATTATAGATGCCCCATCACCCACCTCTTTGCCCACCTTCACCATGTCCCACTCCCTTTTCCCACTAGTCATCACCACACTATTGTCTTTGTGTATGGATTATTCATATAGGTTACTTGGCTAATCCCTTTACCATTTTTATTCAGTCCCCCATACCATCTCCTTTCTGACAGCTGTAAGTCTATTCCATGCATCCATGCCTCTATTTCTATATTGTTTTTCAATTTATTTTGTTCATTAGAGTCCATATACTGTGTAAATGAGATCATACAGTATTTGCCTACATCCATGGGATTGCAAAAGGTAAGATTTCCCCCATTTTTTAAGACTGCATAGTATTCCATTGTGCAAATGTATCATAGATTTTTTCCCCCTCCTCTACTGATGTTGCATTTGGGCTGTTTGTATATTTTGGCTATTGTAAATAATTCTACTATGAACATAAGGTTGCATATGTTCTTTCAAATTGGTGTTTTTGAATTCTTAGGATATATTCCCAGAAGTGGGATCACTGGGCCAAAAGGAAGTTCCATTTTTAAGTTTTTGAAGAAACTCCATACTGTTTTCCACAGTGGCTGCAACCAGTTTGCATTCCCAACAACAGTACACTAGGGTTCCCTCTCCTCCCGATCCTCACCAGCACTTGCCATCTGTTGATTTATTGATGGTAAACCCTGAATAGCCTCAGCAATGCAGAGAAAAGAGAACAAAGTTGAAGGTATCACACTACCTGATATCACACTATACTACAAGGCTATTGTAACCAAAATAGCCTGGTACTGGTATAAGAACAGGCATGCAGATTAATGGAACAGAACAGAAAGTCCAGAAATAAACCCAGGCCTCTATGGTCAATTAATATTTGACAAAGGAGACAAAAGCATGCATTGGAGGAAAGACAGTCTCTCTTATAAGTGTTGTTGGGAAATTGAACACCATTCAATGAAAAAATGGTGAAACTGGACTGCCAATTTATAGCAAACACAAGAATAAACTCAAATTAAATAAAAGACAAATGTAAGTCATGAAACCACAAAGATCCTAGAACACTTAGGCAGCAAAATGTCAGACATCACTCATGGCAATATTTTTGATGATATGTCTTTTAGGGCAAGAGAAACAAATGAAAAAAATAAACAAGTGGAACTAAAAACTCAAAACCTTCTGCACAGCAAAAGAAACCGTCAAGGGCATGAAAAGGAAACCCACTGTATGAGAGAACATATTTGCCAATGGTCTCATTGGGATCTGATAGGGATAATATATATATATATATATATATATATATATATATATATATATATATAACTTATTTAACTCAACATCAGGAAGACAAACAATCTAATCAAAAAATGGGCAAAGTACTTGAATAGACACTTCTCCAAAGAGGATATGCAGGTGACCAATAGATATATATGAAAAAATGTTCAATGTCACTATTCATCAGAGAGAAGCAAATTAAAACCACAATGAGATATCACCTTCTACCTGCTAGAAATGAAGAATGACATAGCAGAAATAAATAAGAATACACTGAAAGGAATAAACAGAAGATTAGAGAAAGCTAAAGGTTGGATCAGCAAATTAGAAGACAGGGTAGAAAAAAAATAATTCACAGAACCCAAAAGAAAAACAATTAAAAAACAGGAGGACAGTTTAAGGGAGCTGTGGGACAACATGAATCATAACAATATCCACATCATCGTAGTTCCAGAAGAAAAAGAAAGTGAGCAAGGCATAGAGAACATATTTGAAGAAATAATGGCAAAACATTTATCTAACTTGGTAAAGGAAAAAGTCATGCAGTTCAGGAGACACAGAGAGTACCAAGCAAGAAGAACCCAAAGAGGCCCAATGCCCAGACATATCATAATTAAAATGCCAAAAATTTAAAACAAAGAGAATTTGAAAGCTTGCAAGAGAAAAGCAAACTGTTAACTACAAAGGAGCTCCCATAGGCTGACACTGATTTTTCATCAGAAACTCCACAGGCAGAGGGAATGACATGAAGTATTCAAGGTAATTAAAATCAAGGATCTAAAACCAAGTATGTTATATCCAACAAGGCTATCATTCAAAATAGATGGAGAGACAGAGAGCTTACCTGACAAAAACAAACAAACAAAAAAACCCAAAAAACAAAACCCAAAAAACAAAACAAAGAACCAAAACAAAACAAAACAAAAAAACTAAAGGAGTTTATCACCAGCAAACCAGCACTGCAAGAAATTTTAAAGGAATTGCTATAATAATAATATTAAGTAGAGATAGATAAAGAGAAACATAAGCATAAAGAATAAAATGGCAATAAATAAATACCTATCAATAATAACCTTAAATGCAAATGGATTACATGCTCCAATCAAAAGACATAGGGTAGCTGAATGGATATGAAAACATGACCCAAATATATGCTGTCTACAAGAGACCAACCTCAAAACAAAAGACTTACACAGGATGAATGTGAAGGGATTAAAAAATTTTCCCATGCAAATGGAAATGAAAAAATAAGCTGGGGTAGCAATACTTATATTTGACAAAGTAGACTTCAAAATGAAGGCCATCACAAGAGACAATAAAGGTCACTACATAATACTAAAGGGAACAATCCAGCAAGAGGATATAACCTTGATAAACATATATGCACCCATGATAGAAGCATATATATATATATATATATATATATATATATATATATATATATATACTATTGGGAGATTTAAGGGAGAGATTGACAGCAATATAGTCATAATAGGGGACTTTAACTTTAACAACCCTGCTGACTTCACTGGATAGATCTTCCAAACAAAATATTAACAAGAAAATAGTCACTCTAAATGACACACTATATGAGATGGATTTAATTTATATTTACAGAACATTTCACCCCAAAGCTGCAAAATACACATTCTTCTCAAGTGCACATAGGGCATTCTCAAAGATAGACCACACGTTATTACACAAAACAAGTCTCCACAAGTTCAAGATTGAAATCATATCAAGCATCTTCTTGGATTACAGTGGAATGAAATTAGAAATCAACTACAATAAAAATTCCCCAAAACATTCAAACACGTGAAGGCTAAATATCATGTTATTAAACAATGAATGGGTTATAAATCAGATCAAGGAAGAAATAAAAAACAAATGAAAATGAACATGGAACCATACAAAATCTATGGGACACAGTGAAAGCAGTTCTGTGAGGTAATCCATAGCACTACAGGCCTACCTTAAAAAATATTTATAAACTATTTAACCCTACAACTTAAAGAATTAGAGAACAGCAAGAAAAGCCCAGAGTAAATAGAAGAAATGAAATAATAACTATCTTTATGAAATAAATTACATAGAGACTAAAAGTAAATCATACAAAAGATCAATGACACCAAGAGCTGGTTCTTTGAAAAGATAAACAAGATTGATGAACCTTTAGCTGGACTCATCAAGAAACAAAGAGAGAGGACCCAAATAAATAAAATCAGAAAAGAAAGAGGTAAAGTACAACTGACTCCACAGAAATCAAAGGATTGTAAGAAAATACTATGAACAACTATATGTCAAAAAGGTGAACAACCTCGATGAAATGGACAAATTCCTAAAAAAATACAATCTTTCAAAACTGATTCAGGAAGAATCAGAAAACCTGACTAGGCCAATTACAACTGATGCAATTGAAGGAGTATTCAAAAAATTCTATCAAAGAAAAGCCCAGGTGCAGATGGTTTCACAGAGAAGTTTTACCAAATATTCAAAGAAGAACTAACACCTATTCTCCTCAAACTATTCCAAAAAATCAGATGAAGGAGCACTTCCAAGCTCTTTTTATGAGGCCAGCATTATGCTAGTTCCAAACCAGATAAATACATGACAAAGAAAAAAATTACAGGCCAATATTCTTGATGAATAAAGATGCCAAAATCCTCTACAAAATATTAACAAATTGGATCCAGCAATATATTATTTATTCCAGGGATGCAAGGCTGGTACAATATTCACAGATCAATAAATATGATACATCACATAAAAAATTGAAAAATAAAAGATTACCTGATCATATCAATAGTTGCTGAAAAAGCATTTCACAAAATCCAACACCCATTTTTGACAAACCTACAGCCAACATCATACTCAATGGGCCAAAACTAAAACCATTTCTCTTAAGAACCGAAACAAGACAGGGATGTCAACTTTCATCATTTTTATTCAACATGGTACTGGAAGACCTGGCCACAGTGATCAGATGAGAAGAAAAAAAAAGTCATCTAAATGGAAAAGGAAGAAGTAAACTGTCATTATTCACAGATGGCATTATATTGTACTACTATATTTAATAAACAAATTTGGCAAAGTAGCAAGATACAAAATGAACATCCAGAAGTCGATGGCATTTTTATACATCTATAATGAACTCTCAGAAAGAGAAACTAAAAAACAATCCCATTTACCATTGCAACAACAACAAAAATTAAAGTACTTATGAATACACTTAACCAAGGAGGTAAAAACCCTGTACTAAGAAAACTACAGGACATTGAAAAAGAGATAGAAGAAGATATAAAGAAATGGAAGAATATACCATGCTCATGGATTGGTAGAATTAACATCATTAAAATGTCCATACTCCCAAAGCAATCTATAGATTCAGTGCAATTCCTATTAAAATACCAATGGCATATTTTACAGATCTAGAGAAAATACTCTGAATTTATATGGAACCAATAAAGATCCCCAATAGACACAGCAATCTTGAGAAAGAAGAACAAAGTTGGAGGGATCACAATATCAGATATCAAGTTATATACAAAGCCACTGTAATCAAAATGGCTTGGTACTGGCACAGTGATAGGCATATAGACCAATGGAACCAGAAATAAACCCAGGAAATTATGCTTAATGTTTGACAAAGGAGGCAAGAGTATACAGTGGAGTCTCTTCAATAAATGGTTTTGGGAAAACTGAACAGGTACATGCAAAGAAACTGAAACTAGACCACCACTTACACCATACATCAAAATGGATAAAAGACTTAAATGTAAGCCGTGAAACCATACAAATCCTAGGAGAAACCATAGGCAGACACATCTCAGACATCTTCCTTTGCAATGTTTGCAAATACATCTCCTAGGGCAAGGGAAACAAAGGTGAAATTAAACAAATGGGATCACAAGCCTGCACAATGAAAGAAACGATCAACAAAATGAAAAGGAGAACATACATACCAATGGTAAATCTGATACGGGGTTAATTTCCAAATATATAAAGAATTCATACAACTTAACAAAAGGAAGACAAACAATCCAATTAAAAAATAGGCAAAGGCAATGTTATCTCTGATAAGGATTTAATCTCCAACATTTACAGGGAACTCATACAACTTAACAAAAGGAAGATAAACAATTTAATAAAAAAATGCACAATGGACATAAATAGATACTTTTTGAAAGAGAACATACAGAGGGCAAGAGACATATGAAAACATGCTCAAAGTCACTAATCATCCAAGAGATGCAAATCGAAATGACAATGAGGTACCATCTCATACCTGTCAGAATGGCTATCATCAACACATCAACAAATAAGTGCTGGCGAGGATGCGGAGAAAAAGGAATCATCGTGCACTGCTGGTGGGAATGGAGACTGCTGCAGACACTGTGGAGAACAGTATGGAGTTTCCTCAAAAAACTAAAAATGGAACTCCCATTTGACCCAGTGATCCCACTTCTAGGAATATATACCAAGAAACCAGAAACACCAATGATAAAGGATATATGCACCCCTATGTTCATAGCAGCACAATTTACCATAGCTAAGATTTGGAAACAGCCTTAGTGCCCATCAGCAGATGAGTGGATTAGAAAACTGTAGTACATCTACACAATGGAATACTACGCTGCTGTAAAAAGGAAGGAACTCCTACCATTTGCAACAGCATGGATGGAGCTGGAGATCATTATGCTACGCGAAATAAGTCAGTTGGAGAAGGATAAATATCATATGATCTCACTCATTTGTGGAATATAATGAACAACATAAATTGATGAACAAAAACATATCCAGAGACAGAGAAGCATCGATCAGACCGTCAAACCTCAGAAGGAAGGCAGGGAAGGGTGGGGGAAGGAGGAGAGATCAACCGAAGGACTTGTATGCATGCATATAAGCCTAACCAATGGACACAGACATTAGGGGTGTGAGGGTATGAGTGGGGGGTGGAGGGCTATAGGGAGGTAAGGGCAAATATGTAATACCTAATACCTTAATCAATAAAGAACATTTTTTATATCTTTCTCTAATGTTTGACTTATCTAACCATATCCAGGTATCATATTGCTTTCATTTATAGTTAATAGCAAATGTCTAATACTCTCAACAATGAAAATTTATTTAAAAAAATGGGCAAAGGGCCTAAATAGACACTTCTCCAAAAGGAATACAGATTGACAAGAAATATAAATAATGCTCAAAGTCACTAATCATCAGAGAGATGCGAATTAAAATGACAATGAGGTATCACCTATTACCTGTCAGAATGGCTACCATCAACATATCAATATACAACAAATGCTGGGGAGGATGTGGAGAAAGGGGAACCCTAGTACACTGCTGGTGGGAATGAAGACCGGTGCAGCCATTGTGGAAAACAGTGTGGAGTTTCCTCAAAAAATTAAACATGGAGCTCCCATTTGACCCAGTGATCCCACTTCTGGGAATATATCCTAAGAAACCTGCAACAGCGATCAGAAAGAATGTATGCACTCTTATGTGTATAGCAATGCAATTTACAATAGCTAAGATCTGGAAACAGCCCAAGTGCCCATCAGTAGATGAGTGAATCAAAAAGCTGTGATATATTTACACAATGGAATTCGAGGCAGCAGTAAAAAAAAAGAAGGATATTTTACCCTATACGACAGCATGGAGGGACCTGGTGAGTATTAAGCTAAGTTAAATTAGCCAGTCAGAGAAAGACAAGAATCACATAATCTCACTCATATGTGGAATCTAACGAGCAAAATAGACCTAGTGACATAAAAGCATGGAGCAGACTGACAAATCTCAGAAGGAAGGCTAGGGGTGTGGGAAGAGACTATCCAAAAAATCTATATGCATATATGCATCATCCATGGACACAGACAACAGTGTGGGGGAAGCCTGGGGTGCGTGGGCAGGATGGAAGGCATCAATGCGGGAAGAAAAGGGGACACTATAATACTTTCAACTGTAAGATAATTTAAAAACAACAACAACAACAGCAACAACAAAATAACCCAGAGACAATATGGTATATATGCATTAGATCTGAGGATGCAGGTTATTACAGTAAAAACATTATAAAAACAATGATAGGGATATCTGGTCCTTAAATTGAACTTGCCATTATTTAGCTTGACACATTTTAAGCTTTCTGTTCATTCTTGAGGTTTTATTTGCAAAAAAGAGATTATTATAGCTATATCTCTTCTTCACAGAATTGTGAAATCATTGGTATGAAGTCAGTAAAATTACTTTGAAAAATAAATATTTTTGGTAAATATAAGAACTCTACAATTTTTATATTTTATTTTTATATAAAATATTTATTACAAATATTTTTTCATTATATAATCTATGTATATTTACTACCTTACTTATGTATTTTTTTGCAGGAACACTCCATAATATGAAAACTCTAAAAAACCCTAATAGACTATAAAGTCACCATATAACAAATATTAAAAAAATATATTTTAATTCATTTGGAATTATTTAGATTTCTATTATTTTTATACACAAATGTCCCATATTTTTTAAATTTTGTCTACATAATTGAGTAAGGATTTAAATTAAAGGTGAAATAACATAACACAGCATTGAAAAAACGGGAAAAAAAGAGCCATACTTAAATAACAGACATTACTGTATCATTGATTCCAAACTCTGTGGCCTGTTGCTTTTAGAAGCATAACTTCAAACAGAATGCTAAATTTGTTTTAAAAATAACTATAGAATTACTGAGAGGAATCTTTTGTCAAAGATGAAAGATGATTTGTGATAATGCATAGCTATTTGCCTGTCATCATAAATGGACTTACAAAACTGAATTAACAATAGAGATAATTGGGGACCTGGCCCACTGATATATTATTACACAGATAATTAGTGATAAAAGTTTTAGATTGAAGTTTATGCTTTTGATTTGCATTTGCTTTTATAAAATGCCACATGCATTTCTGTATTCATATAAATATAATTTTGTATTTAAGACCATGGAATATATTTACTCTAATTTAGTAAACTAGGAGTATAATCTTTACTTGGAAAGTCTTATTACTTTATTTGCTTAAGTTAATGCTATTGATAAATATAAAATATATCAAGGTTAGGAACTCAGTCTATGAGAAGGACCAATCTGTATTCAGATGCTGGACCCAGAAGGTTTGCCAGGTAAAACATAAGATGTTTTATATGTGAGCTTTAGATGAACAACATGTAAGTTTTTTGCTTTATGTGTATATCATACACTATTAGGTACATACTAAAAAATAGCTTTTATTTGAAACTAGAGGCCCAGTGCACAAAAATTTGTGCACTTGGGGGGGTCCCTCTCGCAGTCTGGGACCCCTTGGGGGATCAGGCCTAAGCTGGCAGTCAGTCATCCCCCTGGCAGCCCAGGAGCCCTTGGGGGATGTCCATTGCCAGTGGGGAGCAGGCCTAAGCTGTAGTTGGACATCCTTAGTGCTGCTGAGGAGGCGGGAGAGGCTCCCACCACCACCGCTGTGCTGGCAGCTGGCAGCCTGGCTTGTGGCTGAGCAGAGCTCCCGCTGTGGGAGCACACTGACCACCAGGGGGCAGCTCCTGCATTGAGCATCTGATCCCTGGTGGTCAGTGTGTGTCATAGTGACCAGTCATTCCCAGTTGTTCTGCTGTTAGGGTCAATTTGCATATTATCCTTTTGTTATATAGGATTATAATGTCTGTGGGAACCCTATATTTTTATTTGTTAAATCAGGCAATTCTTTATCAATCACCATCTGAGTGTCAATCCCCTTTATTACCTGAACATTTAGCCCCTGGCTCCATGTCATTCTCCCTAAAACTGATTCTGTTTTGGTGATTTTGGTCTCTTAACTTCTTGAGCTTTTCTTCTTCAGATAGTTGGAATCTATTATGTTAAACAGCCTTTCACATGATTATATTCTAGACCTCATCATAGCAAATATGAGCACATCATTCGTAATCTTAAATACTAAGAATTCCACTCTATAAACTAACACTTCCACTTGGCTGGTGTGGCTCAATGGGTGAGAGTGGATCCATGAACCAGGAGGTTATGGTTGGATTCCCAGTCAGTCATGCCTGGGTTGTGGCTCTATCCCCAGTGTGGGGTGTGCAGAAGACAGCTAATC
Source organism: Myotis nattereri (assembly GCF_964212035.1). Taxonomy (NCBI): domain Eukaryota; kingdom Metazoa; phylum Chordata; class Mammalia; order Chiroptera; family Vespertilionidae; genus Myotis; species Myotis nattereri. Next base: position 10,408,094 of record NC_138086.1, on the reverse strand, counting down.
AATAATTCTCTCTCATATAATTTTAGAGACTGTAGATTACTAAGCATTACCTGTCAGCTGAGTGTCCCCAACATGGGGTTCCAGTGGCTTTTTTGTAGTTCACATTTACAGGAAGGCACCTTCTAACACCCAGCATTGCTATTCCCTCCCAAACAATCTGTTTCATTAATCAAATAACTCAATAGTAATTGGTTTCTTAAATATCTCCAAGTAGACTGGATACATGTAAAAAGTTGGACTTGGATTTGTCAGTGTATGAGAGAAACCCTTGGTGACCTCTCATCACATTTCACAGCAGCATCTGAAAGGGTGACACTTCATTAAATACTACTAAGATATGGGTTTTCATGTGGGGTTCCTTTCCTGTTAACTACTATTTGCAGGTAAGACTTATTTTTAATTCTTTTCTTGGAGAACAAGAAATGGTTCATTTTTAACATATTTTGATAAATGTAAATAGATATCTCAAACTTGATCATAGCTTGCTTAGCAAATTTTGTTAAACAGGAGCTCCTTATTTTTACTTAAATGCTTATGTGCTATAACTCAGTTTTAACACTTTATGCTTAAGCCCACCATTTTCTCATAAGAATTTGATGAGGGATTTTTTAAATGACTTTTTTTCCCCATTTATAAGCTTCTTCCTCTTTGTATAACCTTCACTCACACTACATACAGTTTTTCTAAAGTTTTGGTTCTCTGTTTGTGGAGTATGAGAATTCTATTATTAATGAAATATTGGTGGATTTTTCCCCCCCTGAATTGTCCGGAGAGAATAATGTTCAGAAAAAGTCCTTTAGAATGAGTTATTCTTATAAAAATCATTACATCCACATATGTTCATAAGATACTCTATGAAATTTAGTAGTCCCATCACATGTAAGCTTCAGATATTGTTGCTTTAATGCATTCCCTCACTACTTTGATAAAAGCCTTAAGATGTTGCTGCTAGTTCTTTGATCATTTCCTCTGATGTTACAGTACCTTTCTTTTTTTTCTCTAAAAATCTGTTTTGCATAAACATGAGAAGTCAAGCAGTTTGAGTTAATGAATAAAAAAATTCAAGTTTTAGTAACAAAAATACTTATATATGTGATCAATTCTCTCACATATTATAGTCCTCTCTCTTAATGTATAGAAAGTTTATTTATTTTAGATTTCTGCAAAATATGGATCATTAGCTTTAAAAAGGCAAAATATGTTATTCAAGTTTATAACCTTGAGGTTTATACAGCTATTTCCCCATTAAATTAATGAGATTTATTAATGTAATTGGGAGGGAGAAGAGTTATATTGACCTAGATATTGATTTATTCTTATTCATTTTCTCCATCATTCCTGCCTGGCTTCTGAATAAGTCTTACATTCTTTTGAATTCAGGTATGGATATATATAATTTCTAGCTTCCAAATCATCTTGTATCAATTACATTTAATAAAAAGTCATTATGGATTACCTATCATGTCCATACTTATGTTTAACTTGTTTAACATTCTTCTAGGGGTGAACTATTAGCAAATTTTTAGCAAATTAATAATGAACTTAAGTTCTGCTTTCAACTAGACCATATCGTTAATAATACAATATCATGTATATGAAATTAGCTGAAAGTAGATCTTAAGTGTCCTCTCCCCCAAAAAACTTAACCAAGTGAGGTGATGTGTTAATTACCTTTATTGTGGTAATCATTTCACAATGTACATGTCTATCAAATCATAATACACATGCTCTAAATTACTTGAATCTAGAGTTGATATTTGAATGGAGTTGTGCTTGTATTTTATCATAGATGGATTTCTCTAGCATTTAATAGTGGATATATTTTCAATTTTTTCCTTTTTTATGTCTTTGTCCTTTTTCATTAGTTGATAGCACAATGAAATAAGCCATTATGGTATGGGACATGTAATACTTACAAGTATTATATTGAATGATAAGGAACTTACACCTACTATAATTAGTATGCTAGTCGAGATACACCCAGTTATTTACCTTCTGGGAAATATTTCAGTTAACAGATTTAACAGACCGTGACAGGAGACAGATATTCTGGGGAATTTAATATTAATATTTCCGTGAAGGAAACCTCTATCTTCTAGGAACCTATTCCATTTAAATGTCCTAATCCAGTGGTCGGCAAACTGTGGCTCACGAGCCACATGCGGCTCTTTGGCCCCGTGAGTGTGGCTCTTCCACAGAATACCACGTGCGGGCGTGCATGTACAGTGCGATTGAAACTTCGTGGCCTATGTGCAGAAGTCGGTATTTTGTGGGAGAGCCACACTCAAGGGGCCAAAGAGCTGCATGTGGCTCAAGAGCTGCAGTTTGCCAACCACTGTCCTAAGCCATGGCAGTGTATATAATTTATATTGCTATTTAAACTCTCTCAAAATAAAAGTGTAAAAACCATTGTTAATTCTCTACCATTTGGCATACGGATAACAATTCTCACAAATGTAAAGGTCATTCATGGAGTGTGGTAAATGTGGGTTAAATAAGATCAGCTTAGTCCTAATGGCAAAGGTGCAGGTTGGAAGGAGGTTGGCAAAGAGCAGGAAAATTATCACTGGCCATGACATTGGTGGCTAGACATTATAAATGGCTAGACATGGAGACTGCATGTTTATGCTTGCCAGATTCCATGTGACTGGCCCAGGCACTCAAAGCTGACCATCACAACTCTGTGCAATTATAAGAATGAATCATGTTGGCTACTTTCTAAGATACTATTAAAAAAAGACTTTTGGTGCCAAAGCATTACTTTTATTGAGATTTGTTGACTTTTTTTATTGAAATCCTATAAGCCTTCTATATTCCTTAGTTTAATTCCCACACCATAAAGCACTTATTGACAATGGTGAATTTCGACACCACCACATTTCTTGTCAACAAGAGTATGAGTTATCCTTAAAAGAACACTTATATCTGCTTTATTCTACTCTTACATGAGAAACAAGAGAATCTTACCCCCTCTCTCCTCCTCCTTCTACTTCTTACCTTACTTTGTCAGAATGTAATTTTAACAGAGTTAAAACTAATAAACATTATAAATTAAAACAAGAAGTATGCATTGTTAATCCTTTTGTATGCATGGATATTATTTAAACCTCTAAAAGAATAAAAGAAACCTTAAAAAAGAAAATAGTTGTACATATTTCTTTATTTTGTATCTCTGATTTTATTACTCATTTCACTTTTCTTCCTTGAAAAATCATTGTATTGTTCTAATTCTTTTTTTTTTAATATATTTTATTGATTTTTTACAGAGAGAAAGGGAGAGAGATAGTTAGAAACATCGATGAGAGAGAAACATCGATCAGCCGCCTCCTGCACATCTCCTACTGGGGATATGCGCACAACCCAGGTACATGCCCTTGACCGGAATCGAACCCGGGACCTTTCAGTCCGCAGGCCGATGCTCTATCCACTGAGCCAAACCGGTTTCGGCTTGTTCTAATTCTTATAATTTTCTCAGGAAAACTTCGTGTTTGCTTGTAGCAAAATTTGAATTGCTAAAATTTCACTCATATTTTTATGCTCCTCTGAAAAAATGCTCCCTTTGCAGATAAATTCTGGAAGGTATGTTCAGCATAGAACAAAAATCAATACTGATAAGCATGTATACTCTTAAATAGAGCTTTTCTTCCAGTTTAGTTATTTTCTCCCCAAATTATGATAATCAAAATTATCACCTTTGACTGTCTATCTACTCCCTCTCCTATTTCTGTGCCCATGCTTCATTCTTTTTTGTATTTATAATAAAACTAGAGGCCCAGTGCACAAAAATTTGTGCACTTGGGGGGGGGGCAAAGGGGGGCCCCCTCAGCCTGGCTTGTGCCCTCTCGTAGTCTGGGACCCCTCAGGGGATGACCACCTGCTGGCTTAGGCCTGCTCCCCGGGCGATTGGGCCTAAGATGGCAATCAGACATCCCTCTGGCAGCCCGGCAGCCCTTGGGGGATGTCCACTTGCCAGCGGGGAGCAGGCCTAAACTGCAGTTGGACATCCTTAGCGTTGCTGAGGAGGCAGGAGAGGTTCCCACCACCACCGCTGTACTGGCAGCCATCAGCCTGGCTTGTGGCTGAACAGAGCTCCTCCCATGTGAGAGCGCCCTGACCACCAGAGGGCAGCTTCTGCATTGAGCGTCTGCCCCCTGGTGGTCAGTGCGTGTCATAGTGATCAGTCATTCCCAGTCCTTCTGCTGTTAGGGTCAGTTTGCATATTACCCATTTACTATATAGGATAGAGGCCTGGTGCACGGGTGGGGGCTGGCTGGTTTGCCCTGAAGGGTGTCCCGGATCAGGGTGGGTTTCCCGCTTGGGTACCTGGGCAGCCTGGATGAGGGGATTATGGCTGTTTGCAGCTGGTCACACCCCCTTCATGATGGGGGTCCCCACTGGGGTGCCTGGCCATCCTGGATGATGGGATGATGGCTGTTTGCAGCTGGCCACACCCCCTTCAGGGTGGGGGTCCCCACTGGGGTGCCTGGCCAGCCTGGATGACAGGCTGATGGCTGTTTGCAGCTGGTCACACCCCCTTCAGGGTGGGAGGTCCCCAATGGGGTGCCTGGCCAGTCTGGGTGAGGGGTTGAGGGCTGTTTTCAGGCTGGTGGGTGACTGAAGATCTCAGCCTTTCCTTTTTTCTTTTTTTTTTTTTTTTTTTATTCTGGGATTTATTTACCTTCTATGGCTGTCACTGGAGCTGAGAGCTGGCTTTAGCTCTGAGGCCGGCTCCAGCTCTGAGGCTGTTGCTGGCTGAAAGCAGGTATCTGGGTTTGTTTAGATTCTATTATTGAAACTCTGTTGCCATCACTGGCCGCTCTAAGCTCTGAGGCCGTGCTGGCTGAAAGCAGGTACCTGGGGTTTGTTTAGGTTCTATGATTGCAACATTGTTGCATCCGGAACTCAGAGCTGGGCAGCGGCAGGCGGGGAACCTTGGCTTCCTCCGTCACTGGAGCAAGCAAACCTCATGTTCGCTTCAGCTGCCTGGCTGCCGGCGGCCATCTTGGCTGGCAGTTAATTTGCATATCTCGCTGATTAGCCAATGGAAAGGGTAGCAAAATTATGGTTAATTACCATGTTTCTCTATTATTAGATAGGATAGTTGAATAAAGCTCATAGCTTCTTATTGGATGGACTGATTTATTTCTTAGGTGACATTATAAAAGAACTGATCTTTACTAAAGAGTGATTCCCTTGAAAAGGTTGATTATTAAAAACTATTAGGACAGTATTATAGTCATTGGCCTTAATAATAAATATCCTAGTTCTCTCTTCTCTCAACACATGGTAGAACTGCAGGTTAATTTCCTTGGAAGAAGGCATGGTCATTGACAGCTTTGGCACATGAATGATGAACGGAACTTATGAGTATCACTTCCTGCAGAAACTTTATGAACCTGCATGCCATTCTTCTTTATCCTGTTTCCCTGCCTCAGTGACATAGAGATGGAGCCTCCAGATCCTGGATCCCCCACTAATCTATACTGGACATGTAGAGTATGAAATAACATTTTGTTTTTAACTCTTCGTGACTTTTGGGAGTTGTTTGTTACAACAACATATCCTATCCTCCCCTGTTTGACAGAGAGCAATTGTACAATTTTGGCAGACTGTAGAGTCTTGCCATTTTTCTAACCTCCAGGGAGCTGAAGTGTCAGTCATGGGAGATGCCATCTCATTTGGAGTATCCTAACATTGCAAAGGAAGAAGCTTTATACTTTTATATATGTTATGGATAATACATCATCTCATTTGAGTATAGCAGTGCTCAGATTAAATGGCAGTCTCCATGGAATATTTTTGATTTATCAAATTTATGTATAATAATCCCTTCCCAATTTTAGCTATATTTTTCCGTCTTTACCTTAAAGATTCATTACCTTCAAAATGAAAATGCTTTTGGGAGGGAGAATATTTTATGTCATATCAATCATTTATACCTTAGTGAATAAAGTGTATAATGAATTAATTATAGCGTTTTCTAAAAATAGTTTTAGATAGTGGTAAAGTGGGAGATGATATGGCATCATGGCACCTGTCTGACAAAAGGGAAAAGGACATAGATATTGCATACTAAAGACATATTTCGCCTACTCTATAAATTTCAAAAGGGCTGGCTCTTTGTTTAATACTCCAGTGTATGCTAAGATTAAATATAAGCTCTAGTGAAATCTTAAAGCCCTTGGCATCATGGAATAATTAAATTATATTAATGTCTTTAAGGTTTCTAGAGATTCCTTGTTCTTCAAAACTGAGTTGGGGACAAACTTAGAAAAAGTCACTTGATTCTCTGGATTGAATTTACCCGTTTCTTTTGGAACACTGATAAGTGTTGACATAGATGGATTAATGAGTTGATATTTCTTAAGGTCATTGAGGTAGATAAAGAGCATTTTGGAAGTGAAAAAGCACGAGTATTGTGATTATACATATAGAGATGTGCACATTTTGCACATCGCTGTATGCATAATGCTTGTTGTGCTCTTGTTAAGGACATAACTTCAGTAGAATATAACTTAAGTGCAGTTTTAATACATATATATATTTTTAAATTTGCAAATACTATACTTACTAGTGTGATAGTAAAATAGTAAAAATATGATGTTTAAAAATATTAGTATTTTAGTGAATGATCTCCTATAAGTTAGATGTATGTAGTTCTTTTTTAAAAAAAGTTTTTAAATTGATTTTTTAGAGAGAGGGCTAGGGAGAGGGAGAAAGAGCAACATCAACATGAGAGCAAAACATTGCTCGCTGCCTCCTGAACGCCCCCTACTGGGGGTTGAGCCTGCAATGTGCCCTGACTCAGAATCAAACCAGCAAACTTTCAGTGCAAGAGAAGATGCCCAAACTACTAACTGATCCACACCAGTCAAAGCTAGATGTATAGAGTTCTTAAATGATACTGGAATTCAAGATCAGATTTGATACATAATGTTTTTCTTAAACTACTATTTAGACATACTCTGGAGTTACAGGGAACATTCATTTTTCTAACTTCTGTACTTCCCCAGAAGTACAGAATGAAATCAGACTTTTGAATAATCAATATCAATTATTTGCCAAGTTACTTCTCTCTGAAAGTATAATTCATACTCATGAGTGACATAAATTATATGCTCACATCTGATTTTATTTGATTATTTCCAATGGTAATATTGATCTTGGACTTCCTGTCCAAACTTCCTGGAAGAGATATACATTTTCCTTTGGTTTACTTGATTCCTTTTTTAAAAGATAAGCTAGGGCCCTAGCCAGTTTGACTCAGTGGATAGAGCATCGGACTGGGGACTGAAGTGTTCCAGGTTCGATTCTGGTCAAGGGCACATGCCTGGGTTGTGGGCTCAATCCCCAGTGTGGAATATGCAGGAGGTAGCCAATCAATGATTCTATCTCACCATTGATGTTTCCATTTCTCTCTCCCTCTCTCTTCCTCTCTGAAATCAATAAAAATATTTTAAAAAAATAAAAAAATAAAAGATAAGCTAGGTTTTTTTTCAGTGTTACAGGGGTGGGGAATGCCCAGCCCGAGGGCCATATAAGGCTTACAAAATCATTTGGTTTGGCCCTGCCAAGGCATTAGGAATGAATTAATTAAATATTTGACCAAATATAGCAGGCTATTTTTTAAGTTGATAATTTTGTATGGCCCTTGAATGATGCTATAAATATTTAAATGGCCTTTAGCAGAAAAAAGTTTCCTCATTCCTGGTAACATATTGGAAGTTTTTCATAAATTAATGATTGCCTTTAACTTGGCTACTTGTTGGTAAGATTAAAGGCATACTTATGGGTATATATATTCTCAACATCCCAGGTGCAGATTATCTACACTAATAAAAGAAAAACATGCAAATTGGTGTCACTCCAATATGCCCACCAGCCAATCAGATGAGTATGCAAATTAACCCAATAAAGATAGCAATTACTTTGCATATGCAGGCACGGAGCAAAGACTAGAAGGAAGCCAAGTGCTGCAGAAGGGAGTGAAGCTGCAGAGAAGCAAGCAGGGCGGTGGAAGCAGGAGGGAAGCCTGCCTCGGTGGGTTTCACTCCCTTCTCTGCTTCACTCAAGCTGCAAGAAGCCCTATTCTTGCAGGAATCTTCCTGCAATATATATATTCAGCTAAATTTACTTATTGTTGAGATTATTCCAGATGTCCCCAATTTTCCTCCCTTTTGCCCCCATCCACCTGGCTCCCCACTCATTGATTACGATGGCGTTGTAGTATAGTTTGATATCTAGTATTGTGATTCCTTCAAGTTTGTTCTTCTTTCCCAAGATTGCTGTGGCTATTCAGCATCTTTATTGGTTCTATATACATTTTTTGAATTATATCTTCTAGATCTGAGAAATATGCCTTTGGTATTTTAATAGGGATTGTGCTGAATCTATAGATTGCTTTGGGTAGCATGGACATTTTCATGATGTTAATTCTTCTAATCCATGAACACAGTATATTCTTCCACTTGTTTGTATCTTCTTCTATCTCTTTTTAAATATCCTATAATTTTCCAAGAACAGGTTTTTTACCTCCTTGGTTAAGTTTATTCCTAGGTACCTTCTTCTTATTATTATTTTGCAATGGTAAATGGGAGTGTTGTTTTTTTGTTGTTGTTGTTTTTTGTTTGTTTCTCTTTCTGAGAGTTCATTATTGGTGTATAAAAATGCCATCAATTTCTGAATGTTAACTTGTATCCTGCTACTTTGCCAAATTCTTTTTTTTCCCTCAAATTCTTTTATTAAATCTAGTAGTTTTTTGTGGTAGTCATAGAAATGTACAATATCATGTCATCTGTGAATAATGAGAGTTTTACTTCCTCCTTTTCATTTTGGATGCCTTTCATTTATTTTTAATTTTTATTAAATCTTTATTGTTCAGATTATTACAGTTGTTCCTCTTCCCCCCCCCCATAGCTTCCCTCCACTCAGTTCCCACCCCAGCCTCTGCCCTTACCCCCCCACCCCCCGCCCCACTGTCCTCATCCATAGGTGTACAATTTTTGTCCAGTCTCTTCCTGCATGCCCACACCCCTTCCCTCCCCCAAGAATATTCAGTCCACTCCCTTTCTATGCCCCGATTCTATTATGTTTCACCAATTTATTCTGTTCATTTGATTATTTATTCACTTGATTTTTAGATTCACTTGTTGATAGATGCATGTTTGTTGTTCATAATTTGTATCTTTACCTTTTTCTTCATCTTCCTCTTCTTAAAGGATACCCTTCAGCATTTCATATAATACTGGTTTGATGGTGATGAACTCCTTTAGCTTTTTCTTATCTGTGAAGCTCTTTATCTGACCTTCAATTCTGAATGATAGCTTTGCTGGGTAAAGTAACCTTGGTTGTAGGTTCTTGCTATTCATCACTTTGAATATTTCTTGCCACTCCCTTCTGACCTGCATAGTTTCTGTTGAGAAATCAGCTGACAGTCGTATGGGTACTCCCTTGTAGGTAACTGATTGTTTTTCTCTTGCTGCTTTTAAGATTCTCCCTTTGTCTTTTGCTCTTGGCATTTTAATTATGATATGTCTTGGTGTGGTCCTCTTTGGATTCCTTTTGTTTGGGGTTCTCTGCGCTTCCTGGACTTGTAAGTCTATTTCTTTCACCAGGTAGGGGAACTTTTCTGTCATTATTTCTTCAAATAGGTTTTCAATATCTTGCTCTCTTTCTTCTTCTGGCACCCTGATAATTCGGATGTTGGTACGCTTGAAGTTGCCCCAGAGGCTCCTTACACTATCTTCCTATTTTTGGATTCTTTTTGTTTTTCCGGTTGGGTGTTTTTTGCTTCTTCGTATTTCAAATCTTTGACTTGATTCTTACAATCTTCTAGTCTGCTGTTGGAACTTGGTATAATATTCTTTATTTCAGTCAGAGTATGCTTAATTTCTAGTTGGTCCTTTTTCATAACCTTGAGGGTCTCACTAGATTTCTTGAGGGACTCACTAAATTTATTGGGGGTTTCTAGAAAATTTTTGAAAAACCATATAACTGTGGTTTTGAACTCTATATCCAGTAGTTTGCTTTCCTCCATTTCTGTCATTTGTGACCTGTTTCTTTGTCTCTGCATTTTTTATGCTTCCCTGTGTTGGTAGAGTGGCTTTCTGTGCTAGGTGTCCTATAGGGCCCAGTGGCTCAGCCTCCCAAATTACCTGAGGTGGACACTCTTAGTGCACTCCTTTGTGGGCTTTGTGCACAGTCTTGTTGTAGTTAAGCCTTGATTGTTGTAGGTATCACTTGGAGGAATTGACCTCCAGGCCAATTGGCTATGAGAATCAGCTGTGTCTACAGTGGGAGAACTTCTGTGCTGGAGACACCCTTAGGGGCCAGACTTCCTTCAGTGGGGCTTTAGTGCTCACTGAGTCTGCCCCTGAATGTGTCCCTTATGGATCTGAGGAGTTGTAATCTGGATGGTCCCACTCTGACCACTGGGTACACTGGCTCTTGGATCTCTAAGGAGGTGCTAATTTAGCCTCTTCCTGAGGCTACCCAGCAGGAGCTATGGAGAGATCTGCAGATTCCTCCTCTTTGTTTGTGGTTTGGAAGTGCCCACATGAGGCCCAGCTGTGAAGCAATGCAAGCTGCTGTGGGACCTTGTGCCTTCTTTTGGATGTTCTGGGTCTCTCTGACCCAGCTGCAGTTTGTTAGGTAATTCTCAGATTGCAAAGGGCCAAGCCATTCATATGCAAAAGCCTCTGCGCACAGCTTGCGTGGGGTGGGGTCTCAGGGAATCAACAGGATGGAGCAAACAGCTATGGCTGATCCTCAGTCCTGCCCTAAGAGGCCCCGGGTCTCAGTGTTCCACAGTAATCGCTGCAAGCACCTCTGAGAGAAAGCCATCCTTGAGTTGCGACCGATGCCAGACAGTCCAGTTTCTCCCTGTATGAGTCTGCGTCCCCAGATACTCGCCCGGAACTGGAGTTCAGAGCAGTCGGAGCTTGAGACTCCCTCCTGATTGAAAAAGATAACTGTGTCCTCAGCTGCCAGCCCTTTCTGAGTGCGCCTCTGTACCTCTGCACTTTACTTCCGCAGCTCCTCTGAGTCTCAGTGTGCTTTTCTCTTTCCTTCTAGTTGTAGAATTTTCACTCAGCCAGTCTTCCTGTGGTTCTGGGTGATGTCCGTTTTGTCTTTTAGTTGTATTTTTGAAGTGGTTGTGAGAGGCGGCAATTTCTGGTGTTTACCTATGCCGCCATCTTACTCATTTTTTCTTCTTGTCTGATTGCTATGGCTAGGACTTCTAGTACAATATTGAATAAGAATAGTAAAAGCAGACAATCCTGTCTTGTTCCTTTTCTTAAGGGAAATGCTTTTAGTTTTTGCCCATTGAGTGTGATGCTGACTATAGTTTTGTCATATATACCCTTAATTATGTTGGGGTATGTTCCTTGTATTCTCACTTTGTTGAGAGTGTTTTTCAAAAATAGGATTTTGTCAAAGGTGTTGCTTGTTCTGCCACAACTGATATGATTATGTGATTTTTATCCTTTTTTTTAATGTGATGGATAACATTTATTGATTTGTGACTAGTGTACCAGCCTTGCATCCCCAGAATCAATTCCATTTGGTCATGGTGTGTGATAGTTTTAATGTATTGCTATATCCAATTTGGTAATATTATGTTGAGGATTTTACTATCTATGTTCATCAGGGATATTGACCTGTAATTTTCCTTGTTTGTGGTATCTTTATCTTTTTTTGGAATTAGAGTGATGCTGGCTTCATAAATAGAGCTTGGAATTTTTTGGAAATATTTTAGGATAGGTGTTACTTCTTTGAATGTTTGGCAAAACTCTCCAGTGAAGCCATAAGGAGTAGGAATTTTGTTTGCTGGGAGTTTTTTGATGACTGCTTTAATTTATTAGTTTTTATCAGCCTATTCAGGTTTTCTGATTCCTCCTAATTGAGTTTTAGAAGACTGTATGTTTCCAAGAATTTGTCCATTTTACCCAGGTTGTTCAGTTTGTTGACTTATAGTTATTTATTGTATTTTCTTCACACCCTTTGTAATTCTGTGGTGCCAGTTGTTATATCACTGTTCTGATCTATCTCTTCCTTAAACTCCCCCATGAGTCTTTTAAATATAGTGACATGTCCCTATATTGGCTGCTTATAGGTTTACCAAGGTTGTAGCCTCTTCTTGGAATGACTCATTTAGTATTATGTAGTGACCATTTTTGTCTCTTTTATGAAGTCTATTTTGTCTGATATAAGTATTGCTATCTCATTTTTTTTTTTATTTCCATTTGCTTGGAAAATTTTTTTACATATCTTCACTTTCATCCTGTGTGCCTTTTGTTATTTATTTGGATTATCTCTCTTTGCTTCTTGGTGAGTCTGGCTAGTGGTTCATCAATCTTGTTTTCATTCATCTTTTGTGTGTGTGTGCATGCTTTTTTTTTCTCTATGTCATTTATTTTTGCTCTTATCTTTATTATTTTCTTCCTTGTAAATCATCTGGGCTTTTCTTTCTAATTCTTTAGTTGTAGATTAGATGGTTTATTTTAGCTTCTTATGCAGTGTCCCATAGATTTGGGGTTGTTCATTTTCATTTTTTTCCAGGATGTTTATTTTTTATTTAAATATATTTTATTGATTTTTTACAGAGAGGAAGGGAGAGAAATAGAGAGTTAGAAACATCAATGAGAGAGAAACATCAATCAGCTGCCTCCTGCACATCTCCTACTGGGGATGTGCCCGCAACCTAGGTACATGCCCTTGACCGGAATCGAACATGGGACCTTTCCGTCCGCAGGCCGACGCTCTATCCACTGAGCCAAACCAGTTTCGGCATCCAGGATGTTTTTATATTTCTTCCTTGATCTCTTTGTAAGCAATTCATTGATTGTTAAACACTACTTAGCTTCCATGTGTTTGAATTTTTTTGAGTTTTTAAAATTATAGTTGATTTCTCATTTCATGCCCTTGTGATGAGAAAATGCTTGATATGATTTCAATCTTTTTGAACTTACAAAATTTGTTTTTTTTGTCTTAATATGTGGTCTATGTTTGAGAATGTTTCATGTGCACTTCAGAAGCATGTATATTTGGCAGCTTTGAGATGAATGTTCTGTAAATATTAATTAAATCCATCTGATCTAGTGTGTTGTTTAAAGTCACTTCAAATATCTACACTAATAAAAGAGAAAAATGGTAATTGGCATACGGCGCTACCCTTTTCATTGGCTTATCAGGGCTATATGCAAATTAACTGCCAACTAAGATGGCAGTTAACTGCCAACAAAGATGGCGGCTAATTTGCATATGTAGGCACAATGCAGGGAGGCGAAAGGGAAAGCAGGAAGAAGCCCCCTGCCACTGACCACTGACAGTGATCGGAAACCCAGGGGGGAGCTAAGAGGTGGGGGGGCAGAGGCATCAGGCCTGGGCTGGGGTCAGAACCAGTGATGGGGGGAAATGAGGGTCCCCTGCCCAGGCCTGACACCTCTGTCAGAGGTGTCAGGCCTGGGCAAGGGGCCAATCCTGCTATTGGAGGGTGATGGGGGTCAACGCCTGAGGGCTCCCAGTATGTGAGAGGGGTCAGGCTGGGCTGAGGGACACTCCCCCGCCCACCCAGTGCACGAATTTTGTGCATTGGGCCCCTAGTATATATATACTATACAGAGAGGAAGAGAGAGAAAGAGAGGGAGTTAAACATCAATGATGAAAGAAACTCATTGATTGAAACTCATCCACCTCCTGCATGCCCCACACTAGGGATCAAGCCCCAACCTGGGCATATGCTTTGACCAGGAATTGAACCTTGATCTCCTGCTTCATAGGTTGATGCTCAACCACTGAGCCATGCCAGTCAGGCTAAGGTCACTTTTTCCTTGTTGATTTTTTGTCTGGAAAGATATATCCAGTGATGTCAGTGGGGTGTTAAAGTCCCCAGCTATGACTGTATCACTGTCTATCTCATCCTTAAATTCCCCCATGAGTCTTTTAAATATATCTAGGTGTTCCTATATTGGCTGCATATAGGTTTACCAAGGTTATACCCTCTTCTTGGAATGATCCATTAGTATTATGTAGTGACCTTTTTTTTGGTCTCTTTTATAGCCTTTGTTTTAAAGTTTATTTTGTCTGATATAAGTATTGCTATCTCACTCTTTTTTTTCATTTCCATTTGCTTGGAAAATTTTTTTACATATCTTTACTTTCATCCTGTGTGTCTTTTATTCTGAGGTGGGTCTCTTGTAGACAGCTTACCTATGGGTCATATTTTCTTATCCATTCAGCTACCCTATGTCATTTCATTGGAACGTTTAATCCATTTACATATAAGGTCATTATTGATAGGTAATTATTTATTGCCATTTTAATTCTTTTTTAAAATTTATCTTTATTGTTGAAAATATTACCAATATCCTCACACCCTCTCCCCCCACCCTCCACCATTTACACCCTCCACTCTGCTCCAACCCCTTCCCCAGGCCTTCTGCACACTCCTGTCTGTCCATGGGCTATGTATATATGCATATTAGTTCATTGGTTAATCTCTTCCCACCCCATCCCCCTTCCCTCTGAAACACATCAGTTTGTTGCATGCTTCAATGTCTCTGGATCTTTTTTGTTTGTCAGTTTATTTTATTCATTAGAAATCACACCTAAGTGAGCCCCTGCAATACTTCTTTTCCTGACTTATTTCACTTAGCAGCTTAGCATAATACTCTCCAGGTCCCTCCATGCTGTCTTAAAGGGTGAGACACTTCTTTTTTTGCAGCTGCATAGTATTCCATTGTGCAAATGTATCCCCCCTTTTTTTTAATCCATTCACCTACTGCTGGGCACATGGCTGTTTCCAGATCTTAGCTATTGTAAACAATGCTGCTATGAAGATAGGAGTGCATATATTCTTTCTGATTGGTGTTTTTGGCTTCTTAGGATATACTCTTAGGATATATATTCTATCACTGGGTCAAATAGCATTTTTATTTTTTAAGGAAACTCCACATGCCACTTTCATTCTCTAAGCCTATGTTCCCCTTCCTCTATTTTTTTCTTACAATAGTCCCTTTAGCATATCTTGCAATAGTTGTTTAGTGGTAATAAACTTATTTAGTCTTTTTTTGTCTGGGAAGTTCCTTATTTCACTTTCAATTTTAAATGATAGCCTTCATAGATAGAGTAGTCTTGGTTTCAGATATTTGCTTTTCATTACTTTGAATACTTCATGCCATTCCCATATTGCCTGCAGTGTTTCTGTTGAGAAATCTGCTGACAGACTTATGGAAGCACTCTTGGAGTAACTGCCTCTATCTCTCTTGTTGCCCCTATGGTTCTCTCTTTGTCTTTAATGTTTGCCATTTAATTATGATGTGTCTCTTTGTGTTCAACTTGATTAGGACTCTCTGTGCTTCCTGAACTTGTGTGACTTTTTTCCTTCATCAGGTTAGGGAAATTTTCTTTCACTATTTCCTCAAACAGCATCTCTATCTCTTACTCAACTTGTTTTCCCTGGGGTACCCCTATGATGTGGATGTTGTTCTGTTTCTTGTTGTCCCATAGTTGCCTTAAATTCTTCTCATGTTTTTTAAGAGTGTTTTTTTTCTTTTTGCTGCTCTAATTTAGTGTTTTTATTCTCTACCATGTCTTCCAAATTTCTGATTCAATCCTCTGCTTCATCAAGCCTGCTTTTAATTCCTTCTAGTGTACTTGTGTTGGCAGAAATATTAGTATTCATCTTTCACTAGTTCTTATTCATGGTTTCTATGTCTTTTTTCAAGATGTAGTTCCTACTATATTCATTGTAGTTATCACTAAGTTCCTTGAGCATCCTTATAACCATTACTCTGAACTCTATGTCTGATAAATTGCTTACCTCCATCCCATTTAGGTCTTTTTTTGAGGATTCCTCCTTTTCTTTCATTTGGAGTTTTTTTTTTCTTTGTCTCCAAATTTTAGTTGTCTCTTTGTGTTTGTCTCCATGTATAGATATACTTACTATGTCTCCTATTCTTTGTGGGGTGGCCTTTTATAGTAATGTCTTGTGGGACCCAGTGATGTGGTTTCATTAAACTCTTGTGCTGGATGCTCTGGGAGGGACCCTTTTGTGGGTTAATTGGGTTTTCCTCTTGTAATTGGGTCTGAATTGTTGTTTTCCCATTCTTGGGTGGGATCTTATCTCAGGCTGGCTAACTGTGAGTCTCAATACCTACCACACTGTGTGAGCTATTGTACAGGTCCTGACAGGACAAAACTAACCAGAAAACAAGTGAAAACATACAAAAGAACCAGACAACAATAGCAAAATAACCACAAAGTAGAAGAGAACTGGGAAAGGGAAAAGAGAACAAGAATAATAAGTGAAAAAGAAAGAAAAAATTAATAATAATAATACAATAAAAATAAAAAGAATACTAGAAGAGAAAGGGAAAGAATAATTCTTAAAAGAAAGAATGGAGAGAAACAAATAAGAATAAAGGAAAACCATTAAAAAAGAGTAGAAGAGCCCTAACCTGTTTGGCTCAGTGGATAGAGTGTTGGCCTGCGTACTGAAGGGTCTCAGGTTAAGGGCATGTACCTTGGTTGCGGGCACATCTCCCCATTAGGGGTGTGCAGGAGACAACTGATAGATGTTTCTCTCTCATTGATGTTACTAACTCTCTATTCCTCTCCCTTCCTCTCTGTAAAAAAAGCAATAAAAAATATATAACAAGAATAGAAGAAAGAGAAAAGAATTATGAAAAGGTAAAAAGAAAAGAAGAAAGAAAAAGTGAAAGAGAAAACAATAAGTAGAATAAGAAAAGGAAAGAGGCAAATAAGAAATATGAAAGAAACAAGAAAGAAAAGAGAAAAAAATAACAACAATAATAATACCCAAACAAAAAAAATAATAATGAAACAACAACACCAACAAAAACCCAACCAAATCTGGACAGATTTCAGTGCCTGCTTGGACTTCCCATTGTATCTTGCTCTTGTGTTGTCTGAGGCTGTTTGTATGCTGGTTTCAGAACTTCCTGGAGATATGTTTTTGCTAGCCAATGCCAGAAGTTGTCCACATTTAGCTCTTAGCACCCTGTTCAAAGCTTCAAGTGACTCACAGCTTGTGGCTGCCTCCACTGGGCTTGGCTGCCTTTGTGAGTGGCCAAGCTGAGCTCCTAGGCTAATTTTTTAGCATCAGGGAGAAAACGGCTGCTAAAATATTGGAGGGGATGGCTCAGCACAGGTATCCTGGCTCTCCCTAACTCCTTCCACCCTGTCTCTCCTCTGGCAACTTCAGTATGCACTGCTCTCCCTCTACAGAAACCTGTGGTGAGTGTCTGGAAAGGAAACTCCTATGTGCCAGTCCTTTAAAAAAGTGGATTTATCTCCAAGGGCTCAGTTCCCTGGCTGATAGAAGCCTGGTGGCTGGTTGCTGTGTGGGTGGCTGATCCCGGCTCTGGTATCCGGACTCGGGAGCCCATCCTGGAGTCCAGGCCTCTCTCCTCTCTGGGGGAATCCTCCCCACCACTGGCCCTTTGTTCTTGGGAGCAGGGACAGAGCCTGCTGCTTCCCGCCCTTCCTACTAGTCTAGAGGTGGTTTCTGCCCTCCCTTGTTTAAAAGTCTCCTCAGCTTGTCTTCATCTGGTATTTCAGGGTGAATATTCCCCAATTTAGTTTTAATTCCAGTTAGTTTTGGGGAGGAGGTGGGAGAAAGGTCCACCTACTCTGCTTCCATCTTCTAATCCTCAACAGTAACCTTTTACCTTTGGGACTTTGATGAAAGCAATCTTAATAACAATAATGTATTATTTTGAAAGCAATCTTAACAACAATTTCCTTTTAGAAGGGCTAATATTCCATCTTCTCATCTGCTTTTTACTTACTTGCAGAATTACTTTTTAAGTTAATTTCCAAAGTGTGTTATCTACCATTGGCAAACAGCCATTTTTTCTTATATGAACTGTTAACATTTTTTACTTAAACATTATTTAACTTAGACATTATCTATTATTGATTACCTTATTGCTCCAAAATATGTTTGTTTGACTTTAAAAAAGAAACAATCCCTACTTTCTAGCCATTGATTATTTCAATATCTTATGTTCTCCCAAAATCAGATGTAAGAAAATAATCCTTTTATTTCTTACTTTATTTTTTTTGTTATTTTATATAATACCCATTAGATTACTATTTTTTTCTGTCTTTAACTAATTTAAACCATAGGTAATTTATCTTCCCAAATTCTATTAGATTTTAATCTCTTTCAGGGTAATGAGAATAACTGTTTGTCTTTGTCTTCTAGTGCCTGATACATGGTAGATATTCAATAGAAGTTTATTAATAAATGAATGAATGAGTGAATGAATAAATAAATGTGGTATTAGTTTTGATGGAGAGATTAATATGAAGGCTATTAAGCCTTGTTGTTTAATATATACTGTCTACTGTGTGACAGGATCAATTCTAAGTACTTGGAGCAGATGCCAGTCTTGCTCTGTCTGTAGTTCCATTTCCCCTTACCATTTCAGTGAATGAGATCCTGTCTTCCAACAGCCTGCAGGAGAAGTGTTGTCAGCATGAAGGATCCACTCTGCTCATGTGTAACTTGGGCAGGATGAGTGACTTTTTTAAAAGACAAAAGCAAGAGAAATGTGAACATAACCTTTGCACGAAACTTCAGTAATGAATATGAATGTTTTGCTTCACATATATTGTTTTTAAATATAAGTAAAATAAGCAAATGGTGTAATTGTTACCAAGTGAAGGCAGCTTTGCACAGCACAAATTATAGTTTGGAAACAGAGTTGTATCTTTTGATTTTTTTAAAGTTCATGCAGATAACTACTATATAGAATGAGACCTCTTTAGACATTTCATTTGTGAAGGCAGTGATTTAAAAAAAAAAGTCCCTTAAAAATACTGGATTATGAAAAATAATATAAATCAGACACCTTATAAGCTAAATTATATACCTTACATCTATATGAGAAGATAAAATATTCTTGGATAAGATAAATATTTTTCTGGAGTCACATTGAGAGGAAAATTATATGCAAGGAAAATGTGATTATATGAAATTTGATGGCCTTGAGTAAAAACTCAAAATCTAGTAATATTCTAAAGAAAGCTGCAATTCTTTTTTTAAAAAAAATATATTTTTATTGATTTCAGAGAGAAAGGAAGAAGACAGAGGTATAAACATCAATGATGAAAGAGAATCATTGATTGGCTGCCTCCTGCACACCCCCCATTGGAGGATCAAGCCCGCAACCAGGGCTTGTGCCCTTGACTGGAATTGAACCTGGGACCCTTCAGTCCACAGGCCAATGCTCTCTCCACTGAGCTAGGGCGAGAAAACTGCAATTCTTGAAATTGAAAATTGGTGTGGGTCAGTTTGTTAAAAAAATGTTAAATGTGAGGCTTAACAATAAATGTGGAATCTTACGTCCATTTTTATAACAGTCATATAATGCTTGTGTATATTCTGGACAGAAATGTTACTTATGGGGCAATAATGGAATATATGAGAGCTTTTACTGTGGCCACTGCACTGTGCTAGAGTAGTTTTGTTAGAGTGCTGTTTCTCAATTTGGTAGCATACTTTAGATAAAGAAAGGAACTTCCCTTACTTGAAACTGCTGTGTCATTTCTTCTTCCTTAACTGAAATCCCAACCAAGTTTCAGGAAATGCCCTAATGAGCCACTTCTCTTTTCTCTTTCCTCCACTAACAGGATTTCAACCACTTCAAATTATTCATGATCAGTTCTTTTACTATGGTTGTCTCTTTGGCATGGTGCTTATGTTATGGCAAGAGGGGTTATACTTTGGTGCTGTTTGTAGAAGTGATAACAGTGATAGAATCCAATCATTGCTGGTAGGTAACTAAACTAGCAAGTTAATCTTCTGTACTTTAAACAAATGCTGAAAAGGAGTCTAATCAATATTTATTTTACTTTGATATGTGTGGCTTGTTTATAATTGTGGTTTCATTTTGCATGATCAGTAGGCAACAGCATATTAGAGTAGTCAACTGTAGTTTGCTGTAATTTGGGTAAATATATCTGAAACTCAATGTCCTTATGTTAACAAGATGGAGAAATCACTGTTTTAGCTCATGATAACCAAAGCAATTTCTTCTTCTAGTTTGATAACCTCAATTATTTATTAAGTTGGAACATAATTTAACATTTTATGGCATCTTATATATTATTTTATGAGTAAATGTTAATTTCTGTTTATATTTTATCAATATATTTTTCATTGGCTTTTAAATGTAGGAAAATTTTACTGCTCATAGCAGAAATAACACCAGATAGTACTTTAGCATATGGTATTTTCCTGGGGTTAAATGTTCTTTTGGGTTTATAATGAAGATTTGGATCCAGAAAGTTTGTATAGGAGATGTGAAGAATTCCAGAGCAATAATTGTGTACAGTAATAGTTTCAATTATAATAATGAAACTTGGAGTGGAGACTTGAAAGTTATATATATGAATATATACATATACCTATCTGCACATGTATTTTATATATATTTGTTTATATGAATAATAATTTCATACTTTTAATATTGTCTTAAAATGTTTTATTGGAAATAGACATTTTGAGAAAAATAAACCTGAGGTCATCTTTAATTCATTTCAGGTAACATATTAGTAAGTTGCTTACTAGAAACTTTATTTAAACCTAAAGAGACTGAAAGAAACTTCACAATCCTTCCCTGCTCAGACTGTATCAACAAAGCAAAGTGAAACAGAATATGGAGTTCATTATCAAGATTATTCAGGCAGTCCTGCTTCACTTCTATTTTAGATGAATCTGAACATAGTTTTATACTTTTGAATAGCTTTTGAATTAGTACTAAATCTTTTATCATTTTGGTGAAAGCTATCTTAAAGAAGCCAAACTTTGTGATATCCATCCTCAGAATTAAAAAATATTTTTTTAGCTATAAAGCAAATGGGATATATATAATTTTCATGTTTTCTATTTCTTTTGTTTTAATTATTATTATAATCATTTTTAATTTTCAGTTCCATTCCAAAGAAGTATGTATGAGCAAATTTTGTTGAACTGAAACTTGGATCTGATGTCAAAAATGAAATAAGCTGAAAAACGTTTCTTAAAAGCCAGCTTAATTTTAATGACTGTGGCACAAGTGTTTGTTATAAGTTCTAGAAAGACAAATTATGAGGCCTTTAAATATGATGCACATTTCCTGTATAAGTAAACTTTTTTGAAATTATGGTAATTAACACAGTGGACATAGAAAATAAATTTGAAAACAGTGGTTTAAGTAGCTATACAAAAGAAATAAGGGAAGGAAAAACTGAAAAAAATATTCTTATCCAGTAATTCCAAACAAACTAATGAAATATGTTTCAAAGGGAATGATAGCTATTGATAAAATAATGAATATATGATACATGTGGAAATGCAATCATTCAATTCTTTATAAGTCAACTTACAAATAAAATTATATG
Source organism: Myotis nattereri (assembly GCF_964212035.1). Lineage (NCBI taxonomy): Eukaryota > Metazoa > Chordata > Mammalia > Chiroptera > Vespertilionidae > Myotis > Myotis nattereri. Next base: position 10,386,680 of record NC_138086.1, on the reverse strand, counting down.
AAATCAGCTAGACATGCCAGATTCTTTATGGAGATAAATTTAATTAATTTCATAGTAAAAAGAAAAGATAGATTAAGCAATGGAGTGAAAACAGATCCAGAAAGTTAATGTTCACAAATAGCAGATCGCAATTTATTTTTTATTATTTGGCAAAAAAAACAACACAAATGTATAATGCAAAATATAGTTCCTGTGCAGGTTTTACTGATTATGTTTATTAAGGTCAGAAAGAAGAATCTGTGAGGCATAGAGCGGATGTATAAGCAAAGCTGAAAGAATCACACATGTCCTCAAAAACATAACCTATGAGGGAAGAGCTTAACAGCAGTCTTGTAGAAAAAAATGAATAACAAGAAACTAATATACAGTATTTCTTATTTTATAGAGTTGTGAGTTACCAGTCAGTTACAGAATCTGTGGGTTGGGGTGGAGGTGTTTGGCAATATATCAACATCTGGCAAATATTACTTTGCCTATGAGACCTAGAGAATGACAGATAATTTTGTGATTCTGTTAAATTTTATTTTTGGAGCATAGAAAGCCTAGATAACTGTATCAACAAAACTAGAATAGTGTGAGAATGTATTACAGGTAGTTTACATTAAACATTAGAAAAACTGGAGGAATCATTATTGAAAAGGGACATAGTAAGGTAGTATGTGGAGTTTCCTCAGGTGACCTGTTTTAAGAATAGATTGGTCAAGGAGAGAAAGCCCTTCTTTCTGATTTTGTAATTGCTCTCAGGATACAGAGAGAGGTTGGGGCTAATGATTTTCACTTTTCTTTTTTCTCTCTTCAGTTATAAAAGAATAGGTGGAATTCAAAAGTAGAATTTAACATTCTTACACAACAATTTCAAATAAAAGAAGCAGAGTCTAGGAAACAGAGATTGAGTTTTAATAAGGATTCCCATGCCTCCTTCATATTCATACCATGTGAGAATGTTTCAAATCTTCTCTTGCCTCTCCTGAAACACTCCTCCTCAGCCTGCATACTAGAACAGAGTGTGGTTCACTCTCTAGCTTCTTCCACTGGCCAGAGATCCTTTCATTCCGCCCTTCGTTCCTTTCTTATTTCTTATTGTGTGAACATGTTTCCAATACAGAACACATGAACAAATTAAGTTCTGAAACATATTCAGCTTCCCTTAGGTATATTTCCATCCAGATAAAAATTTGAGCCAGAACTTTCATATATATTTTGCTATATCCTTTTCTCCCTCTTGCCAAAACTCATTCTCTCCAACATCTTTTCCCACTCCCCCCAAATTTAGACCAGTGCCGGCTACATTGAAAATCGGGCAGGTAATGATCTCATCAAGTATCTTCAGGGAATTTTTCAGCAGCTAAGATGTTTACACTCTTTGCTTCTTTTGATCCTGTGCAAATTCAAATGGATTTGACCCTACTGAACAATCTGAGTTCTATAACAGTTTTGTAAGCAGCATTTTTTTTTTAACATCAGACTAAATTCTGGTAAACTTTTAGATTTCTTAATTAATTGTAGTCTAAGAGGCATCATCCTTTAGTTATACTCTCGAATGTTTCTCTCCACTTAATCACTTTTCCTTTTCTGTAGCTTATTATTGCCCTTCACATGTGAAAGGCACTTTTCGAATGATGGATACTTTTATCATTCCATCAGTACTATACCTACTATTATATGTTCTTCGCATAATCATATCAACCTCCTCTACTTTTTCTCTGCTCTCAAATTTTAAAACATCGATAGTTTTTATTGCAAATAAAAAACCCCCACTTTTTATTAGCTTTTTGAATGCTTATTGTGGACATGTAAGTGTAGAAACAAGTCAGAGGCGGAGTCTGCCCAAATGAGATGACTGATAACCTCATCCTCTGGAGAATGTAGAAAATGTGTGATTTTGTCTTGAGCTATCACTTAGTTAATGTCTATATAAGTTTACTTAAGTTTAAGGTATAAGTAGAGGCGTGTACCAGGTGCCACACTAGGTTTTGAGGATAAGCTATGTCAGATATATTACCTGCCCAGGAGCAATTGCATTTCACCAATTAATCAAACTGGAAAGTGCTACAAAAAGTGTATACGAATTTGCTATTAGTCTGGGGTTTTGCAACCATCAAAAATATGAAGGTTGAAGTAGAAATTGAAAAATAATTAGCTATTTTCTAGGCAAGAAAAGGGCAAGAGAAAGACATCAAAGCAAAAACTAGCATGGAGTTGTAAAAAGCATGGCACATCCAGTGGTCTTTGATTAGAGCTTGGGATCTTCACAAGGGGAGTAGCTTGATCTGACTGTGTTTCAGTGGGATATCTCTGTCCATTTGGAACACATACTAGAGTCCTTAGTTTTAGATTTTATTTATAGAGTGTATCTTCTGTAAGAGAGCAAGGACAAACATGTGTCTCTGGATAGTACTCTGCAAAGCGATTGTCCCCCTGGCAAGAAAAGAAGACAAGTATTTGGCTAAAAATATGATAGAACCTATTTCATAAGAAAATCAAAGGTGATGGACTATGTCATTTTTCACTCTAGAAAGAAGTACTTAAATGGAACATGGAAGGCTCCCAAAGCAGTGGAACAAGCAAATATTTGCAAGTGATTTAGTCATTTCTTTGTGGTTGCTTGGCTTAGTCCTGATAGAACACACTGTGAAATAGGAAGTCAGTTCAGCATTTTTAGCTTGCTAATTTGCCATGTGACTTTGAGTAAGTCTCTCTCTCTCTCTCTCTCTCTCTCTCTCTCTCTCTCTCTCTCTCAGTTTGTGTGTGTGTTTGTGTGTATGTGTGTGTGTGTGTTTGCTGAATATTTTCAGTTAAATTAATATCTAGCATCCTGTGTGGAGAGCGAAGGACTGGGATTTGGACTGAGTGTGAAGAAAGAATCTAGTCGTGTTAAAGTTAGGTCTGCTGTGCCTGAAGAGCTGTGCTGTATTTATTCCTGGGATGCTAAACTTATACTGAATATGGGAGCTCTAAGATTGGAAATACAGCTCAGTGCCTAAAGGTAGGACCTCTCTCCTTCTTCCTATGGGACCCAGGATCTCACATTTCAGATAGATTTTCAGAGCATGAAGGATAACCATAAACTACTATTTAATGGCCTTTCTTCCCATAATACCCTCTCCTGAAAACAACCTCGAAGGATGTTACCTTAGCACAGAACTCTCAGAGCAAAATTAAGTATAAAATGAATTTGGGAAGTAACCTTTAATTTTTTTTTGTTTTCTTTTTCTTTATAGGTCCCCTCTGCTCTTCCATATTTTCTAAAAATGTATTGCCAATTAATTTGTTTCAACATGAAATACTGGTTATACTAAGTAGTATCTAAATTCACTTATATTCAGTCTTTTGGACACACTCAGTGAAATGCACGACAAAACAGCAACAACAAAATAGCAAGCAAAGATATTTCAAAACACAGAAGTAGGAAATAATTTACAAAATAAATGTATACACTAAAATAATAAGTCCTCTCCTGGGGATAAATGGGAGTCAGTAAATGCTAACTTGCTTGGGTAGCAGTCATCTTAGAAGAGTTTTAATCAGTATCAGTATCAGCTATATTACCTGAAATCTTTTCTCTGTTCTCCACCAGTTGATAATAGCTAACATTGATTGGGCTCTAGTCAGGTACTAAAAGGCTTTACATGTATCACCTCTTTTGAGTCTGACAATACCCTTGAGGCAAAAGCTGTTATCTCTATTGTTCAGAAAGGCGAGGTTTCGGAAGGATACTTAACTTTCCCAAGGTGACCAGTGAGGAAGTGATGGAGCAGAGACTTGGATCTAGGTCTGTGTGGTGCTTAAACATAGGTAAATTATGCAATCATTTTTCCTCCCACTTTTAAATTTAAACTTCATCTTTGTTGTTCTTTTTCATTCATTTTGAACCAGAGCCGATCTTTATGTCACTGAAGGAAAACAGTTCAAGAGAGAAGGGTTAGGGAAAATCAGAAAGTGCTGCAATGCTAAAAATGGTTCCTAGGCTTATGTATGGATAATGAGGTCTTTGACTGTGTTACATTTGCAAAAATAGCAGTTGCAGAGGTAACAAGGGACCAGAATAGATGGCTCCAATTCATAAAAGAAAGGGGCAGAGTGAAGACACTCATTAATGTTGAAGCAGTAGAAGGATAACTAGTGACAAATATCAAGTAGATTTGCTTCAGTTTGGTCAGAGAAAGGTCATTGATTATTTTTGGTTAAACTGGTTCACAGAGGCCAGGTCTCCACTAAAAAAGGGAATTAATTGCTTCCATTTCCCACTAATTGCCTCAACATTTCCCTTTGCTTTGTCATTGGAGATTTGGTCAGACAGGCAAAAAGTCAAAAGTCAGAGTTTGATGGAATCTACATAAAAAGGGAATCTGAGGAGACCAAATTATGGCATTTGGTGTAATAATGATAATGATAGTTAGCATTTTTTCCTGGGAGTGCTGTAGATTTTTAGAGACCTTTTCAATCTTTAATCAGACCGTAGGGCACATTTAAGAGAGTTCACTGTTTTTATTTCCATCTAGAGGATAAGGCATCACAGAGAGATGAACTAACCTAGGGCAAGTCTCCTGAGATGTTAATCCTATAAATTGGAGTATACTCTCCTATGCTGAGTTTTAGCTGGAAGCTCGGGCTCTTCCCCGTTATCATTCATTCAAGTTCCTTCAGAGTTTTTAGGCTTGTTGTACATTATTATCAGATTACAACCTCTACCAATAACTGAAAAATCAGCCAAGAAATAGTGTGGAAGGTTTTGATGTTACCACAGTTGCTTAGTTTGAAGGCTATTAATTGATGCTACAGCCATCTTCAATTAACAAGACATTTGCCCGGCTCGTGTGGTTCAGTGGTTGAGTGGCAATCTAGGAACCGAGAGAGGTCACGGTTCGATTCAGGGGCAGGGTACATGCCAGGGTTGTGGGTTCAATCCACTGTGGGGTACATGCAGGAGGCAGCAGATACCTGATTTTCTCTTGAGTTGATGTTTCTATCTCTCTACCCATCTCCTTTCCTCTCCTCCTCTCAAATCAATAAAAACAGTTAACAAATTAACAAGACATTCTCCTTTGTATTTGCTGAATTAACCAGTCTTTGAAATCCTGTCCAGCTCCACCAACATCCTTTGAGATATGTGAGTTTTATATTTCAGACATTTTGCTTTATTCTTTTGGAACACGAAGTGGCAATATAGATAGTGGAAAGAGCATGGGGTCTGAATATCATAGATCAGTGTTCAATCATTTTGGCTTCTCTGATTTATTTGTAACACCTTCAGAGGTCCGATAGACAAGTTCTGTTTAGGAAGTCACAAGACTGTAATATCAACTACTCTTCTTTCCTTGAAGAACCAGAAATATATTATTAATTTATTACAATATAAGCTCTTAGAAGCATGGTAAATTAGAACGAACATGGGTTTTAAAGCAAGACAGTTAGGTTTCAAAACAAGCTCTGTCATAACCAGTTGTTTAATCCCAGGTTGCTCATGTAATGTAATTGAAGCTCAGTTTCTTCATGTAAACCTAATATACCTTGTTGGGTTACTAGCATATGGTTATTAAATGTGACACTGAAGGTAAAACACCTAGCTCAATGTCTGCATAGATGGGGACCTAGAAACTAGCCACATGCTTCTTAGTGTTATTATAAATAATAAAGATATTAAATGATGACACTATTAATTGCAGCAAGACCAAACAAACATAAGATGCTGCTATAAAAGAAGTTTAGTTCTTTATAAAAATACTTCATTTGAACAAGATGCTCTCACAGTTATGGTGAACTTGAGCTGGACTCTCTTCCTGTGGTCAGAAGTCCTCCTTACCCTACCTTATTAAAAGTGCTGTGCTCACATGAAGTCATTTAGTCATCAGGCAGCCCTAGGAATTGAGTGGTATTATTGCACTCACTGTACAGGTAAGGGCATTTACATTTTGAGAGGGAAATATTGGACCCACAGGCACATAGATTGCCAGTGAGGAGCTCAAGTTTGAAGCCATGTGGGCAAATTCCCAAACTTGCAATTTCAATTGGTGCTCTAACAATGCTTTTGAGACATCAAATTGCAATTCAAGCTTGTCATTTGTGCAAGCTGAGAAATTAAATCGCCCTCACCCTCATTTTTAAATCAAGTAAGGGGATTCTTAAAGCTTATCCTTCTTCTGACAAAAAAGGCTATTCACAGTAAGAACAGAAAAGCATTATCAACAGTGACATCTATGTCGCCAAACTCTACATTAGGTTCTTTCTAAGAGCTTTAATTTAATCTTAAAAAGTATAACTAGCCGATTCGCTTATCAGGACACACGTCTCAGTCCTCTAACCGAGAAATGCTAGGAAATGGGCATATGGGTCCTTCCTGCTCCCATGGTGCTTTGCTCTAGCCTGCCCCTCCCCCTCGCCTCCCTCTGTACCTCTCAGGCAGGTCCAGTGAACCTTTCTGCCCAGTGTTGAAGCTGAGGACCAACTCTGAAGAGAGCCCTAATTATCAAACGATTTGCTCACAACTTTTTAGACTTGTTTCTTTTAAACAATGCCACTTAATAAAACTCCTTTCAAATACATAAACAGGGCATACCCACTAAAACAGGAAGAGCGAAGATTGGTTTGACTGTTTTGATTAACTCGACTGCTCAAGTCAGTCAAAAAGTAATCACCAGTTAAGCAAACCATTTTGACAGATTCTTGGCCCACTGTGACTGCTTGTTTGACTGGCTTGCCTGTCAGGTGAAAGTGGTCAGATTGACTGGAGACAATCTATCTGGAAAATTATCTTCGGAGGACGTGGGTGTCTGTACACCAGAATTTACTTTAAATAACTTTATTTGAAATCTGTACCTATTTTCCTGGGACCAGTGAGAGAAGTTTGAAAGTGACACATTGCAGCATTTGTCTTTCTAGAGTGAGATGTCTTTCCACTTGCTAGGGCTGGCAATATATTTATAGGCTAAAAAATAATCACACATTTCCCTATGCACAGATAGAGTTCAATTACATTGAAACTCTACCCTAACTTGGGCAAGCACTAACAAGGCATCATATCCTCTTCCTCTTCTGAAGGGTTGACGCTAGACATATGACAGCAAATGACTTCTCAGAAATCAGGTTACCAATCCAGTCATGAATGACTTGTGGTAAGAAAAAGTTGACCTTGACACTAATCATAGTTCTTCTTAGAAGAAGAGTTTGAAAGAAGGAAACCACCACAACAAAAACAGCAAACAAAACCTTTGAGGAGGTAAGAGAATCTAGTTGCCATTATTATTTGAGCTGCTTTTAAAAATCAAGCCCATGTATGCATCCATGCTTATGTTCCCCTAGGAAATTTACTTTGAAACAAGCTTCCAAGTTTGGGCAAGACAAACACACCACTATAAATATGGGGAGAATGATGTATTCACACATTTATGGGGAGAATATAATAGGCTTGTCTGCTGTAAGCACAGTGTTATAAGGTCTGGCCTAAGTGGTTGAGTATCCTAGTCCATTTACATTGATCATTTGAAATATCCTGTTATTGTTTGAAAGACTTTCATGTGCTGCTTTCCAACACTCCTAAAATTCTAACTTTTCCCATGAAAATGTCTTGTCCATGTGCAGGACTTAGATGCTACTCTGTGTACTTTTATTAAATAAGTTCAATGGTAAGATTAGATGGAAGTGAGGGCCAGAGTATCGGTAATGAATAACATGATGGCACTGTTCTCAAAATAGCTTGCTTAAAAGTCATGGTTTATTTTGTGTTAGAATCACTTGATGTATCATTCTATTTTTTAAAATTTTTGATTAATAGTAATTACTTTAGACTTGCTTTCAAAGTTTTTGCTTTTTAGTAATTTTATGATTGTTTTAAGCAATAAGCCCTTTGACCTGAGTAAAAGAAGCAAATTACATGCCATAGTTTGAAGAATACTAGAGAGAGTCTATCAGGGTATATACATTTAAAATTTTATATGTTCACTACATTTTAGAATCATTACTAGTAATGTTTCAATGATCATCTTGATGCTTCAAATGTTTTACACCTCAAGGTTCATTTCCTTTGGCTATGAACATGTACAAATTTACCTCTCTGGCAACAACTCATGCTGCTGCCTGTTGCATTGTTCCCTGTTCAGCATTCGGTATTATCATTTAAAGACATTTTTTTTTAATTTGAAATGGAAACAGCTTCATTTTAATAATTATTCTGATGAAAAACAAAATCTCAGTTGTGAGACCAGTGAAGATTTGAAGCCTTGCTTTGCTTTAGAGCTCCTTAACCTATGCTTTATCTTCACTTTCTGATGTGTAGAGCCTAGAGAACAATGCTGCTCACGTCACTGTTGTGAGGGTTACGTGAGGCCAGACTGGTAGTGCTCCAAGCTCTGTGCCTGACACTAAGCAAAATTTCTATACTCACCAGCAATGTATGCCATTTTTATCACTCTGATTATTAACATAGTTTTTACTTTAAAAAATATATTTTATTGATTTCAGAGAGGAAAGGAGAGGGGGAGAGAGATAAAAACATCAATGATGAAAGAGAATCATTGATTGGCTTCCTTCTGTACGCCCCCTGCTGGGGATCAGGCCTACAATCCCAGTATGTGCCCCTGACCAGAATCAGACCCAGGACCCTTCAGTCCAAAGGCTGACACTCTATCCACTGAGCCAAACCAGCTAGGGCAACATAGTTGTCACGTTAAAGAGAACACCAAAATAGAGATAAGCAGACATGGATGAGTTGGTTTTTAACTTTGTGCTACTTTAATAACTTTAATTATCTCCTCAGTAAAAAGTGTTAAATAGGGGATCACAATCATAAGGGATCAAATATGACATATATGAGATCATAAAAGGGATCCACGCATAAGAAAGTGCTGTGTAAATTGTAAAATGTTGTATAAAAACACATTTTACTGTAAGTCTTATTGATTATTGCCTTTGGGTTCCATGCCAGTTGTTTGCCTTCCCTATAATTTTGTGGCTGCATATCTAAAAATTCAGTTTCAATGACAGAGAAGACACACCAACTGTGACACTGATGGTGAAAATAATGAAAATGGTGGAAGTGTTTAAAAATCATGCCCTGGCCGGTTTGGCTCAGTGGATAGAGCATCAGCCTGTGGACTTGGGAGTCCCGGGTTCGATTCTGGTCAAGGGCATGTACCTTGGTTGCGGGCACATCCCCAGTAGGGAGTGTGCAGGAGGCAGCTGATCAATGCTTCTCTCTCATTGATGTTTCTAACTCTCTATCCCTCTCCCTTCCTCTCTGTAAAAAAAATCAATAAAATATATTTTTAAAAAATAAAATGATTTATGCCAGGCATCACTGTCTTTAAGTCTCCTGAAAGCATCATATTTCAAGTTAAGAAAATGGCCAACATTTTGTCATTGTAAAATATTCTACGAACAGTAAGGAAGAGGATTACAACCATGTTTGAAGCTGCAATTTTGGAGCTAATTTGCCATGAAGAAGGGGAAGCCTGGTTGATAGACAAGTACATGTTACCAATAAACCTTTCATGGCAGAATTTTTGCCACCACCAAGAAAGTGATCAGTATTAATAAGCATGGATATTTATGACAATTTCAAATGGTTTCCTAAGGATTAAGGTATGTGAGCAATTGAAAGAAAGAATAAAAATGCTATAAAAGTCAATGGGGCCCTAACTTGTTTGGCTCAGTGGATAGAGCATCAGCCTATGGATTGAAGGGTCCCAGGTTCAATTCTGGCCAAAGGCACATGCCTGGGTTGCAGGCTCGGTCCCCAGTGGGGGCGTGCAGGAGGCAGCCAATCAATGATTCTCTCTCATCATTGATGTTTCTATCTCTCTCTTCCTTCCTCTTTGAAATCAATAAAAATAGATTTTAAAAAGAAAGTCAATGGGGATAGGCTGTGAAGCACCTTGTTTCCCACGGACAGGAGCCTTCAGAGGATCCAGTGTTCTGGGCTGGGACCACAGCTCTCAGCCTTCCCGTTCCCTTGCTCTCTCACTATTTATACTTTCTCTTTGATTTAACTGAGTCTGTTAATCCACTGACTATTCAATTTTCTCACCTTTTGGTCTTTGTTCCCTTTCACATCCAGCCTTTTCCCCTTTCATCCCAGTAAGTTCGCACAAGTAGAGTCCCTTCTTGCCCCATTGTTGTCTGTCATACCTGATAATCCTTGTTCAGTGCAGCCTCTTAGCTCAGCCTCCAGGCAGCTGTCAAAGAAAACAGTCCAGGACAATATGCAGATTGAGGACTTTACAAATTAGTGATCTTCAGTTTTAGTGGGACCTTCCTCTTCTCTTCTGTTCCATTTAGTAGGTTTTGTACACTTTATGTCTCTCATCCAACTTTATATCTCATCACCTCTGTCCACACCCTCAGCAGATGAATTTGCCTATAAGTTTACTGAGAAAATCTAATTTAAAAAGAAAATATTTTCAATTCCCTCCTCATAAATCTAAAAATATCTTTATTAAAACACATTCTTTTCCCGTTTCATAGAAAGATGATGCTTTTGTCAAAACTAGGTCCTCTGCTTTAGATCCCACTCAACACCTATTTTTCATTCACCTACTTAATCAGTCATTCTTTCTTGCTTATATCTACTACCTCTCTCTCCTCAATTAAATGTTACCCTGTACATGTAAACATGAAGTCTCCACACACAAACACACACACACACACACACACACACACACACACACACACACCCCAAAACAAAACAACACTCTCTAACCCCAGAGCTATCTATGATAACTAAAGTCCCCCAAGACTTCTCATTTTATGGTCAAGCACTCCAAAATTTTTAAAGCTGATTAAGAGTATAAACTCTGAAAGTACACCTCCTAGGTTCAAATCTTGGCACTACTAGCTATGTGTCCTTTGACATATTACTTACCTTCTCTTTGCTTCAGTATTTTCAACATTAAAATTAGAATGAGAATCATTCTTACTCCATAGGATTGTTGAGAAAATTAAAAAATTAATACATGTAAAATGCTTAGAATAGTTCTTGGCATAAAGTAAGCATCCAATGTGTTGTAATCACCATTGTTTTTGGTTTTTTTCTCATTCACTCATTTGTTTGTTTCAAAAATATTTATTTAGAACCTGCCATATACTAGGTGCTGTGAACAATACAGGATGTCTAATTATAAGTGAAAGAGACAATTTCTTTGTCCTAAACAAGCTTAGAATGTAGTTGGTAACATAGGTAACAAATAATGACATATGAATAATTAGAACAATGTGAACACCGCAAAGGATTTAGAAATGGAAAATATTAGGGAAGGATCCATTTAAACAAAGTAGTCAGGAGACTTTATAATCAAGTCTTGAGAGATTAGAAGTCAGTCTTTCAAAGAACCCAAGAAAAAGACATTCCAGGCATGAAAAAAAAAGGTGTGTCTGGAGGATAAATGGGGTGGGGGGAGCGTAGTGCTCATTTTGTTACATTAACTAAAAATAAAAGTCCATGTGGCTAGTTCAAGTGAGCACCAGGGAGAGTGATTTGAGATGAAGTTGGATAGGCAGGGAGTCACCTGTCCATCTTGTAGGCCAGAACAAGCAAACTGGATTTTATTCTAGATGAAATGAGAAGCAATTGAAAGATGTTAAGCAGAAGGGAAGAGAAGACATTTTATGATTCTAAAAGTCGATTCTGAAGATATATGAAGAAGAGTTGAGATTCCTTTTTTTTCTTTTACAGCTGCATAATATTCCATGGTGTAAATATACCCACTCCCTTTTTATCCACTCATCTGCTGATGGGCACTTGGGCTGTTTCCAGATCTTAGCTATTGTAAATTGCTCTGCTATGAACATAGGGATGCATACATTCTTTCTGATAGTGTTTCTGGATTCTTAGGATATATTCCTAGAAGTGGGATTACTGAGTGAAATGGCAGTTCCATTTTTGATTTTTTGAGGACACTCCACACTGTTTTCCACAGTGGCTGCACCAGTCTGCACTCCTACCAGCAGTGCACTCGGGTTCCCTTTTCTCTACAATGAGTGAGGATTCACCAGCACTTGTTTGTTGATTTATTGAGAAGGATCTCTTACCTTTGAGACAGCGCAGAAAGACCTAAAAATATTATGTTAAGTGAAATAAGCCAGTCAGAGAAAGACAAGTGTCACATGATCTCATTTATATGTGGAATCTAATGAACAAAATAAACTGACAAACAAAATAGACCAGAGACATGGAAGCATGGAACAGACAGAGGATCTTTAGAGGGAAGTGTGTTGGAGGGAGAGGAGGGGAGAGATCAACCAAAGAACTTATATGCATATATACATAACCGGGGACACAGACAATAGTGGGTGAAGGCCTCGGGAAGGGACAGGAGGAGGGAGGATGGGGGTTATGGGAAAAAAAAAGGGAACAATAAAAAAGATAAATTAAAAAAAAACACATAAGGGATATTAAAGCCAAAAGACAAAATGTTTTTGGTATTTTTTTTGTATTTTAAAATAAAATAATCTAAAAAAAGAACAGTTGAGGACAGCAACGGAGGGTGCTGGAAGATCAGCAGCAGAGGACTTACAGTTAGGGATGATGGTGGTTTGGACTAGAGCTCTGGTAGCAACAATAAAGGTAAATTCATTTGCGATACTTCTTTTTTCTCCATTGTCTTTGATCATACTTTTGTTCAAAATTATCTGTCCACAGTGATTTGACCTTTATGGAAGAAACAAATTTAAGTTTACGCCACAGGTTTCTTTTCTGTGGTGGATTTCTTTTCTGTGGGCTTCTTCTCAGCGGCTGATTTCTTGGTGGCTGCAGCCTTTTTCCCCACCAAAGGCTTCTTCTGCTTCTTAAACCAACAGCCTTCTCTCCTTTCTCCCCGACCACAGGCTTCTGGCCTGGAACCCTCTTCTCATCTGATTGGGTTCCAGTGCTGCTGCTGCTGCTTATCCACCCGCAGCCTGTGGCTCTTGGCCTGGCGAAGAACGGTGTTCCAGCGCAGGGTCTTTGCCTCTGGGTTTAGCTTCAACATGATCCTCAGGCTTTTCAGTGGATTCTCCTTCAGGACCCTGTGGTGAATCTTCTTGCGTGGTGCTCGGAGGGCTCTTTGGATCTCTGGGCTTTTCAAGATTCTGCTCAGGCCTGTACTGAGCATCTTGTGCATGGGAAGGCTCTAGTTACTCTTGATGGAGGCAGCTCTAGGCCAAGTGCCATACAGCTCATCTAACTTGCAGCAAGCACTTTCAGTCCAAATGCAGAAACGGCCCACATGCCCTCCAGGTGCAAGCTTCAAAATGTTCAGTTTGCTGACATTAAGCAGAGTAATTCCAGGGATGTTTCTGAAGGCTTTGATGATACCGCTGTCCTCATTATAGATGATGCAAAGTCCCGTGCGCTGGATATGACCACAGTTTCTCATTTTGCCCTTGCCAGCCCTCATTCACGGAGAGGCATAGGCCTTTTTTGTATCATTCCAGGCCTTAAGTTTCTTAAGAAGCAAAACTGCCTCCTTGGTTTTCTTGTAACCTTCTACTTTATCATCAACCACCAAAGGAAGTTCAGGAACTTCCTCAATGAGGTGACCTTTAGACATGACCAGTGCTGGGAAGGCTGAGGCAGCCAGGGCAGAGCAGATGGCATATTGTCTCTGTGTTGTGTTTACTCTGTGGTGCCAAGGGTGCCAGGTTTTGGTTGGTGTAAGCATGTGGCCCCCACGACACATATTTCCAAAAGCACCCTGGCCAGAATGATGAGTTCCACCACCTCAGACTCTGGGAATTTGAGCCACAGCTCTGCCAGGACCCCAGGACTCGGCACTGGTTCGATGCCCTGCCAATTCACTGACAGCATAGGGCTGGTCTATTGTTTTTGCGCAAGTTGGTGTGAAGAAAGTTCTCAACATCTGGTCGAATGGGAGCCTGAAACACAGCAGGCAAAGTGACATTTTTGCCAGATGTTTCCCCCTTTTCAGAGTACACAGGTATCAGTGGATGAGCACACGCCATGGCGGGGAGAGGAGAAGGCCACACTCCATTTGCCATACTTTTGAGAGCTAGCATGGACATACGTAGTGGGTGAGGAAAAGAAAAGGTACAAGGAAGACTATCCAATTTCTGAGTTGAGAAATTGGATGAATAATGATGCCACTAACTAAAGACTGGGGAGAAACAGGTTTTGAGGGAATAATCATGAGTATTTGGGCATATAAATTTTAAATTTTGAGATATTTGTGAGTAATCTTTCTTTCTCTCTCTCTCTCTCTCTCTCTCTCTCTCTCTCTCTCTCTCTGTATGTGTGTGTGTGTGTGTGTTCCTCTCCCTCTAATATATATAAAGCTGAACCTGCAAAGAAGGAAAATTTAGGATTTATATTCTGTTAGTGTGTAAATTGTATTTAAGTTGTGGGAATAGATGACATCAGCCACAGTGAGAAGAAGAGAGACGGTGCGTAGTGAGGAGCCTTGCGGCACCTCCAATTCACTTCTCAAGCCACTGCGTTCCAGGGTCCATCCTTGTGGGCCATCGGAACAGAAATGCAGCTTTGGGAGTCAGGCACGTAGCAGGTGTTTGAAATCATGCGAACAGATGCTTCCTCTGAGAGAGTGTGGAGAGAGAAGAAAACGTGCAAGTGCTGAGCTCCCCCCTCCCCCCCACCCTCCCTCTTCTTATTTACAATTCCCAATGCCCTCCTGTCCCTGCAGGCTGACTGCCATTCTCACCAGCCTCTGAGATCATTCTCCCGAGGAGCATCAGTGACCCAATTATTCCCCAGTCCGTCAGCAATATTTTCTGCGCTTTCTCTTCCCGCATCCCTGTAGCACTGGGCTTTGTAACCACTTCTTTCTTCCTTGTTTTGTCTTTGTCATGTCACTCTGTACTAATTTTTTAAATATTTTTTTTGAGATTCTTTTAGTCTTTCCTGTGTATTGCATGTTGGTGTTTCTCAGAGGTCTTTACTTCCTATTTTATCTTTTTAATTTTAATTCTTCATCCTGTGTAGCTTGATCTAAAACCCTGATTCAACGACTTCTTCTAAGCTGGCAACCAAATCTGTATTTCTAAATCCACACATTTAACTGTTTACCAGATCTCTGTCCTGGGAGACACTCAGATTTCATGGAAATTATAATCTTTTCATTTAAAATTTGCCTCAATTCCTTATTTTGGTAACTGCCATCTTCTTCACCAGTTCCCCTTTCATACTTAAGCATTTTATGTGATCCTTTCTTCCTCTTCATTATATGTATAAATGAATCAGAAGTCATATATATATAATTCCTCTATATTAGGGGTAATGTTTGGTCTATCTTTTCAATATTAAATACTATTGACTTAACTTGGAGCCTTTATTCTTCTCTCCTGAAATATTAATGAAAACTCCTAAATATACTTTTTGCACCCAGTCTGGTTTTTCCATAATCCAGTCTCCATATTGTTGCCTGAGACATATTTCTGAAATACTATTTGATCATGTTACCATCCTGCTAAAAGAATTTTATGGTACATCAGGACTATAAGCTTAGGGTGATATTTACTCCTCTTTATGAGCTGACTTCTGTCTAGTTTTCCATTTTCATCTGTCCTCACCTATACTTTCTTGAGATTATACTAAAAGAGAAAGAAAGAAAGAAAGAAAGAAAGAAAGAAAGAAAGAAAGGTGAACAAAAGAAAGATAAGAAAGAAAGAAAGAAAGAAAGAAAGAAAGAAAGAAAGAAAGAAAGAAAGAAAAAGAAAGGTGAACAAAAGAAAGATGAAAGAAAGAAAGAGAAAGAAAGGAAGAATGAAAGAAAAAGAAAGAAAGAAAGAAAAAGAAAGAAAGAAAGAAAGAAAGAAAGAAAGAAAGAAAGAAAGAAAGAAAGAAGAAAGAAAAAAGAGAAAGGGAAAAAGAGAAAGAAAAGAACAAAGGAAGGTAGAAAAGAAGGGAAGAAGAACATTTTGCCTTTATAACTTCTTTTACTGGACTATTGTAATAGCCTTGAGAAGTTAAAGGTGTTAGATTTAGAGGACTGACCTCTGTTAGGATTTTCTTCAGCTATGATAGGGAAATCTCATACTGCCATCATTTCCATGCAGGGTAATTCTTAAAAGCCATCAACAAAATTCTTACTGCTACAAGAATGAGAAAATAGAACTTGGAATCAAATTAAAAAGGAGTACATACATATTAGTTTTCTATTGCCGCTGCAGTAAAATTCCACAGCCTTAGACTGAAAATGATGCACGTTACCGTATTTAGAGGGCAGGACTCTGCAATATTTTTCACGGAGCTGAAATCAAAGTAGCACTAGGGCTTCGTTTCTTTCGGGAGGTTCTGGGAGAGAACCTTTTCCTCGCCTTTTCCAGCTCCCAGAGGCCGCCCAGTTCCTTGGCTCCCTGTGTATCACTGTGGCCTCTGCTTCCAGAGCCACGCTCCTCCTGTTCAATTCTGACCCTCTTGTCTCTCTCTAATGAGGGCCCTCCCAGACATTACATCGGGCCCAGCCAGATAATACAAAATAATCTCTCCATCTAAAACTCCTCAATTTCATCACACGCACAGAGCCCCTTTCATAATGTAAGCTCACATAGCCACGGGTGGGAGTATTACTGTGCAGACATCTTTGTTGAGGAAGGCATTATTTTAACTACCACAGAATAATTGTAAATAATTGATAAAAGTTTAACAGACTAAAATATTTTATAATAAATTTTTGTTTTCTCCTTTTAGTTTTCAATAAAAAAGTCTTATTTTAATTGGTTAGTCTGCTAAAATTATATGGAAAATAGAATCCTGGATTTTCACCTCTGAAGTTACAGTAAAATACTTTCCACATATTCCAAAGCTACACTATTACCTACCAGGTTGATTTTTTTTTTTATTTCTCAAAAGTAATTGACACAAGAGAAAGTTCTTACTAATAACATTTTGTTATTCCAATTCTTGCTATCTTTTTATAGGCATTTGCTCATTTCTTAAATGTATCCCTGAGAGCAAGAAGTTAAAAAATACTAAATACAATAGACATGATATTTATATAGAACAAGTCAAGCTGAAAATAATACTTTCTCCCTTCACCTCCTTCCCCATCCACCCTTTCTCTCTTGTGAAAAGGAGTTAGAGATTCTTAGGAAAGAAACACAAAAATAACAGCAATGGTATAAGGAAACTAAAATTTCCCCTGGGAAAAGGGCTAGGACTCTTCAGTGCACATTTAATACATACATCCAGAGACTAAAGTGGAACAAAGCACCATAAAGAAAGACAAATCTAGAGTTAATATTTTCTGATGGTAGGTTTTGATTGTAGCGATGTCCCATACTATAGGGAGATCTCAGATCTTGCAGCATATGATGGTTACCAGACAGATAAAATAAAACACAAAATAAAACAAAAAAAAATCATAAGTGAATCAAGTAAAACTACATTATGAGTGGGGAGGCAACTCCAAGGTTTTTCCACCAGAGAGTACAGGTGGTTGGTTCATATTTGTATTTGAATATAGAACAATTTTTTTTCAAATAGTGGGGGATTGAGTTAAGTTTTATTTTTCTTGTCAACAAATAATAAATAACTTGCAGTTGAACCTATTTGTAGTCAAAGGACAAGAAGGTGAGTTCACTTTCTGCCAGTATAATTGGGAGGAAGTCAGATAATCTGTTTGAGCTTCAGTTTCTTCATCCATAAAATGAAGAGAAAAGTCCTTACTCAAATCACTGGGATGTTTGATTCAACCTATGATTGTGGCTACTATGATTTTGCATTCTGAGCTTTCAACTAGTCCATGAGGTCCTGTGATCAGTCTTCTTGATGAATTAATGTTTCATGGCAATGTACTTTCTGTAATGATAAAAAAAATTAAAGCAGAAGCATGTTTTTTTATTATAAAAGAGCATTGCTCTTCAGTGACAAGGGTAAGGTAAAACTAAAACAATGATATAACTGAAGGCCTTTCCTACAAGAACACACACTCACTTGAAGAATTTGATTAATGGAGATAATGTAATAACAGGTACATTTAGAACACAGAGAGCCAAAAATCATCATATTTACTAGTTAATTAAAATAAAGAGAATATAAATTTTACATTTTCCTACTGAGAAATGAAAGTAATATCTATAAAAATTGATTGATAGACATGTACTTATGTAACAAAGCCATTTTCCTCAGTTTGTCAATCAAAATGAATAATTTCAATGTCTCATTTTCTGCTAGATCATTTTAATATTTAACTACCTAAAATACCCCCAATCATATTCTTTAGAAAATGGTTAGACTGGAATTCTGCAGTTCTAATGATGACATTTTATTATGATAAAAATGACTTCATTAATTGATGATCATATATCAACTCATAAAGTAGATAAAATATTTTAAAAGTTTTCAAGTCTAAGATAGTATAAAGCCATTTGAAGTGTTTAGAAAATTTTTGAGAAATAAACATTTAAAATTCTTTTTATTTTTACAAAGTCTTGTATGAATTTCATTATAAATTTAACCACATTAATTGCCCACTTTCTTTCTTTTATAAGGTCTGTATATATTGATAATTTACCAAATCTAACCCTCAAAATATAATTAAAAAGGAAAAATACAATGTGTTACTAACAGGATGATACAAGAGATGGCAAGAATTGTAGGGAGTCTTGATTTTTATCCCACTTGTCCTTATGAATGGCTTTGGTTCTATTTTAGAACATGGGAATTAAAAAAAATGCAGTTGATGACTTTCCAAGATATTTGATTTATGACCTTTTAAAAAATTCTGTCTTGTTTCTCCTTTATTCTCTGCATCCTTGAAAGAACATTCACAACTTCATAATGAAAATAATATCAAAAGGTTACTATACCGAGGATGAAAAAATAATACATTCAAACATTTCATGAGAGCTATGTTTTAAGTTGAAAGTAACTGTAAAGTATAAAGCATCATTTAAATGTAATTGTTGATTTCTGAAGCAAAATGTCTTTTGTTTTATAAAAATAGTCATAATAAATATTAATGCTTAAACATTATTTCAGTCAGCTAAACATCTTCATGAAAAAATATTTAAGAAATTTTACTGAATCTAGCTTAAGTAATTAACTTGTGCATTTCCATACTTATAGGAAACAATTGAGTTGTATGAGAAACTTCTAAAAAAGCACATAAATGGTAGTATTAACTTATTTAAATGTAGCTATTGGCACCAAATACAACTAATAACACAAAATATAATGTTATACCTGGATAATTTATTCTTAAATAATGGAACAATACATTTTTTCCATCATAGAATTGGTTTATTGACTTGGAAAGGACATATCTTTTTTTTTTTTAATCCTCACCTGTGGATATATTTTCAGAGAGAGTGGAAGAGAGAGGGAAAGATAGAGAGAAATTTCGATGTGCGAGAAACACATCGATTGGTTGCTTCCTGCACATGACCTGACCAGGGCCCAAGCCAGGGAGGAGCCTGCAACCAAGGTACATGCCCTTGACTGGAATTGAATCTGGGACGCCTTGGTCCGCAGGCCAATGCTCTATCCACTGAGCAACACCAGCTAGGGCTGGAAAGGACATATCTTCATCTCATTAGTTCTTTATATATTATCAAGAAATTTTATTGAAAAATATTATGTATTAAAATTTAAATTTGAATTTTAATACATAATATTTTTGGAAAATAACAAGCAATTATATATTGCACTAGTTTAAAATCTAGTTGTGATGACCCACTTGAGTCTTTTATTTATGATATTATAAGGTTAAATGAAAAAAATATATGCAAAGCATATAGCATAGTCCTTTCTACATACATTAACCCTCAATTTTTTGGACCTTGATTTAATAGGCTTTGAATTTAACAGACAAAATTTCTGGTCCATATGTCACATGTGAAAATTAACACCCTGTTAATTTTAATATGCCAAGATTTGTTTATAATGAAATTAACTAGTTACTTTTTGTTATTAATTCACTGCTATTTTAACAGATTTTAGTGAATAGGCCATATGTTGGAAAAAACAGTGTCGTAATTCTCCCGACATAAATATTAGATATTGACAACTATAGTCTACATATTCTACATATTTAAATCCAAGAGTGACCATTGGTAATCAATGTTCAGCTAATGATTAGTACGTGATCACACCACATCACCTGTGGTAACTGGTTCTGTTGTCCAGAGGTGTGACTTTCTGCAGCAGTTTTTTTCTTTAATTTATCTTTATTGTTGAAAGTATTACTGACATCCCCTCCTGCCCCATTGGTCCCCTCCACCTGGCACCCACCCCCTCTAGGCCTACCATACTATTCTGTATCCATGGGTTACACATATATGCATATATGTACTTTGGTTCATCTCTTCCCACCTCCCTCCCCCTTCCTTCTGAGATTCCTCTGCAGCAGTTTTAACCCACCCTCCAATGTTCCCACGTGCACTGAACCATGCCCCAGCCCTGGGCATTTATTTACTGGAGGTGACTGGTCAATGCACACACTTACTGGGCTT
Source organism: Myotis nattereri (assembly GCF_964212035.1). Classification (NCBI taxonomy): domain Eukaryota; kingdom Metazoa; phylum Chordata; class Mammalia; order Chiroptera; family Vespertilionidae; genus Myotis; species Myotis nattereri. The sequence goes on along the minus strand of NC_138086.1, from coordinate 10,366,283 downwards.
TCAGTATAAATTTACAGCAATGCATATAGAAAACTGTTTTTTGAAATTAAACTTTTCATACATACTTAGTTTTTTTAGACAGTGAAATGTCTTATTTAGTAGACTATTCTTTTTTTAAATTTACCTTCACTGCTGAAAGTATTACAGATGTCCCCCCTTTTCACCCCATTGACTCCTTCTAGTATCTACCTGACAATGTAACACACACAAACTTCAAATAAGCATTTTTCAAAATGTGTGAAACTAATCAATGGAACCTAGGGGAAAAGAGAGTTTAAAATCACAATAGATTTTCCTAAATGTAATTAGAACTTGGGAGTCTCTCCTGTTTTGTTCCAGGCCTCTCCTCTTATAATTTTGTACATCCTCTAATTATCATCTCATCAGTTATCACCTAAGTATAGATGTTACATAAGTTGTATCCACAGCCCATACCTTACTTCTGATTTCCAGACCTAGCTATCCCCTTCACCACCTTTGAAATATCACAAACGCAATGTATAAAATCAAAGTTACAATTCTCTCCCCCAGTCCCAATCTTCTCTATTGGCAAAACTATCCATTCAGCTACTTAAGCCAAAAAACTCAGGTATCATTTCTTTTTTTTTTAATATATTTTATTGATTTTTTACAGAGAGGAAGGGAGAGAGATAGAGAGTTAGAAACATCGATGAGAGAGAAACATCGATCAGCCGCCTCCTGCACATCTCCCACTGGAGATATGCCCACAACCCAGGCACATGCCCTTGACCGGAATCGAACCTGGGACCTTTCAATCCGCAGGCCGACGCTCTATCCACTGAGCCAAACCAGTTTCGGCAGGTATCATTTCTTAATCAATTTCTAACATCCGTGGAATCCAGCTGCTTGTTTCCATGTGACCACTTTACCCTGATCACATGGACCTAGGACAAGCAGCTCTTGTTTCTTTCCTGGACTTTATCATTTTGCACCCCTAACATTCACCCAACCAAACTACTATGTCCCAGTCCTTATGATAAAGAAAAATAAGTCACCTTTCTGTACTTAAAGAATTTCATGGCCTTGTCCTACTGGCTTACCCACTTCATAGCACATCATAATCTCTCTGCTCTACTCCCATTATTTCCTTTCAGTGCATTTTTCTCATCTTGCTTCCTCCCACCAGGGCTTTGCCTGTGCTGCTCCACTTCCCTGGAATGCTTTTTCTATACCCTCCCTCTTGTTGCTTCCTGTCATACTCCAGATTCAGCCCTATCGTTCCTTCCTCAGGAAACTTACCCCTGACTTCTGTCTAATCTTTTTCTACATGCTCATACTTCCTATCATGTGTAGCACTTGAACATGTATAGTCATTTGAGTGATTTTTTGATTAAAAATCTGTCTCTTTCACCTCTCCATGAGCTATGTGAGGAGAGAGACTTTGCTCACCGAGCTTGACTTTGCTCACCATAATTACCAACCCAAGTGGCTAGCATGTATAGGCATGCATATATTTGTTAAGCAAATGAACTAGTAAAATTAGTAGCAGAAACTGACTTTTTTTCAGAAAATGACTATTATTTGAATGATTTGTTCCCATTTTTATCTAGGTCTTTCTGCTTGATTTTGTGAGAACTTTTGATGTCATCGGGCTTATTACATTGTGTTATAATTATATGTTTAATTATCTATATCTCCTAATAGACTCTTTGAAGACTGGATTATGTCTGTTTTTTCATAATTTTATTCTGAAAGTTTAAACAGTAACATAAAAGCTAATGTATGGTAGGCACTCAAAAATATTTATAGAACTAATGAATGCTAAATCTGTGCACACAATGTCAAATATATACTAAAGCATTGTGGCTTAAGATTTTATCATGTTTCGTATTAACTTATTCTGGTTATTGACGTTGCCAGTTGACATTAGTGTGTGCATGGCTCTTGTATTATTTTGAAGCCAACATGAGCTGGTCAGTCTTGATGTGATTCTTGATTGATATGTATGGTTCAAAAACTCCAAATATACATATTCTTCCAAAACAGATTAGACTAGATTAACCACAGTTACTGCTGCTTTATCTAATTCTTTTAAAGGTATAAAACAGTAATTTTACTGAGATACTAACATAAACAAAACAAATCAATACAGTAGATGGAATTGGATTAATTGTAAGAGATTTACAAGGGAAGCTTAGACTTTCCAGTGCAAATATGAGTGCTTGTGGAGTGCAAGCATTTTTACTGCTAGAACACGATTGAATTAGGAAAACTCTGATCAGTAACATTCATGCCTCCTAAAATCTTTTTTTTTTAATATTTTTTATTGATTAAGATATTACATATGTGTACCCTCTATCCCCCCCCCCCCCCCCCCCCCGCCGCTCATCCCCTCACCTCCCCGTTGTCCGTGTCCATTGGTTAGGCCTATATGCTTGCATATAAGTCCTTTGGTTGATCTTTCCCCCTTGCCCCCACCCTCCCCTACCTTCCCTCCAAGACCTGACAGTCCAATCAATGCCTCTCCGTCTCTGGATCAGTCCTTGTTCGTCAGTTTATGTTGTTCATTATATTCCACAAATAAGTGAGATCTTGTGGTATTTATCCGCTCTCCAGTTCCATCCCTGCTGTGGCAAATGGTAAGAGTTCCTTTTTCTTCTTCCTCTTCTTAAAGAATACCTTTCAGCATTTCATATAATGCTGGTTTGGTGGTGATGAACTCCTTTAGCTTTTTCTTATCCGTGAAGCTCTTTATCTGACCTTCCATTCTGAATGATAGCTTTGCTGGATAAAGTAATCTTGGTTGCAGGTTCTTGCTATTCATCTCTTTGAATATTTCTTGCCACTCTCTTCTGGCCTGCATGGTTTCTGTTGAGAAATCAGCTGACAGTCGGATGGGTACTCCCTTGTAGGTAACTGACTGTCTTTCTCTTGCTGCTTTTAAGATTCTCTCTTTATCTTTTGCTCTTGGCATTTTAATGATGATGTGTCTTGGTGTGGTCCTCTTTGGATTCCTTTTGTTTGGGGTTCTCTGCGCTTCCTGGACTTGTAAGTCCATTTCTTTCACCAGGTGGGGGAAGTTTTCTGTCATTATTTCTTCGAAAAGGTTTTCAATATCTTGCCCTCTCTCTTCTTCTGGTACCCCTATAATTCTGATGTTGGTACGCTTGAAGTTGTCCCAGAGGTTCCTTACACTATCTTCGTATTTTTTGAATCTCTTTTCTTTTTTCTTTTTCGGTTGGGTATTTTTTGTTTCTTTGCATTTCAAATCTTTGACTTGATTCTTGGGATCCTCTTGTCTGCTGTTGGATCTCTGTAAATTATTCTTTATTTCAGTCAGTGTATGCTTAATTTCTAGTTGGTCCTTTTTCATGACCTCCATGGTCTCACTATACTCCTTGAGGGATTTATTAAATTTATCGGCGGTTTCCATAAAATTCTTGAAAAACCTTATAAACGTGGCCTTGAACTCTATATCCAGTCGTCTGGCCTCCTCCGTTTCTGACAATTGTGACCTGTTTCTTTGTCTCCGCATTTTGGCTGCTTCCCTGTGTTGATAGAGTGGCCTGCGCGCCAGGTGTCCTGTAGGGCCCAGTGGCTCAGCCTCCCCAGTTACCTGGGGTGGACACTCTTGGTGCACTCTTGGTGCCTTGGTTGTTGTGGGATCACTGGGAGGAATTGACCTCCAGGCCAATTGGCTGTGGGAAGCAGCTGTGTCTGAAGTGGGAGAATGGTCCCCCTCTGACCACTGGGTACAGTGGCTCCTGGTTCTAAGGAGGTGCTAATTCAGCCCCTGCCTGAGGCCTCACAACCGGGCCACGAAGAGGCTCAGCTGTGAAGCAATGCAAGCCGCTGCGGGGCCTTGGGCCTTCTCTTGGAAGTTCCGGGTCTGCTTGGCTGGGCTGTAGTTAGGTACATTCACATGCAAAAGCCTCTGCCGCAGCCTGGGTGGGGCGGGGTCTCAGGGAGTCAAAAGGGGCGGAGAAAGACACTATGGTTGATTCTCTGCGCCCGGAGTCGCGCGTCTCAGTGTCCCGGTAACGGCTGCAAGCACCTCTGAGGGAAATCCGCCCTCAAGTTCGCCCGCTGCCGCCGCTGCCGCCTGACAGAGTCGCCTCTCCCCGTATGAGACCTGGGTCCCCAGAGACTTCCCGGAACCGGAGTTCAGAGCAGTCGGGAGCTTGTGATTCAAAAAGACAGCCACGTCCTCAGGTGCCACCCCCTTTCTGCACGCGCGAGCCGCCGCCGTACTTCTGCACTCAGCCTCCGCAGGTCCTCTGGCTCTCAGCATGCTTTTCTTGTCTTCTAGTTGTAGAGATTACACTCAGCCAGCCTTCCTGTTGTTTTGGACGATGTTTGCTCAGTCCTTTGGGATAATTTTCAGTTGTTGTGGGAGGCGACTATTTCCCGGTGTTTATCTATGCCGCCATCTTGGTTTCTCCCTCCTAAAATCTTTTAAGTGTGTATCACTCCTCAGAGACACACTGTTGGAATTATCCACACTCAAATGATTGGGACTGAAGGAATATATTAGAATCATATTTTGTATTAGTATCTTTCAAATAGTTTTGGATTATATAATACTCAACTGAAATATGCTGACATTTACTCAGAAGCTAAGTAAAACTTTTGATGAACTGGGCCTTACTTCGTTCAGTTGTTATATCTCCATCAGACAAGCTCGACTTTATAATTTTAGTTTTAGTCAAGATGAGATTTATGGGTATATAAATATCCAAAGACTACTGTGAAGAAAGTGAGAGTTGAAGAAATGAGTTATTAATCTTTACTACAGAACCTTAACAAATGTCATATAGCTTTTATAAGTAGATACCTAGGAGGTAGTAGATTCATAAGCCCCCCAAAATAGATTTCCTCTTATAAACCTCTGATACTTGGAACATAATTAATAGTTACCTATTACTCACTTGTGAAGTCAAAGCTTTTACTTCATTTATTAAATTCAAGCTTTAGTACAAAATTAACAAAATTAAGTACTGTCATAGTGAATGGGGATGTCTACCTTGCTTTTTGATGTGTGTGTGTGTGTATGTTTGCTATGTTTTTATTCACTATCACCTGGTAAAATATTTACAAGAAATGTATTTCTGGCTGAATATATTTCTTTCTGTCCTTACAGATAGTCATACATGCTCACTAGGTAGGCACCCATGTTTGCTTGATTAATTTGTTTGACTAGTAAATTAATGGTGATAGTCTTGTTACTGAGCTAATTTCTTATATGATGTTTGCCATCACTTTGTAGTATTGAGTTGTAAAAGACTAGCACCCAGAAGGTGTTTCATCTCCTCTCAGGCTCCGTGACCTCCGTTTAGATAAGTGGTCTCCAGGTGGATGGTGACACATGGGTCACAGACCTGCTTTCGGGAGAGGAATGACTTTCCCAGAGGACTGGCTCTAACAAAGAGCAAACTCTCATTGTTTGCTGAGTAACTGTCGAAAGAATTAGCTGAGGGAGGGCTTTTATCATTATCTTATGCTTTCTTTATCAAAAGATAACATTTTAAAAATTATCTTTATTGTTGAAATTATTACAGATGCCCCCCCCCATTTCCCCCCATTGGCCCCCTCCATCCTGCACCCACCCTTCCCAAGCCTTCACCACACTATTGTCTGTGTCCATGAGTTATGCACAGATGCATATAAGTTCCCCAGTTAATCTCTCCCCACCCAACTCCTACCCCTGCCTTCCCTCTGAGATTCGTCAGTCTGTTCCATGCTTCTATGTTTCTGGATCTATTTTGTTCATCAGTTTATTTTGTTCATTAGATTCCACATATGAGTGAGATCATGTGATACTTATATTTCTCCTTTTGGCTTACTTTGCTTATGCTAAAAGGTAGCATTTTTAAAGAAGCTAAAATATATACAAGCTTTAATGAATATAAATACATAGCAATATTTAAGGAGCAATGATACAACTAGTAAATATGACATGTACACCTTATACACAGGGTTTGTGGAGTCCTCTAAAGGTTTTTTTTTTTTTCTTGTTTGACTATTTATTTCTAAAATTTCCTTGTACAATATACTCTCCCTATTGCGATTCACTGGATGGATTCTGAAACCCATATCAGAATTAGGTCAAACGACGATAGTGTAGAACATTGAAAAATAAATTAGGGGACGATTCATGCATCTAAGAGCAGAAGTTGAAAATCACTGTGTGAAGATGAGAATGACTGGCCATGGGGACTTTGAGTGTCTTTCCAGTTAGCACTGCGTGGCTGGCTCCCATTCCTTCTCAGCTCTTCCACCCAGCGGGACATTTTAAACCCAAATGCAAATAGGACCACCTGATATTTTGTTAGTATTAATTACTTTCTAACTACATATTTGCTAATTTGTAGAGTTGAAAACTTCCAAGACGGATCTTAACTTTGAGAAAAAAAAAAAGACACCAGGTATTTGATACTCTAAATCATCTTCTGTTGTTTAAATTGCTAATGTCAGAGAATGAGATCCGACTTTTCTCTATGGTATTAGGTTACTTTTGCATGAATTTCCTCCAAATCTCCCCCCAAAGCAAAATTCCTGTATCTAGTGTAGTTCAAAAAGCAAGACTAGAAAAAGGGAAAAAGTAGAGATCATAGATACATACATTTTGGTTTTGTGCTTGTGATTCCCCAATGATTATGTTTTCTACAACCATGACAATGCTTTTTTTTTTTTTCCTTCCTGACCAACTCCTTTCCTTTAGCTCATTGTACTTGGAGGAGTCTGTGTGATTCTAATCATTTTTTAGTTCTATTTTTATTGTTGACACTATTACAACAGATGTCCCCCATTTTCCTTCCCTTTCACCTTCTCTTCCCAGCCTGCCCCCTTCCCTCTGGTCATCACCACACTATTGTCTGTGTCTATGGGTTTGCATATATGCTCTTTGGCTAATCTCTTCACCATTTCCATCCAATCCCGGACTCCTGCCGCCCCTCTGACAGCTGTTAATCTATTTCAATGTACCCATGCCTCTCTTTCTATATTGTTCATTATTTTATTTTGTTCATTAAATTCCATATATAAGTGAGATCATGTGGTATTTGTCTTTCTCTGACTGTCTTCTTTCACTTAGCATAATAATCTCCAGGTCCATCCATGATATTGCAAAAGATAAGATTTCTTTCTTTTTTTATGGCTTCATAGTATTCTGTTGTGTAAATGTACCATAGCCTTTTTATCTACTCATCTACTGATGAACTCTTTGGCCATTTCCAGGTCTTAAATATTGTAAATAACGCTGCTATGAACATAGGGGTGCATATATTCTTTCTGAGTGGTGTTTTGGAATTCTTAAGATAAATACCTAGAAGTGGGATCACTGGGTCAAAAGGCAGTTCCATTTTTAATTTGTTGAGGAAACTTCATACTATTTTCCACAATGGCTGCACCAGTCTGCATTTCCATCAGCAGTGCACTAGGGTTCCCTTTTCTCCACATCCTTGCTAGCACTTGTTGTTTGTTGATTTATTGAAGATAACCATTCTGGAAGGTATGAAATGATATGTCATTATGGTTTTAATTTGCATTTCTCTGATGATTAGTGACATTGAACATTTTTTTTCATATGTCTATGGGCCATCTGTATGTCCTCTTTGGAGAAACATCTATGCATGTCCTTTGCCCATTTTTTAAAATCCTCACTTGAGGAGATGTTTCCATTGATTTCAGAGAGAGAGAGGAAGGGAAAAAGAGAAAGAGAGACAGAAATAGAGAGAGACAGCAACACACAGAGAGAATCATAGATTTGAGAGAGAAACAACAATCAGTTGCCTCACGTATGCCCCCAAACCAGGGATCAAATCTGCAACCTAGGCATGTGCTCTGACAAGGAATCAACATACACAACATTTTGGTGTGTGGGACAATGCTCCAACCGACTGAGCCACCCAGCCATGACACCTTTGCCCATTTTTTTTTTTAGTTGGATTGTTTGTCTTTCTGGTGTTGAGTTGTGTAAGTTCTTTATATACAGGGTGTCTCAAAAAAGGCATACACATTTTAACAGCTGATAGCACAAATTTGAAAATGAAAAGTATTTTAACAAACACTGCCTTTATAATTATTCAAAGTATGTATATACATTTTTTGGGAAAACCCTATAGTTTAGAAATCAACTCCTCATTAGATATATCATTGAAAATATGTTCTCCCATATAGTGGCTTCCCTTTTCATTTTGTAGATCGTTTCTTTTGCTGTGCAGAAGCTTTTTAGTTTGACGCAGTTCCATTTTTTTTTAAATTGGTTTGTTTTGTTTCTCTTTCCCTAGGAGATATAGCAACAAAAACATTGCTATGAGAGATGTCTGAGATTTTACTGCCTAGGTTTTCTTCTAGGATTTTTATGGTTCTGTGACTTACGTTTAAGTCTTTTATACGTTTTGAATTTATTCTTGTGCGTGGTGTAAGTTGGTGGTCTACTTTCATTTTTTTTGCATGTGCCTGTTCAATTTTCCAAACACCTTTATTGAAGAGATTGTCTTTCCTCCATTGTATCCTCTTGTCTCATTTGTCAAACATTAATTGACCATAAAGGCATCAGTTTATTTCTCGGTTTTCTGTTTTGTTCCATTGATCTATACTTAATTTTAAAAAATACTTCAGATTACTCAGTAAGCACAGTTTTGAGTTCTCTTATTAATGGGTCTAAGCATTTTTGTAGTTCATTAATACATATATTTCTTTTTAATAAGTTTATTATGGTGACATTGGTTAATAAGATTATATACATTTCAAGTCTACAATATTGTAATACATCATCTGCATATTGCATTGTGAACTTATAAATTTAATCCCCTTCCATCATCCTACTAATATATTGACCCCCTTTACTGTCTTCAACCTTCCCCACCCACTTCACCTCTGGTAACCACAATACCTATATTTGTGATTTTTTTTTTAAAAGACCTACATCTCTCTTAGAATATGGGAATTTGACTACATTTGAAAAAGATTTCTTTAAAAAATTTTAAGTTAAGTTTTATATTTTTATAACTTTAAATAATGGAACTTAAAAAAACATATACCACACAATTCTATCTAAAGCCTAGTTTGAGACAATTTGTGTATCCAAATATGGAGTCTTCAGGATAATTGGCTTTGAAAACACTACTCTGCCTTTGTAAGTGCTATCAAAGTTTCAGTCAGATCAGTATCAAATTATATATTTGGGCTTTTTACTTGAGCTGATTCATATTATTCTGTGGGCCTTTGATCAAAAATAAATATAGTGGATGTTATAGTGCATGGCCTAGATTTTCCCCTGCATGACTGTCCTGCCTCTGATTAAAGCACATGGAGCTGACATTTTGTACAAAACAATGGTCAAATATCTGCAATATCATAAGTTCTACCATCCTATCTAATAAAAGAGAAACATGGTAATTAGCGTACGACCGCTACCCTTCCCATTGGCTAATCAGGGCGATATGTAAATTAACTGCCAGCCAAGATGGCGGTTAATTTGCATACATAGCCGAAATGCTGGGAGGCTAAAGGGATGGGAAACCCAGCCGGCAGGCAAGAGGTGGGGTGCGGGCAAAGACAGAGGGTGATCAGTGATTGCATTGTGGATTGGGGGCAGAGAGAGCTGCTTCCCCATGATCACCATGGCATTGGGAGCAGAGAGAGCTCTGGCGCAGGCCAGCTGGCATCCCCGGGGGTTATGGAATTGGGGGCAGAGAGAGCCCCGGCCAGGCCAGCCGGCACCACTGGACCCCCGGGGCTGTGGGTGCCGGCTGGCCTGTTACCCTGTGATCGCCATAGTGATCGGGGGCAGAGAGAGCCCTGGTGCAGGCCAGCCGGCACCCCCAGACCCTCCCAGGCGTGGGTGCCGGCTGGCCTGCTACCCCGTGATCGCTGTCGAAAAAGACCTTCAAGGCCTGTCCAAGGAAGTTTTGCATTTAAAACTAAGTGGGGTGGTCCGAAACTGCACGGCACTGACAGCCAGGGAAGTCTCTGCGTCAGTGGCACATCTGCAGCTCCAAGCATGGTGGGTGAGGGCCATGCAAGCCAGAGGCTTTGGCTGCAATGGTCAGATAATTTCAGCTCCAAGGCAGGCGCAATCAGGGAAGCCATGGGGACCTTCACAAAAAAGGAGAAGGCTGAAGAGGAAGGATACTTCCCAGAGCGGGTTAAAGAACAGCTGGCAGCCTTGAAGAAACAACATGAAGAAGAGATCACTCATCATAAAAAGGAGATTGAGCGTCTGCAAAAAGAAATTGAGCAGCACAAGCAGAACATCAAGAAACTGAAGGATCATGATACTGCGGCAGTGTCAGGGTGAGGGGACAGCCATATTTGTCAGTGCGCCTGAGCTGTCAACAACAAAAAGTGTGAGGGAGCTGGGCAGGCGCACAGACAGGCACACAGACCCCAGGCCCACCTCGCCACCGCCTGGCCTCACCTCACCACCACCGCTGCCGATGCGGTCTCATGGGGCCTGCGCCCCGCAGCGGGAGGCGGGGGCGGAGGGATGTCTTACAAACCGAACTTGACCATGCACATGCCTGCCACCTCCATCAAGGCCTCTGGGAGCGTTCACCCGCCTTCCACCAGTATGGCAACGTCTTCCCAGTACCGCCAGCTGCTGAGTGACTAGGACCACCATCTCTAACACGCAGGGAACAGAGAACAGCCAGGTGCCCAGAGCAAATATGCTGAGCTGCTGGTCATCATTGAAGAACTAGGGAAGGAGATCTGACTCACATAAAGGGGCAGCAAGAGCGCGATGGAGAGACTGAAATGAGGCATCATCCACACGACAGGGCTGGTTCGGGAGTGCTTGGACGAGATGGAGCGGAACACCAGGTCTTAGCCCCTAAGTCAGCACGAAAGGCTTTCCCTCTTCTTCCAAGAAGTGACAGCTCATGCTTGCACCCCCTTCAGATGAAACTTGGTTTCAAAATGGTAACAGCTTGGTTTCTCCTCCCCGTGCCCCTCCCGTGATTCATCAGGCTCTGAACCTCCCATCTCTGAGATGGAGAAGAGATTTTTGCAGTTATTAGATTTACATATTAGTTAGGAACTACACAGGGCATTTTGTGTGTGTTTTTTTTAAGCACTGATTTACATGATGCATGTCAGTTACCTATCACAGCAAACTGTAGTTGGCCTCCCAGATACGTGTTTCTCTTCTGGATACATTTCTGTTACTCACATGGTTCTTTATGTTTCTCTTCTGAGCTGATCCAACTCTGAGGGTTTGTTTCAGTGAGTCCTGAGGCAGCGCTTTAGTAGCCAGTGCCCATTCACCACACAGTATAAATTCTTTTCAATGTAACTTTTTTTTTTTGCTTAAGCATTTGCATGACTATTAGTACTTTGAAGTCAATCTTTAAAATGCACAAGTTATAAATACAGAAGAAAGAGCAATTTATTGAACCTCGCCTGACAAGGACCCCTGAAATTTCCCCTAAGGATGTATGTACATTTCAGTTCCACCTTTCCCATCAGTGGATCCAAACATCTGGAAGACAGTGACTAATAGTGTTTGCATCTTTGTATGTATTTATTACTTGATGTAATGAAGCTTATTTTCATTAACAACAAAAAAAGAAACTGAAAGATCATGCTGATGCTTAAGTGCACACAGTTCCCCATAGAATGGCTACATACTGTCCACTTCTATGAAGACATAGTTCTGGTAACTAATATCTATCTATGCTGCCAACAGATTATAATAAATTGTTATCAGTGGGGAAAAAAAAAACCAAAAAACCAAGTGGGGTGACATCGGAATTACCCAAGCGTACCCCCAACCCCTTCACCTGCCCAGATGCCTAGGGTCCCTTTATAGCTGGGCTGAGCCCAGTGCTGCCCAGTGGCCTGGACACCAGACCTGACCACCTCTCTGGTTTGGCCCAAACATCTGAAGTTCGCATTAGTTGCCAACTTAAGAAATTGGAGCATTCACGTAAAATCAGGATTCCCCACTTCTCTTTCCAAAGTGGCCGATTGGGCTACCAACCAAGGGTGGTTGGTGTCACTTCAACCCTAAGAGGAACCCCCGGCTTGGGGGTGTGGTGAGGAGGAAGCTATTCGTGCAGACAGTTCAGTTGTGTAAACTCCCACTGACAGTAGCACAGCCCAACAGTGTGGCCATTCAACTGCGAGGCAGCACAGCCATGAAACAGTCTGGCTGTTAAACAAGGTCCCTCTCCAGCTTTCAGGGGGCTTCACCTGCTCCAACCCACTGCACCCCACTCTACCCCAGTGAGACAGCTTCAGTGTTTTAGCTCCAGCAAACAGAACACGTCCCAGTGGAAAGGGAAAGTGTATCCATGGCCAGTGTTGCTCAATGGATAGAGCCTCTGCCTGAGGACTGAAGGGCCCAGAGTTCAATTCCTGGTCAGGGCACATGCCTGGGTTATGGGTTTGATCCCCAGTGTGGGGCGTGCAGGAGGCAGTCAGTCAATGATTCTATCATTGATGTTTCTATCTCCCTCCCTCTCTGAAATCAATCTATACTAATAAAAGGGTGATGTGCTAATTAGAACAAACAACTTCCAGACAACTTTCTGAATGTCCTTTTGGACAAAGCCATGGTGGCAGGGCCGAGGCAGAGGTGGTTAGGGGCGATCAGGCTGGCAGGGGAGAGCAGTTAGGGGGATCAAGCCGGCAGGGGAGAGCAGTTAGGACAATCAGGCTCGCAGGGGAGAGCAGTTAGAGGGGTCAGGCCAGCAGGGAGAGCAGTTAGGGAGATCAGGTCGGCAGGCAGGTGAGCAGTTAGGAGCCAGTGGTCCCAGATTGCAAAAGGGATGTCTGGCTGCCAGTTAGGGGGATCCCAGGGATTGAGCCTAAACCAGCAGTCGGACATCCCCCAAGGGTTCCCCAATTAGAGAGGGTGCAGGCTGGGCTGAGGGACCCCCCTCCCCCCGTGCACGAAATTCATGCACCGGGCCACTAGTATGTATATATATATATTTAGTGTCCTTTTTTCTTGGCTGCCAGGATGCTCATGAGAAATTTTATATTAAATTACAATATTAATCTTCAGCCTACATTTTCTGGTGCAACTACCTCTCACAAAAATTCACAGCTTCTATTTATTTACAATATTTCAGCAAACAGGGAGACTATAAATAAAAAATATATTTTAAGTGAAATAAAACAGATTTCTATACATAGAGAAAACCTTGGTCTTAAACTGACCATTATTATATTTAGTTTCCAGTAGCAAAGTGATAATATTGAGACATAATGCATAGTTCTGGAGGTATGATTTACTTGTTGTTTTCAATAGCAAAATTTCCCTATATTTAGATGGTCTTAATCTCTTTCACAGGTTAATGAATCAAATCACAACATATAGCTGCTTCAGCTTGCTAGGCTCACACTGTTATTCTGATAATGGTTTATCTGTTTCTCTTGTGGATTCCCAAAGCTCTCTAATGGCACTAAAGTTAATCATACACTCTACTTTGTTGACCCATTCATTCAATAATTCATTGAATACATGCAGTTTACATATTTTAAAAAGCCTATTGTGTGGCCCTATTTGGTTTGGCTCAGTGGATAGAGAGTCGGCCTGTGGACTGAGGGGTTCCGGGTTTGATTCTGGTCAAGGGCACATGCCCGGGTTGTGGGCTCAATCCCCAGTAGGGTGCGTGCAGAAAGCAGCTGATCAATGATTTTTCTCATTATTGATGTTTCTATCTCTCTCTCCCTCTCCCTTCCTCTCTAAAATCAATAAAAATATAAAAAAGAAAAAAAGAAGGTAAAAAAGCCTATTGTGTGCCATTATCTGGGTTGTGTGTAGGAAATATGACAATATAGCAGCCAGCAAGGTAAACACAGTGCGAGCGCTGGAGATCGTGTATTTTTCTTTCCTGTCTAGACCATGACTAGACTGCAAGGTCTTTGAAGGCAGACATTGCAACTATCTCCTTTCTACCTTCAGTGTACCATTCCGTACACACATTCTGGGCACTGAAAACATATTTCTTAATTTTTTAAAAAAAAAATTTATTGATTTGAAAGAGAGAGATAGATTTTTTTGTTTCACTTATTTATATAGTCACTGGTGGATTCTTCTATGTTCCCTGTCTGGGGAATGAACCTGCAAACTTGGTGTATTGGGACAACCCTCCAACCAGCTGAGCTCCTGGGCTAGGGCAGAAAACGTATTTTTTACATAAGTGAATAAATGAACAATGGCAACCTATCGTTTCATTCACTTCATCCAAACAAATACTGAGACCTTCAGTGAAACAGCTCTAATACATAGTTTTATAGTTGTATCCTTAGATCCCAGGCAATGTAAAATTATTTTAAAATTGGCTCATATGATTTAACTGATGTTTTACACTTAGTTGTATCATTGTTCTGATATCAGTCCATGATTAGAAAACATAGAGATTTTTCTGGGCAGTAGCTTCATTACATTCCATTGATTCTTTTTCTACTCTACTGAGCTTTTAGACTCTTCTGCTTCATTTACAGGTGTTACATGGATTGGGTCCAAGTTAGTCTTCACTTTTGCCTGCTAAACATTTGGAATTCCTTAAGTAACCAATTATTTAGGCAGAATTAGAGTTGGTTCCATTTTATATTTTATTTTCTCTCTGTATAGAATGGTCTAAAGAGGAGATGGTAGTCTTGCTCTGAGAAAGGAAGGTATTTCGATGAGTTCCTTTTCACGACTTTGTGACTTCCGATGTCTTTTATTGTTTCATCTTTATATTTTGCATTTGAGATTTCCTTCTTTTTCTCCTTATGCAAGACCATCTCCTTCCAACACCTGATTTATAACCGTTTTATCTTTTAATTAGTTTTTTTAAACCACTTCTTTCTGTGGCATTTTAAATTTGTTGTATACATTACTGAGCCAATAAGTGTAATGTTTAGGAAGGCAGGGTCTGTATTCAGGCTTCATCCCTTACTTGAGGAGTGGTAACATGTAGTCACTTAATCTCTAAGTCTCGATGGCTTCATCTACATGCTGCAATGGAACCTATCTCCTAAGGCTCTACCAAGGATTAAATGAATGTGGGTAAATTGCATAGCACAGTGACTGCTAACTATTGCATATTATTGTCATTATTATTGCTTTTGTTGTAGTTGATATTAATAGTGCCTTAGATGGAAAACGTCTAGGGCCCTGGGATCACCTCTATGACTTCTCTTGTAGTCCTGATGTAACACAAATGCAAGCACTCTAATGAAGCTTTCCTAGCCAGTGGATGAAAAGTGAAAAACGAATTAGTTAATGCTATAAGTTCTGATTCAACATACTTTTTTTTAAGAAGAGATATTTTTCCATTTGTAGATATACAATATACTCTAGCATTTAGTTACATTGTGTAAGAGATTCAGATTTGTGAATATGAAAATAGTACTTATAATGTATATTTCATAAATGCATATAGATGAAAAAGAATAAACTAAAACTGTGGGATAATCTAAATAGCTCCCCTAAAAAATTACCCATGGCATTTTAACGCAATGTTATTTTACCAGTACAAATTTAAAGTTCATAGTAATATAATTAGTAACATGTAAAATCTTTATTACCAATCTTAATCTTTTGTTATATGACTGAAAATTATTTTATGGCAGTACAATTAAAACAATGCTAAAAATGTCAGCATAACAAAATTAAACTAAAGTAACTACTACAGTATGGTACCCCAAACCAGCTAATTTAAATGCAAAATACTTCATAAATGCCATTTATCTGAGTTAATGCATATTAAGGGCTTTAAGGAGTAGTTTGTGTAACTGAAATAAACAAAAAATAAGCACCGTGCAGCCATCTTTACTATTGTTAGACATGAGGGAAATATTAATTAGGTCTATAATAGGCCACTTGAGGAAAATGTATCCACATCACAGCTTAGTTAATATAAAGGGGGCTGGCAGGCTTTCCCAGGCTTTTAAGAGGAAAGCTTGAAATGCTTAAAGTTGTCCTCATACAAATAATGGTATGTTGTTAACTATGACAGCTAGACTGAAGATGCTCAGAATATTAAGTCTGTGATTTGAAAAAGGAGTTCCAAAATATTAGACCATTTTTTTCTGTCATTCAGAATGACTCTCCCAAAGTTTTGTTTTTATAAAGTGGGAATATGGAAGGGTTTAAAAATAAGATTATTAAAAAATTTAAATATGCCTGGTATAGACACTGGAAAATATAGAAAAGTGAAAATAACCACCTAGATTTTCACCACCCATAAAGTACTACACTTAATATTTAGTATATTTATTTTTTGTTTCTGCTCCTTCCTGGGTAATTTAAAAAAATTTAAATAAAAGATAGTTGTTATTATATCCTATAGAATATTTATATTTGTAATGTAAAGGAATCTAATAAAATACAAAAATCACTAATAATAATGATTCAACTGTACTTTCCTTGTATTATTTCAACCTTTCTTTTTGAGACCCTCAAAAAGTAATGCTAGTTACATATTTATTCCCAATTTTGTTTTATTTGCATGTAATTTTGAGGGTTATTCTTAAAAACATGGTTAGCATTTAAATGATTTTAGTAAACTTTGAACCATAAATTTGAGAGAAAATAGATGTTATAGTGTGTTTATTGCCATCTATAATAATAAAAGCATAATATGCAAATAGATTGAACCGCTGAACAGCGAAAGAACTATCCAGGCGACCTTCTGGATGACTTTCCAGACGAGCCGGGGCTGTGAGGGCCTACTCTTACACGGATTTCGTGCATCGGGCCCCTAGTAATTCGATTGTTGAGAATGGAACTTTGAAATGCCAGATGATGCTACACATAGCAATTGTTTGTTTTATATTTTGTAGGTCCCCACACACCTGGAAAGTCCTGCCAGACATCAAGTAAAACCCTCCATGACCCTTGACCACCAGATCCTCAATCAGACTATTAAGCGATCCCACCCTTCAACGCAAAGCAGTGCGCTTGTGGTGCAGCATGCACACCCATCTCCGGAGAGTGGCCCTGGCGTCGCTGGAAATCCACTCACCACGCTGCTAACTCTTAGGAAAGAAGATGACAATGTGGAATGGCATGTATGTCTAACAGCTGCTTATGAAAATGTATAATGAGTGTTTTTTTTAAGTATTCAAAGAAATTGAGGTTGACATTTTGATAGTAAAAATTCCAAATTCAAATTCACTTAACAAAAGAGGTGTCTTAATTGATTAATTTGTGATAATTAGTTATGCACATTAATTATGCATAATACAATATAAAATTTATGTCAATACTCATTTCAGATATGTATCAATATAATTCAAAATAATCTCTAATATATGTTAAGAATATTTAGCTGTGGGGGGGGGCATGGAAAGATCTTTGCTATAAAGTGTAAAGAATGAAAATATTTTCTTTTTTAATAAAAGAGATTTCCCTCAGCTGAGAATCAAGCACAGTCCTTCACAAGTAGAGTATTCAATACCCACTGAAAGACTTATGGGCCCATTGCACATACTGGAACCTAGACTCTTACCACTTTACTGATAATAAGCCAAAGTTTATTCTGGAGTTATTTGGCTTTTATTAACATGAACAACCTATACTTAGACTCTGTATGATAGCCATTTAAAAATGTATTTTTTTCTTAAGTTTCAGGTATACAGCATAGTGATTAGACAATTATATAATTTAAAGTGTCCTTCCCCCCACCCCAATATTTTCAGTACCCACCTGGCACCAAATATACATAGTTATTATTGACTATATTCCCTATGCTGTGACTATTTTGTGACTATCCATTTGCACTTTTTGATCCCCTTAATATTTTCACCCAATACCCCACCCCACCTCCTCTATGGCTACCATCAGTTTGTTATCCATATCTATGAATCTGTTTCTGTTGTGTTTGTTCATTTGTTTTGTCCTGTGAAATAATATGATATTTACATTTGTCTACCTAACTTATTTCACTTAGCATAATACCCTCTAGGTCCATCCATTCTGTGGTAAATGATAAGATTTCATTCTTTTATTAGTAGTCCAGTAATATTCTATTATATACATGTACTATTACTTCTATAGCCAATCTCTACCTATGGGCACTTGTGTTGCTTTCATATCTTGGTTATTGTAAATAATGCTGTTATGAACATAGAGGTGCATATGTCCTCCCTTCCTTCCTTCCTTCCTTCCTTCCTTCCTTCCTTCCTTCCTTCCTCCCTTCCTTCCTTCCTTCCTTCCTTCCTTCCTTCTTTCTTTCCTTCCTTTCTTTTTTAGTAAATGATTCATCTGTAATTTAAAACCAGAATTTGCTAATAGATAGATAGATATTGTACATATGTGAGATAATATGTACAGATATATAGGCAATATATCTATATCTGCTTGCTTCTTATTTTTTAAATTTAAATTGTTTATTGTTTAAAGTATTACATGAGTCACCTTTTTCCCCCTGGTGACCTCTCCCTGGCTCCTCCCATCCCCCAGCACATGCCCTCACCTCCCTACTGTCTGTGTCCATTGGTTATGTTCATATGCATGCATACAAGTCCTTTGGTTGATCTCCTACACCCTTACCACGCGCCTTCCCTCATAGGTTAGACAGTCTGTTCAATGCTTCTGTGTCTCTGGTTCTATTTTTGTTCACCAGTTTATGTTGTTCATTATATGTTCTTTCAAATTAGTGTTTTGATTCCTTCAGATAAATTTCCAGAAGAGAAATTGCTGGGTCATAAGGCAGTTCCATTTTTAATTTTTTGAGGTAACTCCATACTGCTTTCCACAATGGCTGCACCAATGTATTCTCACCAACGGTGCATGAGGGTTCCCTTTTTTCATATAATTGCCAGCACTGGCTGTTTGTTGCTTTATTATTGACTAGAGGCCCGGCGTACAATATTAGTACACGGGGAAGGGGTGTGCGTGTCCCTCAGCCCGGCCTGCACCCTCTCCAATCTGGGACACCTTGGGGGATGTTTTCAGGCTTGGCCACACCCTCTTCAGTGTGGGGGTTCCCACTGGGGTGCCTGGCCAGCCTGGGTAAGCGGCTGAGGGCCATTTTCAGGCTGGCCATGCCTGCCCCCAACTGACTCCCACTGATGGCCTGCTCGCCCTCAACTGCCTCCCCCCCCCGCTGGCCTGATCACACCCAATGATCCCCCCCCCAACAGCCTGATCACCCACAACTTCCATCTCCTCTTGGCCTCTAACCGCCTCTACCTCAGCCCCGTCACCATGGCTTTGTCCAGAAGAACGTCTGGAAGGTCTCCTGGAAGGACTCCTAGTCTAATTAGCATATTACCCTTTTATTAGTATAGATCAGCCATGGGCAAACTACGGCCCGTGGGCCAGATCTGGCCTGTTTGAAATGAATAAAACTAAAAAAAAAAAAGACCGTACCCTTTTATGTAATGATGTTTACTTTGAATTTATATTAGTTCACACAAACATTCCATCCATGCTTTTGTTCCGGCCCTCCGGTCCAGTTTAAGAACCCACTGTGGCCCTCGAGTCAAAAAGTTTGCCCACCCCTGATATAGATAGAGGCCTGGTGTATGGGTGGGGGCTGGCTGGTTTGCCCTGAAGGGTATCCCGGATCAGGGTGGGGGTCCAAACTGGGGAAGGTGCCAGCCTGGGCATGGGGCTGAGGCAGTTTGCAGGCCAGCCATGCCCCCATGGGGTGAGGGTCCCCACTGGGGGGCATGGCCAGCTCGGGTGAGGGGCTGAGGGCTGTTTTCAAGCTCGCCACACCCCCTTCAAGGTGGGGGTCCCCGCTGGGGTGCCTGGCCAGCCTGGGTGAGGGGCTGAGGGCCGTTTATAGGCCCCTCCCTCAGAGGCCGGCCCAAGTGACCCAAGCCTCCCACAAGCTCAGGCCAGCTCTGTGGCCGCCGCCCACAGGCCCCTCCTTTGGCAGCCAGCCCAGGCTGGTGGGAAGCTTGGCTTCCTCCATTGCCGGGGGCAACCCAAGCCTCCTGCTCACTCTAGATGGCTCCGTGGCCACTGCCATCTTTGTCCCACTAATTTGCATATTCCCTCCTGATTGGCTGTGGGGTGTCATGGAGGTATGGTCAATTTACATATTTGTCTATTATTAGTGTAGATAGCCATTCTGACAGGTATGAGGAGATAGTTCATTCTGGTTTTAATGTTCATTTCTCTGATGATTAGTGATGTTGAGTATCTTTTCATATCTCTATGTATGTCATCTTTGGAGAAGTGTCTATTCAGATTATCTATTCATTTTTAATTGGATTGTTATTTTGGTGTTGAGTTGTATGAGTTCTTTATAAATTTTGAATATAAGCTCCTTATCAGATGTATCATTGGCAAATATCTCCCCACATTCAGTAGATTGTATTTTTGTTTTGTTGATAGTTTTCTTTGCTGTAGAAAATCTTTTTGGTTTGTTATAGTCCCATTTGTTTCTATCTTATTTTTTTTTCCCTAGCCAGAGGGGATGTATCAGAAAAACAATTACTAAGAGAAATGTCAGAGATTTTACTTTCTGTTTTCTTCTAGTTTTATGGTTTTGAGTCTGACATTTATCTTTAATCCATTTTGAGATTTTCCTTGTATGTGATATAAGGAGGTGATCTAGTTTCATTTTTTATGTACCTGTACAATTTATCAAAAATCACTTATCAGACTATCTTTACCCAATATTTTGTCTTGCTTTCTTTGTTAAATATTAATTAAACATGGTTATGGGTTTATTTATGGGCTCTCTTCTGTTCCATTGACCTATATGTCTGCTTTTATGCCAGTGCCATTCTGTTTTAATTACTAGCCTTATAGTATCTATACTAATAAAAGGGTAATATGCTAATTAGACCAGAAGACCTTCCGGGAGACCTTCCGGCCATCTTTCCGGACAAAGCCATGTGGTAGGGCTGAGGCAGAGGTGGTTAGGGGTGATCGGGCTGTCAGGGGAGGGCAGTTGGGGGTGATCAGGCCGGAAGGGGGGTTGGTTAGGGTTGATCAGGCAGGCAGGCAGGTGAGCAGATAGGAGCCAGCGGTTCTGGATTGCGAGAGGGATGTCCGACTACCGATTTAGGCCAGATCCCACAAGGATCGGGTCGCAGATTGGAGAAGATGCAGGCTGGGCTGAAGGATACACCGCCCCCCCCCCCCCCCGCATGATCTTTATGCACTGGGCCACTAATAATTTGATATCAGGTAGCCTGATACCTTTAACTTTGCTCTTCTTTCTCAAGTTTGCTGTGACTATTTTAAGTCTTTTAAGGTTTCATATAAATCTTTGGATTATTTGTTCTCGTTCAGTGAAATACACCATTGGTATTTTTATAGGAATTGTGTTGAACCTAAAGATTGCTCAGGTAATATAGACATTTAAATGATGTTAATTTCTTCTAAGTATAAAAATGATATATGCTTCCATTTTTTTGTATCTTGTTTGATTTATTTCTTCAAATATTACCATTTTCTGAGAACAGGTTCTTTACCTCCTTTGTTAAATCTATTTCTATGTATTTCATTATTTTTTGATATGATTATAAATGGATTTTTTTTTAGTTTCTCTTGCTGATAGTTCTTTTTTTGTATACAAAAATATGATCCACTTCTTAATATTTCTTTTATGTCCTGCTACATTTCTGAATTCATTGATCAGTTCTATTAGTTTTTTGGTATAATCTTTAGGGTTCACTATATATAGTATCACATCATCTGTAAATAATGGCAGTTTTACATCTTCTTTTCTAAATAGATGCCTTTTCCCCCCCTTCTACTTATCTGATTGCTGTGACTAGGATTTATAGTACTATCTATACATATAAAAGCCAAGTGACTGGAATGACCAGAATGACCAGAATGACTGGAATGACCAGAATGACCGGTCGCTATGACGCACACTGCAGCCGTCCAACCGGCCCAATTGGGAGCAGGGCCAGCTGGCCAACCTCCCACAGCCCCACCCCCTGGCCCTGATTGTCCAGATCGGGGAAGGCTGGCTGGACCCCACCCATGCACGAATTTGTGCACTGGGTCTCTAGTGTTGAATAATAGTGATGTAAATGAATAATCTCTGTCTAGTTTCTACTCTTAAGGGAGACACTTGCAGTTTTTCCCCATTAAGTATAATATTAGTTGTGGGTTTGTCAGATATTGCTTCTATTATGTTGCATGATGATCCCTCTATTCCCACTTTCCTGATACTTTTTATCATTAATGGGTGCTCAGTTTTGTCAAATTTTCTACAGCTATTGACATGATCATATCATTTTTATCTTTCATTTTTGTAGAGAGAGGAAGGAAGAGGGATAGAGAGATAGAAACATTAATGAGAGAGAACATCATCAATTGGCTGCTTCCTGCATGCCCCTCCTGGGGATTGAGCCTGCAACCCGGGCATGTGCCCTTACCAGGAAGCGAACCAGCCACCAACTTCTTTGTTCATGGGTCAATTCTCAACCACTGAGACACACTAGTCAGACTCTTTCTTCTTCTTAAAGAAGTCCATTTAACATTTTTTGTAAAACTAGTTTGATGGTAATTAATTCCTTTAGCTTTTTCTTGTCTGCAAACTTCATTATTTCTCCTTTAATTTTAAATGATCATCAGTTACACTAATCTTGATTGTAGGTCCTTACTTTTCTTCACTTTGAATATTTCATGCCAAACCCTTCCAGCCTAAAATGGTTCTGTTGAGAAATCAGCTTATAGTTTAATGGGAGCTCTTTTGTAGGTAAGTAACTGTTCTATTTTAGCTTTTAGGATTTTTCTTTTTGTCTTAGACCTCTGCCATTTTAATTATAATCTGTTTTGGTGTGTCCCTCTTTGAGTTCATCTTGTTTAGGACTATCTTTGTTTCATGGACTTGTGTGTTTATTTTCTTCACCAGGT
The DNA here is from genome assembly GCF_964212035.1 of Myotis nattereri. Lineage (NCBI taxonomy): Eukaryota > Metazoa > Chordata > Mammalia > Chiroptera > Vespertilionidae > Myotis > Myotis nattereri. The sequence goes on along the minus strand of NC_138086.1, from coordinate 10,343,539 downwards.
TAGAGAATCCATTGTTTTCAATCCCTTTCTCTCTCACTTTTCCTTTTGATACTCCTATGATGCAGATGTTGTTACTCATTATGGTGTCTCAGATATCCCTTAAAATACCCTTATTTTTAAAAAAAATCTTTATTCTTTTTGCTGTTCTGATTCAGTGTTTTCTGCTGCCTTGCCTTACAAATTACTGATTCAATTACCTGCTTCAAGTCATCTGCTGTTGATTCTTTCAAGCATATGATTTATTTCAAATATTGTATTCTTCATTTCTGTCTGATTCTTTTTTATGGGTTCTGTGTCCCTTTTTATGCTTACTATCTCTTTAAATTTTCACTGAGTTCATCCATTCTTCCCCTAAATCCCTTGAAAATCCTTATAATTTTTTTGAACTCTGTATCTGGCAGAGTACCTGCCTCATTTCATTTAGTTCATTTTCTGGCAATTTCTCCTATTCTTTCATTTGGGGAATGCTTATTTGTCTCCCCATTTTGGCTGTCTCTATGTATTTGCTTGTGTATTAGGTAGATCTGCTATGTTTCCCAGTCTTGTTTTGGTGACCTTATATTGTTGGTATCCTGTGGGGATCATTTGCACAGTCTCCCTGGTCACCTGAGCTAGGTGCTCTGGCAATGTTTTTGTGTGGGTTATGTGAGCCTACTTGTGGTAGTTGTGTTTTGATTTTTGTTTGCCTGTTTGTGGATCGTCTTGACTCTTTGCTCACTGAAAGTGAAGATTGACCTGGACCACAGTGTACAAGCTGCTTTGCAATGACTGATCCCGCAAAGTAAAATTAGCCCCTGCAGTGTCTGGTGCCTGCTGAGATTTTCCTTGGGATGTGTCTCTTGTGGCGCTGTGTCATGCTCTGATGTGGTGTAAAGCCAACCACAAGGTAAATGTGTTGGTTCTGGAGCCTCTTGGGAAAATCTGGTGGAGGTCAGTGTCAGACACTGCCTGTGACTGGCTCTGGGCTACCTTTTAGGAGCTCCAAAGTGATCCACAAATTTTGGCCACCTCTGCTAGGCCTGGGTGCACATGGGAGGGGCCAGGATTCAGACCATGGCTGACTGACATTAGCACTGAGTCCAGGTCAGGTCAGCAAAAGGCCCAAGGTACCCTGAAATCCACCTCTGTTTGCCAGACACCTGTTAGGCTCAGTCCTGAAAGAGCTTTTTGTGGTATGCAAGTTCTATGAGGTAGTTTCTTAGTGAGTCACCAGGTAAGGGCCAGTGGTGTTTACCAGGTTGATACAGATTCAAACTTCATGCTAATGCTGGGTCTAAGGCCATTCAGCAATTGTCCCAGAGTACACCATAGCCATCCACCAGCTGCCAGAGGCCCAAGGATCTTTGTGGTAAAGCTGAGACTTAGGGAGTCTTCAGGGTGAGGCCAGCAGTATTTATCAGGCTATAAACTACCAAGATTTGGCCATGGGGAGGAAGGGTGGCACCCATTAGGTTGGCAAGAGAAAGAAGGCCCTCAACCTAGAGCCACACAATTCTGTTTCTGACAGTAACCAGAGTTTTCCCAGACCTCCTCAAGAGTCCTCCATGAAAGTCTGTACTGTGGGCCCAAACTGGCTACAGCATGCAGACTCCCACACAGGGTCCAAGCTTGGAAGAAAGGAGCCACAGGGAGTCAGAAGGGTGAAGCCAAGTCAGTTTCCAGTGTGATGCCGTTTGATGCTCAACCCAGTAAAGATGACATCGCTGGGTGGTGTAGAAGAGGGCCTCAGCCTAGGACTTTAGCTGCTGTTCCATTAACCTTCTTCATAAAGCCACACTACCCAGTCCCTCCCTGCATGACTCTAGTTTGCTTTGATCTGCTTTCCCTCCGTGATGTTCAGGATGAGTGGTCATGGGTGAGATTTTGTGTGCTGGCCCTTTAAGAGGGAGCCTGATTTTCTAGCAGAATCCTGTCATTCCCTAGCAAACAAATCCTTGCTGATTTTCACAGTCAGATGTTACATGGGCTCCTCTTCTTCTCTGGTTCTGGCTGAGGATCATGATTGAAGAATTCTTGCTCCTCAGGGCGGACCTTAGCAGCTGAACTATGCCTTCAGATTTCTAATGGCCCCATGTGGATGTCAGGCCTTTTCTTTTCAATGTTCACCCTTCCAGTGAGTCTCGATGTGGCTTTTTCTATAAATCCTTGGTTATAAGACAAAGGTTCAGCTAGTCTTTAGTTGGTTATGCAGGTTCCATAATTTAATTGTTCCATAATTTTGGTTTGGTCCTAGGGGGAGGTGAGTTTAACTTTCACCTACGCTGTTGCCATCTTGGAAACTCCCTCAAGATATTTAGCTTTAATTTTAAAGGTTTTTGACTAAATTAATTTACATTATTTATCAATAGTTATATTATCTTAAATACACATTAAAATAAAACAGGCAGAAGTTTGAGTAGTAGTACATATGTGCTCTAGAAATGTTCATTAGAATAAGACTAATAACCTTCTTGCATTTTGGAATTATACATGGAATATTTTACTATTGATTATCTATTTATTCATTTCTACTTTTAAAAACTACTGTTTACTACGAGGCACTAAAGATGCCAAGTGAATGAAAGTATCTAGCTTCAGGGAACTTATACTTATTGTGACTTAATTGTACGTGAGCCTTCAAAAAAAGTCAAATAATGAATCATACTGGGAAACAACTTGAACTGGGGGAAAAACTTTTTTAATATCTCAGAAAAACTATATTAATAACTGAACTTTCTATTCTTTCCTTTTTTTTTCTTTTTCTTTTCCCATTTGATTTGTTAGAGGAAGCCATGGTTCTATGATCTCCCAGGCTTAATTTCCCAATATACATTCCTGATGGATATTACTGATTTCAGGTCACTGCTTTTTAGATATTAAGTCCGTAGCCTCCAGCTATAAAAGAGTAATGCTTAATATCCTATTATTTGAATTCCAAATGATAAAGATTTTTATTGTGTATACAAGTTTTATGTGAATCTGGAAGAGGTAAAAAACATAAGAATCTGGTATATTGTTTAATGAAATATAAAACAACCACAAAACAGGATTCATTGAAATCCAAAACTGAATATAAATCTCTACATGTATATTTACTTAAATTTTTCAATAGTTGGCCTATAAGGAATCCCACCTCCCAAATGTAGAACTAGATTCTCTAGTCACTCTATGAAGATCATAAAAATGTATGTAGAATGAAAATCATCTGTACAGTAAATATTAGAACTAACCCAGTACAATTTATCTTACAACCACGTTCTTCCAAAGTTCATTTCCTTGTGTGAGAGTTATTTCTAAAGGAAAAAGACAAATCCCTAAGGATATGCATATGCCAGCCAATTCTAGGCAGAACCCAGAAATGATCTTATTATATGTCTTATGAAATAGGTGTCCTAAAAAATAAGAACAAATAATTAACATATATCAGTCTTCTCAGTTTTTCTTAGTAAATGTTTTTTTTTTAATATATTTTATTGATTTTTTACAGCGAGGAAGGGAGAGAGACAGAGAGTCAGAAACATCGATGGGAGAGAAACATCGATCAGCCGCCTCCTGCACATCTCCCACTGGGGATGTGCCCGCAGCCCAGGTACATGCCCCTGACCGGAATCGAACCTGGGACCCCTCAGTCCGCAGGCCGACGCTCTATCCACTGAGCCAAACCGGTTTCGGCAAGTAAATGTTTTTATTGTTAGGCACACAACTTACTTTTGAAAAAGTAATAAGTTCATACATTATAAGAGAAATTAATGTGATCTTTGTGAGCTTTTAAGTGATATCGGCCAAAAGAAGTTGCATGGCTTGGAAGGGTTGACACTCTAGAGTAATCTAAGGGGAATGATCACATTGATTACAGACAAACTTTATTAGTCATTATACTTCAAAATATGTATATAGAAGTCTCTTCCATCATTGATGTTCTTTAAATCATAATTTAAATCAATGTTATGGTTTTAATCAGTGTGTGTTCTCTTTGAATTTGACTTGTGTACACATTTTCACATCCTGCCATCATTCACATTCTGGTTATCTTTAAAAGCTAAGATGTATCCTATGTTTTGCAATATTCCAATATTCTTTGACTGGTGCTAGGAATCCATGTACCAATGCAGAACTTGTGCATTCTTTAGAGTCATACGCTATGACTAGCTGTGTGGTCTCAGTTCTTAATCTTTCTCGTCAACATTTCTACACCTTGAAGAATTGTTTTGATGCTTACACTTTTTGTTGTTGTTATTAATTCTCACCAGGGAATATTTTTCCATTGATTTTTAGAAGGGAGGGAGGGAGAGAGACAGAAAGAGAGAAACATCAGTGTGTCGAGGATCGAGCCTGCAGCTAAGGTATGTGTCCTAGACCACAATTGAACTCAGCACCCTTCATTTCGCAGGCTGATGCTCTATCCACTGAGATAAACCGACTAGGGCTGATACTTACATTTTTAAAGTTCCAAACCCAAGGGCAGTGTGGCGGCTCAGGAGATGGTGGATGCTGTCATCTTTTGGTGTTTCTTTCCCCTAAGCTTGTCCTCCTGTGACATTAAGGAACGTTTCATTAATTCAAAGAAGACCCCAGAAATCAGAGCTACCACAGAATAAGTCCTTGACAGGACCCTTAGATTCAGGATTTGGGGGTTGGAACTAGGAGTAGCTTTGTGACTAAAGGCCTCTGAGACAATGAAATATAAAAATAAAAAGCGGCATTTTACAATATGGTCTTTCCAGGATAAAATCCAAATTTGTACTCATGGCACATAGGACCCTTCTACACTTAATTGTTGTCTCCTGACCCACACTTATGATAGTGCTCTGTGTTTCAGCCCTGTTGGTTTCAGCCATATGATTCTCACAGTGGCCATGTTTTCTCTTTTTGTATTTTCTTTACCAACTACCCATTCATTCTCCATTTGTCTGCATAATTTCAACTCACTCTTACAAATTCATTTCATGTTCTTCTCTAGGGTGCTTTCCTTGGTGGTTCTCTGTGAGGAACTGGGTGCCTGTTCTCTGGGTTTTTATAGTAGCACATATTATCATATGGATAAAAATTGACTTATCAGAGGATTTTCACAGTACAAACTACACTTTAATTATTTATTGCCTTGTTTTTCTGATCTCCTGTACCTTTAAGGAGCTCCAAGTTGAGGGGAAGATGAAAAAGAAAGTAAGCACATAATTATAATATTATGTAGAAAGAGCAACGGTATGTGTAGATAAGAACTGAGATATACTGATCTTATCAGAAGAATCAATAAGACTTAGAGCAGTGGTTCTCAACCTTGGCTGCACATTAGAATCACCTGGGAACCTTTTTTAAATCCTGATTTCTGGGCCTCATCCTCCAGAAATTCTGTTTCTTTGTTACTAATGTTGTGGCCCCACCCCATAACAAAGAAACAGAATTTCTGGAGGATGAGGCCCAGAAATCATGATTTTAAAAAGATTCCCAGGTGATTCTAATGTGCAGACAATGTTGAGAACTACTGACTTAGAGGAAAACGGCTAGTGGGATACTGAGCCAGCTGAGATAGCATAAACCAAGAATAGAGATGGGAAACAGCATGAGGTGAGTAGAAAGTGAGAAGCAGATTATGCAGATGGTGATAAAAAGAGAGGCCAGAGAAGTAGGCAATGGACAAATCACAGAAAGGCTGGTACTCTCTGTTAGACAATATCACATCCTTAAGGGTTTAAATGTAGGGGTTGTACTGACATAATCAGGTTTGGCTTTAATATTATTCTGTCAGCTATGTAGGAGAAGAAGCCTGAATTGAGAAGTTATTTCTGTAGTGCAGGGAGAGATGATGAGGCCCTCTATTTGAACATGTTAGGACTGAAGTAGCTGTGAGACCACCATGTGGAGATGCTGGTGACAGCTAGATATTCAAGTTTGCCTTGAGGAGAAATTATATAGACTGAAGCAAGAGATTTGAGAGTTGTCAGCATGCAGGTGATACTTGAAAACTTAAATGAGAGAGTTCCTGAAGAGCAAGAATCTACTGAGAAGCGTGGTGAACCGGGATAGGATTGAGGATATCACCAACATTTAAGGGTGCTCAAAAGAGAGGGGCCATCAAGATAATGTAAAAAGATAAGCAGTGTGGTGTCACTGGAGCTAAAGAAAGAGTTAGCTTAAAGAAGAAAGGAATGATCCACACACTTAAATGTTGCAGTTGAGTCTAGTAAAATAAGCACTGAAAAATATCTATTGAATTTGGAAGTCAAAAAGTCAAAGAAAATAGCAACCAAAGGGATTTCTTTAGGATAGTAGGCAAAAGCCATTCCACCTTGAATGCAGTTTATAGCAGCGGGAGAAGTTGAACTCCATGGATATTTGGGATGGTTGTGCCGAAAGATAATAGGACAAAAGCATAGAGAGTAATAAAATGAAAATTGTTCATTTGATCTGCCAGAAGGTCAAGATTGGATACAAAGGAAGGTTGTATTTGATGAGTGAGATAATGGAATTCAGATTTTAGAAATGGAGTAATTTAGAGGATGACATGACCCAAGGCATGGTATAGAGAATAGGTGAAGAGTTAAATTCAGATTTATAATGTTGATAGTGGTCAGCTACAATATTCATCAATAATTGTTGCTTTATTTTTACATAGAATTCTGATGGTTGTTACTGTAGGTATTTTAGGTGAGTATGCCTTTATGATTGCTTGGAGTTATTTTTTCTTTAAAATCTTACCTTACATTTAATATGGCTTAATACTACAGTTGCTACTGTGGCTTTCCTTATAGTCATATTTGTGGTACAACTTTTCAGTTTGCTTTAAGCTTTCTCTATTGTTTTATTTTAAATGTATCTTTTATAAATATACTATTGCAATACCTTTCTAAAATCAAATTCGAGAGATTCTTGGTTAGTATGTTAACTTATTTACATTTTTATAATTAGTGTACTATTAGGCTATAATACTTATCTTTTTTATGTTTTTTTTTTAATTACTATACATTCTGTTTCCTTATTTGCCATCTTTCTTTTTCTATCCAGCATTGGACACATTAAGTTTCTCTCTCTCTCTCTCTCTCTCTCTCTCTCTCTCTCTCTATATATATATATATATATATATATATATATATATATATATATATATATATATATATACTAGAGGCCCGGTACACAAAAATTTGTGCACTCAGGGGGGAGGAGGGGGTCCCTCAGCCCAGCCTGTGCCCTCTCACAGTCTGGGACCCCTCGGGAGATAACAACCTGCTGGCTTAGGCCTTCTCCCGGGTGGCAGAGGGCAGGCCCAATCCCTAGGTGCAGCGCCTGGTTGGGCTCAAAGCAGGGCTGATTGGGGAGTTGCGGCGCTGCTCCCTGTCATGCACAGAGCAGGGCGGATCAGGAGGTTGCATTGCCACCCTCAGTCACACTCAGGGTAGGGCCGATTGGGGGGTTGGGGCACCGCCCGCTGTCACACTCAAGGCAGGGTCGATGGGGAGGTTGTGGCGCCACCCCCTGTCACGCACAGAGCAGGGCCAATCAGGGGGTTGGGGCGCTGCCCCCTGTCACTCACAGAGCAGGGCCCATCAGGGGGGTGGGGCTCCATACCCTGTCACGCACAGAGCAGGGCCAATCAGGGGGTTGAGGAGCTCCCCCCTGTCACTCAGAGAGTAGGGCCGATAGGGGAGTTGGGGCACCGCCCCCTGTCACACACAGAGCAGGGCGGATCAGGGGGTTGGGGCACCACACCCTGTAACACTCAGGGCAGGGCCAATCAGGGGGTTGGGGCGCCACACCCCGTCACACACAGAGCTGCAGGCGATCAGGGGGTTGGGGAGCTCCCCCTTATCAGGCACAGAGCAGGACTGATCAGGGGGTTGGGGCGCCTTCCCCTGTGCCGAACAGAGCAGGGCTGATAGGGAGGTTGTGGCCCCACCCACTGTCATACACAGAGCCGCAGGGCGATCAGGAGGTTTGGGTGCTGCCCCCTGTGACGCTGATCCCAGTGCTGGGAGGCATATTACCCTTTTACTATATAAAATAGAGGCCTGGTACACGGGTGGGGGCCGGCTGGTTTGCCCTGTAGGGTGTCCTGGACCAGGGTGGGGGTCCCGCTTGGGTGCCTGGCCAGCCTGGATGAGGGGATGATGGCTGTTTGTAGCTGGTCACATACCCTTCAGGGTGGGGGTCCTCACTGGGGTGCCTGGCCAGTCTGGGTGAGGGCCTGAGGGCTGTTTTCAAGCTGGTGGGTGACTGAAGCTCCCAACTGCTCCTTTTTTTCCTTTTTTTTTTTTTTTTTTTTATTCTGGGCCAGCTTTAGCTCTGAGGCTTGGCTCCAGCTCTTAGGCCTCGGCTGCTGAAAGCAGGTATCTGGTTTGTTTGGGTTCTATAATTGAAACACTGTTTCAACTCCAGCTCTGAGATCCCGGCTGGCTGAAAGCAGGTTTCTGGGGTTTTGTTTAGCTTCTATATTTGTAACAATGTTTCAAACTGAAAGCTCAGAGGCCGGCAGCGGCAGGTGGGGAATGTTGGAGTCCTCTGTCACTGAAGCAAGCAAGCCTCATGTTCGCTTCAAGCTGCCTGGCTGCCGGCCGCCATCTTGGCTGTCAGTTATTTGCATATCTCCCTGATTAGCCAATGGGAAGGGTAGCAGAGGTACAGCTAATTACCATGTTTCTCTTTTATTAGATAGGATAATTTTAGAGTCCTGGTGCATGAAATTCACGCACGGGAGGGGTGGGGGGGCAATGTCCCTCAGCCCAGGCTATACCCTCTCCAATATAGGACCCCTTGGGGGATATCTGACTGCCAGTGAGATCAGGCCTAAACCAGCAGTTGGACCTCCCTCTCACAATACAGGACTGTTGACTCTCAACTGCTTGCCTACCTGCCTGCCTGTTTGCCCCTAACTGCTTATGCCTGCCAGCCTGTTCACCCCTAACCACTCCCCTGCCAGCCTGATCGATGCCTAACTGCTTCCCTGCCGGCACTATTGCCCCCAACTGCCCTCCCCTGCCGGCCCAATTACTCCCCTGCAGGCCTGTTCACCCTCACTGCCCTCCCCTGCAGGCCTGGTTTCTCCCAACTGCCCTCCCCTGCCATCCCAATTACTCCCCTGCAGGCCTGGTCAGTCCCAACTGCCCTCCCCTGCTGGCCATCTTGTGGTGGCCATCTTGTGACACATGGGGGCAGCCATCTTGTGTGAGGGTGTGACAGTCAATTTGCATATTACCTCTTTATTATATAGGATAATTTGTCATTTATACCACAAAATTTTTACTGCTATTTACTCATTCTTTTTATCTTTTGTATTGATTTCATAGTTGTAGTTATCATCTGACCTAATTACCTCCTGAAAGAGTGTTTTTAAAAGTTTGTTTTTGCTTTAAAGCTTCTGAGTTTCTATCCCTAAGAAACAGTTTATCTCACCCATATACTTTCAGGATATATTTTTGGTTGTAAATGTTTAGGTTCAAAGTCACATATCTTCAATACTTCAAAAATTATCAATATTGTATTTGAGCACCCTGTGATATTGAAAAGCTTGATCCTTGGTCTTTTGTGGACTTTTACTTTTAAATCACTTGCATCTTATAAATGATTTCCTTTGTCCTTGAACCTCATACTTTCTACGTCTATTATTTCCATTTTGATTTTAGTCAAAATAACATGTTCTTTTTTGTATTTAATTATCTTCATCTATCACTTTAAGAGTGCTTATTTTTCAGATTTGTAATTATGCTTTTGTCTGATCTGTTAATCCTGTTTCATCTGATGCAAAATGTTGTATTTGTTGGTTTTTTAAAAAGATCAACTAAATTCCAAGATATTTAACAATGAAGAGTCTTGGAAGCTGTAAAGCAAAGTTTTGGACTAGATCTTTAAATCAATAGGATAATAGAAGAACCAACTTCTTCAGTAAATTAGGGGAAAAGGTATTTATGTTGGTGGATGACAGAAATAAGAAATAAAGATGTTAAAGGCAAAAACAGAGCCACCGAGGAGGATGGAACTGTCACATGTAGGAAAGAAAGGATTCTCTTTGGAAAAAGAGAAACCTTAGCATGGTTACAGGCAGAATGGAAAAAAAATAGAAATGCAAGTGACTGCGTTATTTATGGTGTAAGCATACAGGAAACATAAAGGGACGAATGACTTATTTGTAACTGTTACTGAAACTACCATAGCACCCCAAAGAAAAATATTTACCATACGTTGTGCTTAGCATCCTTCTTCCTTTAGGTCTTCTTCACATTTGTTTCGAACACATTTACTGTCCATTTAATGGCAGAAAGTGAATGAAAGAAATACCATGACAAACAAAATAGAAGCAGAGGCATGGATACATAGGGAAAAAAACCCTGACATGTTAGAGCGGAGGGGGTTTGGGGGACTGGATGAAGAAGGTGTAGGGATAGCCCCAAACATATATACATAATACATCGACACAGCCAACAGTGTGGGGATAGCCAGAGGGAAAGGAGGTGGGGGCTCTGTGGAGGGGGGACTCTGCTTGGGGCACTAGGCATGCGATGCACTGTGCAGATGATGTTTTATTGAGTTTTACACTTGAAACCTGCATGGTTTTGTGAACCAATGTCACCTTGACAAATTCAATGTCACACCAATAAAGTCAACTAAAAAATAATAAATTAAAAATATTCTCCCCTGGGAAAAGAAGAAATATCACAAAATTAAAATTTGAATTTAATGACACTACATAATATACTGTAAAACTTTCAGAGGCTGGACAAACCAAAGAAACAAAACATGCATATTTATTATCCTAGATCCTCTTAATTCACATAGAATAACATCTAATGTTTAGACAATGGTCTAGAACTAAACTCTTGTATTCGGTACCTACTAGCCATATATGGCTTTTAAAATTAATTTTAAATTTATTCAATGCAATCTTTAAAGATTGAGTAAAATTAAAAATTCAATTCCTCAGTTGCACTGGCCACATTTAAAAGCTCAGTAGCCATATGTGGTTAGTTGCTGCTGTATTGACAGCACAGATATAGGATATTCCCATTATTGCAGAAATTTTTGTAGGACAGCATTGGTCTAGAGGATTTTACAATGTAAGTTTCTTGTCTATTTTTCAACTTTGTCTGAAACCTCTCTTGCCCTTGCTCACTCCATTTCCTTCCCATTGGTCCTCTCATTCTCAAATGCCCCGAGCTTGCTCCTAACTTAGGGTCTTGGTATCTTTTGATTCCTTTCCAAAGTCTACCCTTCCCCATGTTATTCATGCCTCTGTTCACATATCAATAAATTCTTCTCCGACCATTTTCTAAAACAACACTTTTCCCCATCAAGCTCTATTGACTTCCTGCTTTCATTTCTTCAGGCTGCTGTTATTGAGCTGTTTATTGTGTGTTTCCTTAATAGAATTTGAGCTCCATGAGAGCACAGCCTTTGTGCCACGTGTTTCTAGACTTCCAGTATTCACAACAAGGTATTGCCATAGATATTGCTCAATAGCGTGTTGCTGAGGAAGCTGGAGAGCCTGGTGCTGCCGCAGCTGTGCTCACCAGCCATTGGCTGGTGCCTATTGGTCAGCTGAGCAGGGCTCCCACTGTGGGAGTGCACTAACCACTGGGGGGCAGCTCCTGTATTGAGCATCTGCCTCCTGGTGGTCAGTGCGCATCACAGCAACTTGTCGGCCGTTTGTTAGGTCGCTCGGTTGCTTAGGCTTTTATATATATAGATTTTGCACCTACTTTTGACTGGCAGTTTTGTAAGTGTATTTTTCTCTAGTTCTCATACAAATAGGCAACATCTCTGGGGCAGTCTACTGTGTGCTCTTAGACACTGTACAGCTCCTTTGCTGTGTGGTCTCAATAGACATGGGATGTTAGTTAACTAACATTTATCCCAGACCACTGCACATAGGCTTAACGAAGACTCATGTTGTAACTTCTGTTCGTGGGAAACTTGGAAGCTGCTGGCTTGTAGCTTGGATGACTTGTGGAAGTTCTTCAAATTAATCTAGGTTGAATGGAATAGTTCAAGATTTTCACAGGTTTTCTTAGCCCACGTATTTCTGATCAAGAAATGCATTGAGTAGATTCATGAATTGAGTGACTGGACTCAGAATAATTAAACAAAAGTTACATCTCAATTTTTATTTGATCAATAAATTTAACCACCTATAAATTAATTCTTACTGCAACAAGTATGTAAACAGGACTGGAAAGGGTCAAAAAGCAAGAAACATTTAAGCAAATTAATTGTGCTTTCATCAACAACTTACCCTTCCAGTTTTCCAATCTCCTTAGTGTGAATGATATTTTCCCCTTCCCTATTTGGTAGTCATCTTCTCACATGATGATATCCTAGAGCTCATTATAACCTATTTTTCTATCCCATAACATTTTTCTTTTACACCTTTTGGCCAGCACATTCTGTTTTTTCCTCGTGTTCTTTCTTCACCAATTGTTGAAACTGTGGAGACTCCATATCAATTGACTCTATCACTGTTTTCAATAGCTATTACTTCCAACTCACAACATTTTAACCTTTCTTCCTTAACCTGCCTAGAGTCTTTGGTCAAGCACCATAACCAATACTCTTGCAAATGCTCTTAACATGTTATCAGTTTCTTTTATGTTATTCTCCTGACAAAACCCCAACCCTAGTTAAGCTTATTTCTCATCTTATTCCACATCTTCATCTAAGCAGCAGGTGGATAAAATTTCACCACAACGCTCGTGGTACTCACCTCAAATACATCATCAAAGTTTTGCTGGGGCTCTCACTACTTCCAGATAATGCTATCACTATTCCCTGGCAAAAATTCCCATTAATTAAGACAACATTTTAATATCTCCTCTCTTTTCTCAAATTTCCATGATTCCTTGTCCATGCTCATTTTTTTTCAGCTAATTTCTCTTTCACAACATATTTCAGAAAGAAAATATATGCAATCAGATTAGAATGTACTCATTAGCTTTGTACTCATCAGTCTTACTAAACCATTTGTATATGCTTTCATTTTTTGTGCCATCCCTTCTATAAAAATAGAATAATTGTCCTAGCTCATACTCTAAAACCAGCTCTACTACTTGTTTCCTACACCCCACTCATTCTTAAGAAAAGCAGTTTCCTTCTCTAAATAGCAACTCCTTCTCGTATCATCAGTCTATTCTGATCTAATGGGTTATACATATTAGCATCACACTATTCTTTAATAAGGCTCTCTAAAAATAAAAACGAATGAACCAACTCCCTTTGGATACATTTTCTCTCTGGTTACCACACCATTGCATGACCCCTATTTTCCAAAAAAACTTACTGCTTCCATTTTTCACCCTGCCTCCATTTCTTCACCATTCATTCTCTACTCTCTGATAGAGCCATTGTCCTCACACTTCTAAAAGGAATCTTAAAACCAACCAATGTAAAAACAAAACAAAAACAAACAACCAAAAAACAATAAATGCAGAAGCCAACAATAAATTCTCCATTTTCAGCTGACTTGGATTCTCAGTGGCATTTGCCATGTTTGACCACTGTCTCCCTCTCCAAGTACTACCAGGGATTCTGTGGCACCACATTTTCTGGGTTTACACCACATTGCTGGTTCTTTCTCTTCTAAGATTTGTCCAAGAGGACAAACTCAAACTAACAGACCCTCTTTCTCATGTATCTATAAATCCCTATAGGTAATCTCAACCCATTCCGAGCCTAGATTTCTCCCTTAGATGCTAGAATGATATATCCTACTATTTACTTGACATCCTTGGTGTTCCTAAGTACAGCAAGCTTAATATGACTGAAAGGAAGCTTTTTGTCTCCCCCAATCTGCTTTTAGCTCATTTTGAAACCCCCAAGTAATTTTCCCTCTCTTTTCTCTTTCTCCCACACTTCCACATCTATCAATATGCCCTTCTAAACAGCATCCAAAACTGCCTGAATTGCATGGCTTCTTATCAGCTCCTTTACTAAGACACTTGCCAGGCTACCACCATGTCTCACTTGAACTTCAGAAACAGACTCCAACCTAACTTCCCTGATGATTCTTGCCCCTTATAACTCTTCTTTACACAGTAATCAGAATGATCCTCACAAAGCAAAAATTAGATCCTGTTTCTCTTTGCGTAACATTCTATTAACTTCCTGAAATCTTCAGAAAATAATACAGACACTTTCCTAGAGTCAGCACTTCCCTTTAACTTTGGGTGCTGGCCTTGATAGCCTTCTTTCTGCTCCTTGAACACGACAGCTTATTATCATCCTAGGATCACTGAACTTCCTTCACTTGGCTTGGAATGCTGTTGTTCTAGATCTGTGATTGGAAGCCTTCTTTTGTTTCAGACATTTAGTCAATATCACCTTGTCAGAGAATCCTTCCACATCACCCTTGCTAAAAATCACCATTCCATCACTCCCTAAACCAATATCTCATTTTCATTCCCTCTTTCATTTATGATTTGAGTAATAAAAATTGTCCTATTTATTATTTTACTAGAGGCCTGATTCATGAAATTCGTGTAAGAGTAGGCCTTCCTTCACCTGGCTGCGGGCACCGGCTTCCCTCTGGCACCCAGGTCCCGGGCTTCCCTCATAGCCTTGGCTTTGTCTGGAAGTTTCCTCGGGTCTAATTAGCATATTATGCTTTTATTATTATAGATATACTTATCCCTAGAGAATAAACTCCTGGAAAATAGTGTTTTTGTCTGTCTTGTTCACTGCTGTTTCTGGAGCCTAGGGCAGTGAACTGTTCATTATTTTATTTTCAGTAGCCTGCACAATGCCTAGCACATCATAGGTACTAAGCAAATACATACTATAAAATTCACACAGGGTATTGAAAACATTTTTCCTATTATACAGTACTAGTTAGAATTTTTTTTAATGGAAAAAAGCAGTAGCAGTAAGGATAACAACAATAACAGCTACTATGCCTTGGGAACTTATGTGAAAAAGACAAGGCAAAATGGTGAAAAACTGTATTTAATCAACACAACAAACATAAGTAATAGAGACTATTATTACCTATTACCAGTTTATAGATGGTACCGATAGTGAACCACAGGGAAGGGGTTTGAATCCAGTCCTGTATGATTCCAAATGCAACAAACCTACCCAATCAGCTGTGCCTGCAGCTTCAGAGGAAGTGTAGAGTCTTGGTATTTGAAGGGACATTCGCCTGATCTGATCCTCTGCCACATGCCGGCTGAGTGCTTGTTTAGCCTCTGAGTTTAGATACGTTTCCCTGTAATTTCCACCCATTAGTCTAGTTTCACCCCTTCCTTTCAAGTGACATGGTTGTGCATAGTAAGTAATTTCTTTTATCATATATAGGTATTTCTCAGTCAGGTGTCTATCAATGCTGGTGGCATTTGGCAATTTCAGTAAACTGTCATAGTTCAAGATGATTCCAGAGGGGAGGGCTGAGTAAATATTAACAACCCCCTGTGCTTGGTTGGAACTTGAAAGGACTGGTAACATCAACAAGCGAGCTTTTCTCTGCCACAGTCTAGACCAGATTAGTCTTAAAGTCCAAGGAAGAGCCAAAGTTCACCGTCATGCAGACATTTCTGCACAGCGCTGCTGCTGATGGTGTGTAAGTTTAAGGCAAAGAAAATGATGAAGGAGAAAGAGAAAACCATTGCTATTGTGAAGGTTATAGACACTTCAAAGTTGAAACTGGTGAGCAAGTACATTTTGGCATTCTTACAATGTTTGGAGATGAAACTACCTGAAATACTGAACTTAAACTTTATAAACTAATAGTCTGTGAAATAAGGAATGTACCAATAGAGCTTTGAAATGTATAATATATAATCCACTGAATTAACAAGCTTGTTTATGGACAAGATAGTTTTTAGTGCTCAGAATGCAGTAAGCTTTTTTTTAGTAAAAAAAATTTTGTGAAAAATAAAATAATGTTATATTGTGACTATTATCAAAAAGTGGAATTCCACTAATTACTTATTGCTGTGTTTATGTTAAATTAATGACTTTTTTATTCACTTAGAACTACATAAATTATATGCATATAAAGTGTATGATACAAACGTATTTACAAGTCACCATTCTCAGCCTTGTACTTTATCTTTTTATTTGAATTATAAGCCAAACAAGTACAAGGGATCTCCCACCCCTGCTCCACATGTTGTTTTCATTTACTCAGAATAGAATAATAATAGTAACAATAACACAGTGGGACTTTTCAATGTTTGTCACTCAAACTTCAAAGCTTTACTTTAGCAAACAAAGTTAGAGGGAGATCAACTGTGTGTGTCTTAAAACCGAAAAAAAGAAAAATAGTTGAATACATTTAAGTGAATAAATACCCATAAGGACAGAAAATAATATTTAAATGCCAGCTTTTCAAGTATGCATACATTGTGTATAAGCTCCTCCACAGTGCTCCCTCTTTATGCCTGAAGTTTACCTTTATTTTTGGTCTACAGTTATTTTGTCTAATAGTCTCATGCTCACTTTGACCATTTTAGGTTCACAATGAATGTCTTCACAGAAAGGCAAAATAGAGAATCCAAAGAAATCAAAATTTTCTGTTTCCCATAAAGCTCACACTAAATATATAATATAGACATAGATATATAGATATCATGCATATACATACATATATAAGGGTTCAGGATTTTTACTTTTATATTGAAAAAATATCTGGAAATTATATATACATACTTTAACATATAAGGAAAGATATGTATATATAAGAAAATAATTTCCCTTATATGTATCTTTCCTTATATGTTAATGTGTGTATACATCTTCTTATATCTTTCCTTATAATGAGATTATCTGGGAGATACTGGTAGTTATATCACACGCATTCACAAATATAGAATATGCATGATACATATGTATATATTATATCTATATGCATGTGTACAAACATATATCTCAAAAAAATTCTCTGGGTTTCAGATAAATAGTCAATTTTCAGAAATATGGTGAGTATAGACTATGGTGCCCTCTCTCTTGCTGAGTGACATACATGAATAGGTGTAGAATGATATATAAATTAAAATTTTAAATCATGGCTGGGTTAATTAGTCTTATAAAGTTTTAGTGAAGAAAATAAAGCAGACTGTCATGAGGAAGTGTGTTAGAGATGATTTGGACCTTAAATTGAGGTTAGAACATGGGTTGGATTTTGATACTTAATGAAAGAATGAGGACTTTGTGGTGCAGAAAACAGCAATTGGAAAGAATAAAACTGAGAAAATATGGCCCCATGGCTACCAACTTTTCTGAGCATTCAAAACAGTTCTTGCCATTAAAAATGTTACGGCAAGGACCCTTTCTATAATAGGGTCGGTAGTATAGAATCCAGGCTTTGTGTCAGACAGACTTAGGTTTAAATCCCAATCCCCCATTGCCGGGGTCCTACCCCAGCGGGTCCAGGGGTCCCCAAAGGTGTGGACGGAGTCGGCGAAGAAGGAATGACACGGAGACAGCATTCAGTTGATCAGCAGCCTAGCCAGGATCTCCAGCCAAGTTCTGGTCTGGATCTCCAGCGAAGTTCTGTTTAGGATCTCCAGCCAGGTTCTGTGTCCATGTTCTCTTGCTAGGTTCTCCAGCCAGGTTCTCCAGGTTCTCCAGCCAGGTTCTGTAGCCATGTTCCCTCGCTAGTTTCTCCAGCCAGGTTCTGTCCAGGTTCTCCAGCCAGGTTCAGTCACCAGGTTCTAGTCAGGTTCTCTTGCCAATTTCTGTAGTCAGGTTCAGTCCAGGATCTTTTGCCATGTTCTCTCGCTAGGTTCTGTCTCTAGGTTCTGAGGCCAGCTTCTGTCCAGGATCTTTTGCCATGTTTTCTCCAGCGAAGTTCTTCTGTCCCTAGAGAACGTTCTGTGTAGGTTCTGTTCCTAGGTTCTGTCTCTCTCTCTCTGTCTCCTTACATCTGTATTTATACCAGTTGATTCCAACCCTATCAATCTCTATTTCAAAGGTTAGGGCGTTTCTTATCTCCATTCCAGGGAGTAAGGATTATGTAGCTTAAGCATGATTGTTCGTAGTTATAGTGATTAATTACCCACCTGGCACTTAGTTGAGGGGTTTTATTCCCTCCCTAACTTCAGGGGAAAATCCCTACCTGGGGAAACAACCTTTCTCGGAGAGGTGACCTTGGTTAAAACACAGCGCCAAGAAGGTGAGCAAACACATTAAGAGCAGTATGCCATATATGCCAGGTCCCTTGAAACAGCAAGGATGGACCGGCTCCCGGCACCCCATTTATTATTATTTTTAAAATTTATCTTTATTGTTGAAAGTATTACAGATGTCCCCTTTGTTGTTTTTTTTTCCCCATTTAACCTCTCCACCCCACTCCCGCCCCTCCCAGGCCTTCACCACTCTATTTACGCATATAAGTTCCCCCATTAATCAATCCCCCCCACCCCCACCCCTCACACAGCTTTCCCTCTGAAATACATCAGTCAGCTCCATGCTTCTGTCTCTGGATATATTTTATTCATCAGTTTATTTTGTTCATTAGATTCCACATATGAGTGAGATCATGTGATACTTATTTTTCTCTGACTGGTTTATTTTGCTTAGCATGATGCTCTCCAGGTTCATCCATGCTTTTGCAAATGGTCAGAGTTCTTTCTTTTTTACAGCCATGTAGTATTTCACTGTGTAAATGCACCACAGCTTTTTTAATCCACTCAACTACTGATGGGCACTTGGGCTATTTCCAAATCCTAACCTTTGTAAAATGTGCTGCTATGAACATAGGGTGAATATATTTTTTCTGTTTGGAGTTTCAGGATTCTTAGGATATATTCCTAGAAGTGGGATCACTGGGTCAAATGGGAGTTCCAGTCTTAATTTTATTTTTGAGGCAACTCTATATTGTCTTTCACAGTGGCTGCCAACTTCCACCAAGCCCCTTATTTATATAACTGTATGGCCTTGAGATAATTACTTAGTTTTTTTTAGAGTTTTAATTATTTTATATTTAAAATAGTAATTATGATACATCTTAGAGCTATTATAAAGATTATTAGAGATGTTATTAGTTATTATTATAAAGCATGCTTAGCTTAATAGCTGGCAAAAATAAATATTCAACTATCTATGACAAAGTATATCTGTTATGATGTTTATATTTTATTTTTTAAATATTCTATGTATGAATTCATAGATTCTTTGTGGAAATACTGTTCCCTCGCCCTCTCCCTCCCACTGGAGTCTGAAATCTTTTGTTGGAGGCCATGACTTAGGGAATGTGTATGTGGTGATGAGAAATCTTAAAAAAACTTGACAATAGTGTTAAATAATGTTGACTAGATATGTAGGGCCAATATGATTTTGAAAGCTAGATAAAAGAGTTTGAGTTTAATATATGAGTTAAAGAGGAGATATTTTATACTTTAGATTTTGAGCTAGAATAAATCAGAGGAAGTTGTATATTTTAAACAGAAGTTGGTCTTAGAGGAGTAGTTGGGAATTGAGAGGATTAGAGGGATACTAGATAAAGGGACATAATTTATGCTTGCAGCCCTACAGATCATGAGGTACAAGAACAGAGAAAACAATTTAAACTGATAAATTATCCTATATAATAAAAGCCCAGCAGCCAAACAGTGGAACGACCAGAACAACCAGTCGACCAGTCACTATGACATGCACTGACCACCAGGGGCAGATGCCCAACGCAGGAGCTGCCCCCTGGTGGTCAGTGCGCTCCCACAGGGGGAGCGCCGCTCTGCTGACTGGAATGAGCAATGCTCCCACAGCAAGCCAATCCCCTCTGGCCATGCTCCCCACCAGTGCACAATCCTGTGCACCGGGCCTCTAGTTTAAAAAACAAAAACAAAAAAAACATGCAAAAGTGGGTAATAGATCAAATATAGTGTATAGAAAGGAAAGAGAAAAAAACAGTTGGGAAAAGACGTGGAATTTTAGGTCAGATTACTTATGTTATCCTTCAGTATGTTTGGCCCAATAAGAGTAAATGGATATATGAACATTTTCATTAGATGTCTCTACAATAATTTCGGATGTAAATTTTATTTTTTTCATATGTAAGCATTGATTTTAAACATAGGCAAAGCTAAAGTTTTCTAGGATTATGAAAAATTGTCTTCTCAAAAACTAAGAGTTTTATTAAAAATGGGGTTGAATTCTATCAGATACTTTTTCTGAATCTACTGAGATGATCACAGATTTATTTTTATCTTTGAACATCCTAAAATGTATTTATGGGAAACACAACTTGATTATAGAAACTTATCCTATTAAATTTTCTTGGATTCATATAGCTACTAAAATTTTGCTTAAGATTTATAGTCATAAGTGAAAAGGGCCTATAATTTTTCTTTTCATAATGTCTTTGTATGATTTAAGTCTCGTTGAATTGGGACATATTCCCTCTTGTCTCTGTTGTCTGGAAATGTTTGTACAAAATTGGGATTTTTTTTTCTTGAAAATGTAACACTTTTGCCCATAAAACCATCATGTCCAGATTTTTTATGTACAATATGTTCAAAGTTTATTTTGATAGCTTTAATATTCAAAAGACTGTTCAAGCTATTAATTTGTTTTTCAGTCAGTTCCACTAAATAATACTTTTTAAAATTTATCTTTAGTGTTGAAAGTAGTACCAATGTCTTTTTTTTTCCCCCATTGACCCCCTCCATCCTGCACCCACCCCTCTCAGGCCTTCACTACACTATTGTCTGTGTCCATAGGCTATGCATATATGCATATAAGGTATTTTTTAAGAAAAAATATGCACTTTGTCTAAGCATTCACAAGCATTGCCAAATTATCGTGGGTAATATCTCTTATTACCTTTTAAATTATGGTAAAAATGTACATAAAATTTTCCGTTATATACAGTTTAAAGTGTATAATTCAGTGGCATTAAATAAGTTGAAAATGCTGTGCACCCATCAACACTACTTCCAGAGTCTTTTCATCATCCCCAAACAGAAACTGCATCCATTAAACAATAGCCACCCATGTACCCCTGCCCCTCAGCCTCTAGTAAGTTCTACTTCCTGACTGTATGATTTTGCCTAATTTGATACCTCTTATGAGGTATTATATGGAATCATATAATATTTGCTTTTTTTTCTGTCTGACCTATTTTACTTAGCATAATGTTTAAAGATTCATCCATGTCATAACATGATCGGGATTTTATTTCTTTTTAAGGCTTTATAATATTCTGTTATGATATATACACATTTTATTTATCCATTCATCTATTAATGGGCATATAGGTTATTTCTATCCTTTGTCTACTATGAATAGTGTTAGTATAAACATTGGTGTGCAAGTATCTGTTTAGGTCTCTGCTTTTAATTTTTTTTGGTATACTAGTATTCAGAGAGGTGGAATTGCTGTAATTCTACATTGAACTTTTTGAGAAAAGGTCATACTGTTTTCCACAATGGCTACGTCATTTCACTCCCAGCGGCAATGCACCAGGGTTCCAATTTCTCCACATTGTCACCACTTGTTATTTTCCTTTCATTTGATAAGTCATCTTAATGAGTGTGAAGTGGTATCTCATAATTTTTAAGATGACATTTTTTTTAATTTAAATTTTTTATTGTTGACACTCTGGGAGATGTCCCCTATTATCACCAACTTTGCCCTCCTCTACACAGTCCTCACCCCTGTTCCTGGGCCCTCACCATACTATTGTCTGTGTTCATGGGCTATGCATATACTGTATGTTTTTTAGGAGCTGATCTCTTCAATTTCTTTTATCCATTCCCCCCACCACCTTCCCCTATGACATTTGTCAGTGTATTCCTTTTGTTCTAGTTTGTTTGTCAGTTTATATTCTTCATTAGGTTCCACAGATTAGTGAGAACATATGGTATCTGTTTTTCTATGACTGGCTTATTACATTTAGTATAATAATCTCCAGATCCATCCATACTTACGCAAAAGGTAAGAGGTTTTTTGTTTGTTTGTTTGTTTGTTTTTTACAGCTGTGTAGTATTCCATTGTGTAAATATACCACAGCATTTTATTCACTTATTTGCTGATGGGCACTTGGGCTGTTACCAGATCTTGGCTATTGTAAATAAGTCTGCTATGAACATAGGGGTGCATACATTCTTTCTGATTGGTGTTTGAGGATCCTTAAGGATCCTTAAGATATATATTTAGAAGTGGGATTGCTGGGTCAAATGGGAGTTCCATTTTTAATTTTTTGAGGAAACTCCATACCGTTTTCCACAGTGGCTGCACCAGTCTGCATCTCCACCAGCAGTGCACTAGGATCCCAGTTTCTCCACTTCCCTGCCAGCATTTGTTTGCTGATTTATTGATAGTTGCCATTCTGAACAGTTGTGAGGTGATACCTCATTGTAGTTTTAATTTGCCTCTCTCTGATGATTAATGACCTTGAGCATTTTTTCCATATGTGTATTGGCCGTCTGTATGTCCTGCTTGGAGAGGTGTCTATTCAGGTTCTTTGCCCATTTTTATATTTGATTATCTGTCTCCCTTTTGTTGAGTTTTATAAGTTCTGTATATATTTTGGAGATTAACCCCTTATCAGATGAATAATTGGTGGATAGGTTCCCTCATACACTGGGATCTCCTTTGGCTTTGTTGATGATTTAATTTGCTGTGTGAAGCTTTTTAGTTTGATGTAGTCTCCTTCATTTATTTTTTTTCCTTGTCCTCAGAGACTTATTGTAGCAAAAAGATTATGACAAGAGATGTCTGAGCTTTTACTGTCTGTTGTTCTTCTAATACGGCTATGGTTTCATGGCTTACAGTTAAGTCTTTCACCCATTTTGAGTTTATTCTTCTTTATGGTGTAAGTTGGGGATCCAGTTTCATTTTTTTTTTTTTTTTTGCATTTACCTGTCCAATTTTTCAACATCATTTATTAAAGAGACTATCTTGACTCCATTGTATGCTCTTGCCTCCTTTGTCAAATATTATTTGACTTATAAAGGCCATGGGTTGATTTCTGGGCTATTTTGTTCCATTGGTCTGTATGCCTCTTCTTGTTCCAGAACCAAGCTGTTTTGATGACAGTTGCTTTGTAATATAGTTTGATATACGGTATTGTGATACCTCCAACTTTGTTCTTCTTTCTCAAGATTGCTGATATTATTCAGGGTCTTTTTGGTTCCACATAGTTTTTGGAATATTTGTTCTAGATCTGTGAAATATGCCATTAGTATTTTAATTGGGATTGCATTGAATATACAGATTGCTTTGAGTAGTATGGACATTTTAATGATGCTAATTTCTTACATCTTCCAATGCATGTACATGGTATATGCTTCTACTTGTTTGCATTTTCCTCAGTTTCTTTCTTCAGTGTCCTATAGTTTTCAAGTCTTTTACCCATTGGTTAAGTTTATTCCTAGGTATGTTATTTATTTGTTGTTATTGCAATGGAAATGGAATAGTTATCCAGCTGGCATGACTCAGGGGTTGAGTGTTGACCTATGCATCAGGAGGTCATGGTTTGATTCCCGGTCAGGACACAGGCCTGGGTTGTGGGCTTGATTCTCAGTATGGGGCATGCTGGAGGCAGCCGGTCAATGATTCTTTCTCATTATTGATGTTAATATCTCTCTCTCCCTCTCCCTTACTCTCTGAAATCAATAATTAAAACATATTAAAAAATGTTTTTTAAAAGAAATGGGATTGTTTTCTTATTATATTTCCCTGTGAGTTTATTATCTATACTAATAAAAGGGCAATACGCTAATTAGACGGGATAGACCAGACATCTTCTGGACATCATTCTGGATGTCCTTCCTGACAAAGCTGGGACATAGCAGGAATGCAAACCATCAGTGGCCCCTCGCCCAGGCCAGCCAGCCCCCCCAAAAAGGGACCCCCCACCCCAATCAGGGACATGGCTAGCCTACAAACCACCCATGGTCCCTCGCCCAGATTGGCCCCATCCCCCAGCAGTGCCCCCCACCCAGATCGGGGGGATGGCCGGCCTGCAAACTCCATGGCCCTCACCCTGACTAGCGCCTCACCCCGATCCGGGGCCCCCTTCAAGGCAGGCCAGTCGGCCCCCAAACATGCACCAGGCCTCTATCCTATATAATAAAAGGGTAATATGCAAATTGACCCTAATGGCAGAACAACCAGAATGACCACTGGACCAGTCACTATGAGGCGCAGTGACCACCTCTTGGTCCCTTTCCCCAGCTAGCAGGCCCTGATAGCCTGATGGCCACCTGCAGCAGGGGTGGGGCTGGTGAGCAGGAGGGAACAGCCAACCTCTCGGTCCCTTCCCCTGGCCGTCAGGCACTGATCACCTGATGGTGAACGGAGAACTGGGGGTTGATGGTGGCGGGGGGTGGGACCGGATGTGAGCATCTGGGAAAGATGGCTCTGATCACAGGCCAGGCTTAGAGACCATACCCACACATGGATTTCATGTGCCGGGCCTCTAGTTGGTGTATAAAAATACCACCCATTTCTGGATATTAATTTTGTATCCTGCTACTTTGCTAATTCATTTATTAGATCTAGTAGTTTTTGGTGGAGTATTATGGTTTTCTATGTATAGTATCATGCCATCTGAAAAAAAATGACAGTTTTACTCCCTCTTTTCTCATTTGGATGCCTTTTAATTTTTCTTCTTGTCTGATCATTGTGGCCAGGAATTCTAACACTACACTGAATAAGAGTGTTGAAAGTAGACATCCCTCTCTTGTTCCTAATTTTAAAGGAAAATCTTTTTGCTTTTGCCCATTGAGTATGATATTGACTATAGGTTTTTTTAGACATGAGAAGATGCTAGGTCTGCTTTCAATATGTAAATATCAATTGAATCTATCTGATCCAGTGTGTTAAGCTCACTGTTTTCTTCTTGGTTTTTTGTCTGGAAGATTTATCCAGTTTTTATATTGGGGTGTTAAAGTCCCCTGTTACGACACTATTGCTGCCAATCTCTCCCTTGAAGTCCACTAAGAGTTGTTTTTTTTTTTTTTTTTTTTTTGTGTGTGTGTGTGTGTGTGTTTATATATATTTAGGTGTTCCTATATTTGATGCATATGTTTTCAAGGTTTATTTCCTCATATTCATAGATCCCTTTAGTATTAGGTAGTTACCTTTTTTCTCTTTTATGGTCTTTGTTTTGAATTCTATTTTGTCAGTTGTAAGTATTGCTATACTAGGATTTTTGTTTGTTTATTTCCATTGCATGGAATATTTTTTTTCTATCCCTTCACTTTCAGTCTGGGTGAAGACTTTTCTTCTGAGGTGGGTCTCTTGTGCACAGCATATATATCGTCATGTTTTCTTATCCATTCAACTACCCTGTCTTTTGATTGGAGCATTTCTTCCATTTACATTTAAGGTTATTATTTATAATCGGTCCGGTGCACAAAATTCCGGTGTCCCTCAGCCCAGATTGTGAGAGGGTGCAGGGCAGGCCAAGGGACCCCACCAGTGCACGATCAGGGTTGGGGAGGGACACAGGAGATTGGATCATGGGAGGGCTCCAGGGTGTGTCTGGCCCACCTTGCTCAGTCCCGATTGGCCGGACCTCAGCAGCAAGCTAACCTACCAGTCGGAGCATCTGCCCCCCCCATGCACATCGTAATGACTGGTTGACCGGTCAACTCTCTGCCCCCTGGTGGTGAGTGCATGTCATAGCAAGTGGTTAAGGGGCCTTAGCATATTATGCTTTGATTGGTTAAATGGTCGACTAAAAGATGGGACACTTAACATATTAGGCTCTTATTACATAGGATAGGTACTTAAAAGTACATTCATACTATTATTTAAAATTAAAATATATGCTATAAATTATTTTCAAATAGCAAATTTAAAATACACAACTAAGTATACCAATGCCCAAAGAAGTTTTAATTGATCATTTCTTTCTTTTTTCTCTAAAGTTATCTGGAAATATTTTGGATGTGTATAGTGGTGAGCAGGGAATTTCATCAGTTAATATGGGCCTTACAAATGCTTCCTGTTCGAGGAGTTTATCAATGAAAAAAGAAATTACAGGTAATGTTGTTTTTATAGTTTTATCCTTTTGTAGTCAACTATGTAAGAAAGGTATAGCATATATTACCTAGCTAAATAAAAATGTAAAAGTATTAACAAATTTGTCAGTTAAAATGGGGGACATTTAAAGAGTATAACTTAGTGTTCAATAAATATAAATATAAAGGTCTTTATGTAATATAGGCTAATTTTGATATTAAATAGATTCAATTTGTTAACATGGTTGAAAAATGATAGATTAATAGATTGGGGAAATTAGTACTTTTGTATGTAGACTTTGATATAAAATAAGTAGTTAGATTTTCCCATTTAGCTTGTTTTATGAATTTCTTAATAGACTCACATTTAATTTCTCAAGTGGATAAAAACACCTCTCTTTTAAATAATATTTTTCAAAATTGTTACAGTTCAAAGGCATTATAGGACCATTGTCATGTTTCTTCAATATAGAGATGAGAAAACCAGTGGTTAGAGGAGTTATATTCCTAAAATCATCCAGCTGAGTAGAGGAAGAAATGGATCAAACAAGGGTTCCTTGACTTATATGTCCAGTGTTAGTTTCTCCATATGTGGAATCTAATGAACAAAATAGATTCAGAAACACAGAAGCATGGGACAGACTGTCGAATCTCAGAGGGAAGGTGGGGAGGGAGGGTGGGAAGAGATAAACCAAAGATCTTGTATGCATATATGCACAACCCATGGACACAGTCAATAGGGTGGTGAAGGCCTGGGACAGGGGCAGGCTAGAAGAGGTCAATGTGGGGAAAAGGGGGACACATATAATACTTTTAACAATAAAGATTAAAAAAAGAATAAAATAAAATTCAGTTGACATTTCTTTAATACATTTTTTTATTTAGTTTGGAGCCCAAACATTGTTCTTTAATAATTTTTACACTGTTAATATTAACATTTTTAGTAAATATAAGATGTCCATTCTGGAAGTCTAATCAATAACTTACAAATATCTATGCATTCAAATAATTTAAACTAAAATTAATGACTATAGTTTGAAATGAACACATTTAAATAAATGTATTCATGTATTACTTAGTTTAAAAACTAGAATAATTCAAGGAACACTGTATTAATTATCTATTGCTATATAACAAATTATCCCCAAACATAGCAACTTGAAATAATAAACATGTATGATCTCACATAATCTCCATGGGGACAGAAATCCAGTAATGACTTAGGAGATTGGCTCTAACTGAGTTTCTCATAAGCTATACTCAAGATGTTTGCTGGAGATAGACATTTGACACTAGATTGGCTGGAGGATGTGTTCCCAAGGTGGTTTTCTCAAAGATCTTGAGTATTAGTGCTGCTTGTTGGCAGGAGATCCTGATATTTTACAATGTGGAGATCCATAGGGCTGCTCAAATGTCATCATGACATGACAAGTGGTGACCCAAGACACAGCAAATTGGTAGCTGAAAATGTCTTTTATGACCTAGTCTTGGTAGCCACATGCCATTTTCACAATATTCTATTGGTTTCACTGGTCAATCCCTATTAAAATGAGAGGGAATTACCAAATCTGTAAATATCATGAATGAGAATCATTGTGGGCTATGTTGGAGGCTTTCACAAATGCTCACAACCACGTAGCATATAAAGTGTCATTTATTGGAAGTGTGGAATTGTTTGATAGCAATATATAAAAAATGTACTTAGCTCCCAAACTTAGATTGTAGAAATCATAATTATTTATGAAACATGTATGTTGTAGAAGTTTAGGTTGGAAAAAAGTTGAATAGGCTTAAAGTTCTGGAAATAATAATGATTGAGCAGTTTAATATTTGCTGTGCATTATACCTCTTTTAATCATCTCAATATTATACCAGTTTTGAAGATGAAGAGCCCGAGACACAGAGAATTTAGATAATAGATCACATGGCTCTTAAACAGAGGGCCAGAATACGAATTCAGGTTTTACTACTCAAAGTCTAATGAGTTTGCCGTTGCCTCCTACTAAGAGCACTATGCTTCATTTTCTAAATATCTGCATAAAAATATACCATTTGAAGCAAGTAATATTATATTTTTACCTAATATTCCTAAATTATGTTGATTAAAGGGGTATGAAGTAGAACTAAGAATTGTTTTAACTATCTTCCTTTTGATCAGAAACTGATACTCGAGCTTTGGCAAAAGAGAGACAAAAAAAGGACAACCACAACCTCAGTGAGTATATTTTCCTTTTTTTCCGAAAAAAAGTAAGTAATGCAAGAGGTAAAATGGAGGTAAAATATGTGGTCATTCATTGTCGCTCCATAAGTATTTTGAGGTCATATGACAAAAATTAATAGTACACGCTCATACTTGAGCTATTTGGGGAAATTTAATGATGTGGACTCTCAGAAAAGCTATACTCTTTTACAAAGTGAGACATCTCAAATTCTCTACTTGGTCACTTTAGCTCAAGAAGGCTGTGTGTGAAGGAGATGAGTGCATTTAGTTACATTTGAACTCTGTTGTGACTCAAAGGTGTAAAAAGTTAAAAGTGACTTTAGAAAGTGTTCACCACTTAAATAACAAGAAACATAACTCCAGGTTCTTATCTTCCTGTCAATCTTCTCTTTCCTTCCTCATGATAGGTTATTTGAAAAGGATCACTTACGTTGGATTGCTGAATTCCACCTGTCCAAAAAAATGTCTCGGATGCCTTCCAAGGGGTCCAGTTTAACTCTGGTAACAGGTCCCATGAGATGAAGCAATACAAGCAAATGAAGCAGCATAGCAGCAATGCTGAGCTAGGCAGTGTTTGGTCATCTTTCAAGTGCTTAACTGTCTCACCTGAGCTTGACCAATTGAGTATGAAGTCTTTTTGATCTGGGACCCGAATCACAAAATGAGGAAAAAATAAAATAAAATAAAATAAAAATAATAAATCCTCTAAAACAAACCAGGAATTTCCTCACATGTGATTAGCTGGAATGGATTCTGCACAAGCCTGCACCTGTTCACATGCACCTGCCTGTGTCACAGAGTACTCAGTTTGCTGACTATGTGACTGAGGAATGGGCTGGCAAGACGTTATAACAGTCGTTGGAACAGGTGTGATGAGAGGAATTATCTGATTCTGACAGTGCTTAGTGGCAGAGCAGGTACACTTTGGTCCAGATTATGAGACAGGTAGAACATGAGTAACGAGAGCTAATTATTGATAGAAAGAATTAATACATGAAGGAACCATGGGCTTCTCTCCTAGTTTTAGCCTGATAACTATTACACTCCTTGCTTTTTTCTTCACTCTTATGTCTACAGCTTAAACAACTGGCCATCCTATCTAATAAAAGGGAAACATGGTAATTAGCCATACTTCCGCTACCCTTCCCAATGGCTAATCAGGGCGATATGCAAATTAACTGCCAGCCAAGATGGCGGCCAGCAGCCAGGCAGCTGGAAGCGAACATGAGGCTTGCTTCCTTCAGTGACGGAGGACTCCAACGTTCCCCGCCTGCCGCTGCCGGCCTCTGAGCTTGCAGTTTGAAACATTGTTACAAATATAGAAGCTAAACAAAACCTCAGAAACCTGCTTTCAGCCAGCCGGGATCTCAGAGCTGGAGTTGAAACAGTGTTTCGATTATAGAACCCAAACAAACCAGATACCCGCTTTCAGCAGCAGAGGCCTAAGAGCTGGAGCCAAGCCTCAGAGCTAAAGCTGGCCCAGAATAAAAAAAAAAAAAAAAAGGAGCGGTTGGGAGCTTCAGTCACCCAC
The DNA here is from genome assembly GCF_964212035.1 of Myotis nattereri. NCBI lineage: Eukaryota > Metazoa > Chordata > Mammalia > Chiroptera > Vespertilionidae > Myotis > Myotis nattereri. Next base: position 10,313,922 of record NC_138086.1, on the reverse strand, counting down.
CAGCCTGAAAACAGCCCTCAGGCCCTCACCCAGACTGGCCAGGCACCCCAGTGGGGACCCCCACACTGAAGGGTGTGTGACCAGCTGCAAACACTCATCATACCCTCACCCACCCTGATCCAGGACACCATTCAGGGCAAACCAGCCGGCCCCCACCCATGTACCAGGCCTCTGTCCTATATAGTAAAAGGGTAATATGCCTCCCAGCACCAGGATCAGCGGAGCCGCGAGGCCTCCCAGCACCGGGATCAGCATGACAGGGGGCAGTGCCCAGACCCCCTGATCTCCCGGCGCCTCTGTGTGTGACAGGGGGCGGGGCCACAACCTCCCTATCGGCCCTGCTTTGTTCGTGACAGGGGAAAGCTCCCCAACCCCCTGATCGCCCTGCGGCTCTGTGTGTGACAGGCTGCGGTGCCCCAACCCCCTGATCGGCCCTTCTCTGTGTGTGACAGGGTGCGGCACCTCAACCGCCCCCCACGGGCCCTGGTCTGTGGGTGACGGGGTAGAGCCATAACCTCCCCATCGGCCCTGCCCTGAGTGTGACAGGGTGCGGCGCCCATACCCCCTGATCCGCCCTGCTCTGTGTGTGACAGGGAGCGGTGCCCCAACTCCCCTATTGGCCCTACTCTGTGAGTGACATGGGGGAGCTCCTCACCCCCCTGATCGACCCTGCTCTGTGTGTGACAGGGTACGGAGCCCCAACCCCCCTGATGGGCCCTGCTCTGTGAGTGACAGGGGGTAGTGCCCCAACCCCCTGATCCACCCTGCTCTGTGCGTGACAGGGGGTGGCGCCGCTACCTCCCCATTGACCCTGCCTTGAGTGTGACAGGGGGCGGTGCCCCAACCACCCAATCGGCCCTACCCTGAGCGTGACTGAGGGTGGCATCGAACCTCCCAATCCGCCCTGCTCTGTGCATGACAGGGGCCGGTGCCCCAACTCCCCAATCAGCCCTGCTCTGAGTCCGACCAGGGGCTGCACCTAGGGATTGGGCCTGCCCTCTGCCACCTGGGAGCAGGTCTAAGCCAACAGGTCTTTATCTCCTGAGGGGTCCCAGACTGCGAGAGGGCACAGGCTGGGCTGAGGGACCCCCCCTCCCCCCCGAGTGCACAAATTTTTGTGCACCGGGCCTTTAGTTTAATATAAAGTATGATATGTGCCTGGTATGTCCATTATTGAAGTATTTTCTAATCTGGCTTTCCTTACTGATTAATCTTGCTTTTTGGAGATATCAGAGTTAAAATATTGATTCACATTTTAAATACGAGGAATCTAGGACAACTCCTAATATTTGTGAAGATTGTGTCAGGAAGACAGAAGTCCCACTTACCAGATGCCTTAGTATTTAAAAGCTAGAAATGCTAAAAAATAAAATAAAATAAAATCTTTTCTATCTTTCCTGAGTGTTAGAAGGCCAGGTGTGAATTTAAAATTCTCAGATCCTCAGAGTTCTGAGTGGGAATGTTAGGGCGTGGAGATGTCAGCCCATCTCACCTGTCTTCACCCCATATTTCATTCTTATGTTACCTGTGGCCTCAGGCATGAGTGTGAACACCTCATCCAATACATGGAAGCTCCATGCAAATCTCTGCAAACAACTGCCCCTTGTCCATATCCTGGGCCTAGGGGTGAGCACACTAATGCCACATTCCCCGCTCAGGAAGAGGGACCTGGAACGTGGCCTGCCCAGGCTCTGGAAGTGGGCCTAGGGTGTTTGCAAAGTACTCAGTGGTGTAGATTAGAAGGGGTTCATTTGGCCCTGTGGCTGCCTTGCTCAGTGGGGATGGGAGTGATGAGAAAAGGCAAAAGTGATTCCTCCTAAGTGTGGATAGGGCCCCTTTTGCCTGGATCTAAGGACAGGAATGACCAAACATATCAAAAACATTGTGAAGAGTGAAACCAGACCAGCCATGAAATAACCTAGCAATTTTTTAAAACTTGACTCTTTTAAAAGTAGCTAATATTGATATGAAAACATTGAGAAATTAAAGATCTCATTATAATTAGTCATTAAACATGTATTGAGCACAGTCTAAATTGAGTAGAAATCTTTGATATTTTACATACAGTGCATTTAAATAATAGATGTTTGGAGAAATATTATAGAACTCACCCCCCCTCCCCCTTATTCTGAGATAAAATTGGGAACATCCTTCATAGCTGTTACTCATTTCATGTTTAAAACTCTTTTTTATAATATAGGAGTGAGTATGTGTGAACATAGAATTATTAATAAATTCTCACTGTGAAATATATATGTATTTTTTAACAGTTTTAACTTTATTTTCTTTTCAGTGTTTTGTTTTTTTTTTTAATGTCCTGTCATTGTTTTTTGAATCACATGTACAGGAAAAATAATATTGATAATTAGGCAAAATAAACTCTCTCAAAAATCAATTATATTCTAATTTCAGAGGAATTTCAATGTATTATTCCTGAAGGTCAAATCCACTCATGGTAAATTGCTTTGTAGAGTAGGTTCACCAAGACAATTGATAATATTTCATGACTTTCTGTGTTTCTGGTAGCAGATCTTAATTTTCAAACATGTATTGTTTAAGTATTTTCCAATATTTTATATATGATTTTCTTTTTCTTCCTGACATTTTTCTGCTTCAGTTCCCTGTACCAGACTATAAGACTATGCTATACTCTATGACTGCTCTTAGAGGAGGACAATATAGGAAACTACATATTTGTGTATTTGGCAATTATTGAACATTTATTAGATGCACTAAATTTCCATTAGCAATAAATGCATAGAAATTCAAACAGAGAAGACAGTCTTTGAATAAGAACCCATATCAGTAGTTCTCAAAGTGTGGGCCCTAGACAAACAGCATGACCCAGAAGCTGGTTATAAATGCAAATTCATGGGCCCAACCATGACCTAGTAAAAGCAGAATCTCTACATGTGGGGTACAAATCTATTTTAACAATACTTCCAGGTATGTCTGATGCACATCAAAGTTTGAAAATCACTGCTCTATATATTATTGAGAAAATTTAAATTAGAAAAATATATTTACAGTCTAATCACTATAGATTTATTTAGTTCCTCCTGTATGCCAAGCACTCTAGGGTTATAAAAATGAGAAAGAAATTGTCTCTGCCCTCAATAGGTCATAGTCTAGTTGGGCACATGCAGCAACTATGTGCCAAACTTTGTGTTAGGGCCGGAAGTATATAAGAAGAGTTAAGTATGGTGCAGACATCAAAAGATTATAATTCTTTGGACTGACAAATGCATATGTGTGAAATATATATATATATATATATATATATATATATACACATATATATATATTAGTATGAGTAAATATTATAGCATTTCAAGGAATGAAAAACATGTTTTAGGGAGGACATATTTTTAAAGCATTGTGTACAATAGAAATATAATTCTAATATTGTTTTCACTTTCAGAATAAAATATATTTAAATTTTTATTTTATTTCTAAGAAATAGTCTTTTAACTAAATGGAAATTTTCATTTATTGTTTTTAAAATTATTAAGAAACTTTACAGATATTCAAAAGTGAATTGTATTTTAATGAGAACAATAAATAATTTTGTTTTAATAGTTGAAAGAAGAAGACGGTATAATATTAATTACAGAATCAAGGAGCTTGGCACTCTTATTCCAAAGACTAATGACCCGTGAGTTCAACAATAATTTCTATAATAATGTTATGGTTTTACTATCCCCCAAAATGGGTGGGAGGGGAGAGGGCAGAGGAGGACTAATGAATAGGAACTTATCAGCTTATGGTAAAGATTAGGCTACTTCTGGTCTCATTTTAAAATATCTATTCAAGGCTGATTGTCATTAAGCATCAAGGTTGTTACTAACAGTTGTCCTTTTGAGCTATTAAAAATAAGTTAGTCTCCTCAGATTATGTGGGTCTTTCTGTGTGACACCAATATTGACAAATATGGTAACATCAGATGCTGTCCATGATACTGACTGCTATCTATACTCAATTTATGGTTATAACAATTTTTCCAATGTAAGATGTATGTGTACATGAAAATTGCATTGTTGGATTTTCAGAGGTTCCATGTTTCTAGAGACATGCAAGTAAAAAAATAGAATTATATTATAAAAAACATGTTGAATGATGCCAACCACTAGTTGATTATCGTAATGAAATTTTTAGTCAAGTTTTGGTATCGTGCAAAGTCAGTTAAACAGACCTTTGAGATTTTGAATTTCAACAAATAGTTAATTAATTAAAGTATCAATTTAGAATGTTGAATGTTACCCCCAAAACATAAAAACATGATCTGTAGCATCAATAATGACTTGAAAAATGTTTCATTCAAACTGAGAATTGGCCTCTGCAAATGCTGGCAATCCTATATAATAAAGATGTAATATGCAAATGGTCGTTATCCTGTGAAGCATAACAACCAACTGCATAAAGACCAGATCACAAATCAGCAGGAGGGTGGGGCAGCAAGCTGCAAGCAGGTGGCGGAGAGCTACAGGAGGGGGTAGGGCTCTTCTTATTAGTAGGAAGAGTAAACGTTTTCCTGATAGAATTTTTTAACACTCAAAATATAAATGCACATTTGTTTACCAATTATTCTATGTAAGTTCAAGGCCTTTTTATTTGAATACTAGAGGCCTGGTGCACAAAATTCGCTCAAGGGGGAGGGGGATGGCGAGCAGGGAGGTCCCTCAGTCCGACCTGCACCCTCTCCAATTCTGGAGCCCTCAGGGGATGTGCTACTGAGGGCTTGGGCCCACTCCCTGTGATTCTCTGCTCTCTGCGGGGCCTGCCTGCTCCACACCATGGGGATGAGCAAGCAGGCCCTGCTGGCTGCTGCCTGCGGGCCCCGCTTGCCTGCCTGTGAGTCACCACCGCCACCACCCAGTAGGCCCTTCTGGGTGCTCTCTGCAGCCCGCTTGCCTGCTGGGCTCACGTTGCTGGGGTGACACGGCCAGCGTCCTGCCCAGCAGCTATGGGTGTCGCCATCTTTGTTGCAGAGTGAAGGCTAATTGCATATTACTCTTTTATTTAGATAGGATGTGTTTTAATTTTTATTTCCTTCAGAAACTATACTAAAATGCATAGTATAATTTATTTTTCTTTATCATTTAAAAAATATTTTTATTGATTTTAGAGAGGAAGGGAGAGGAAGAGAGAGATAGAAACATCAATGATGAGAGAGAATCATTGATCTGGTGCCTCCGGCACCCCCACCTCCCCCCCACTGGGGATCAAGCCTGCAACCCGGGCATGTGCCCTTGACCAGAGTCAAACCTGGGACCCTTCAGTTGGCAGGCCAGGCTCTATCCACTGAGCCAAACTGACTAGGGCCATAGTATATTTTAATTTATTTAAAATAAAACAAAAACTTAGAAAACACAAGCATAGATGGATTTTTAAAATGTTTATACCCTAATAATTAGTGATGTTGAGCATTTTTTCATATGTCTTTTGGCCATTTATATGTCCTCTTTAGAAAAGTGCCTATGAAGGTCCTCTGCTCATTTTTTAAAATTGGTTTGTCTTCCTTTTGTCAAGTTATATGAGTACTTTATATATTTTGGAAATTAACCACTTATCAGAGGATTAACAACAAATATATTTTTTAAAAAATTTAAAAACATGGATCATGAAATCAATCAAATGGGACAGATCCAGCATTTTTAAACAAAGAAGGAAGAATGGCATTGAAACTATAAAAAGTATTACCTATTGCACCAAAGGAGGATAGTAATAACTCGTGAAACGCGTCATAATTTTATGCATTGAGTCAATTTAGAAAACATGTTTCTTACGGCAGACGCTTTTGAAAAAGCAGGGAAGATTTGGAGAAAGATTACTGAATTGAATGAAGAGACCTGGGGCTCTTCTTCTGAACACCACATGCTCTTGGGCAAATAGCAGGAGCTGTGAAGTACTTGACCACTGAGGACCCTTTCAGCTCATGATTAGAAAAATCTTATGGGTTGGTTTAAGAAATCAAGGCTAAAAATCTAAAGACATTTGCAAATCTCTGAAGTTGCCATTTGTATGTGTCAAATACATTCAGAAATTTTTATTTCTTTGTTAGGTCAAAATAGTAAGGTTAGAAATAGAAGTAATACAGTGAACAGCTGTAGTTAAGACATATAGGTTGAAAAAATTAAATAAAAATACAACAACAATGAGGGGATATCAATCTTCTGACCTTTGGTAAAAAATAAACCCAAATGAAACTAAGAAACACAAAATGTGAAGAGCTTCTACAGGTATGTGATTGTGGACTACTTTATATGTGCTTTTTATGAATCGTATTTACAAAAAAAGTCATATTAGACAGCAGTCCTGAGAAAAAAGAACAAAGTTGGAAGGATCACAATACCGGATATCAAGTTATATTACCAAGACACGGTTCTCAAAACTGCCTGGTACTGGCACAAGAACAGACATATAGACCAATGGAACAGAATAGAGAGCCCAGAAATTGACCCAAACTACTATGCCCAATTAATATATGACAAAGGAGGCATGAACATACAATGGAGCCAAGACAGTCTCTTCAACAAATGGTGTTGGGAAATTTGGTCAGATACATGCAAAAAAATGAAACTAGGTCACCAACTTACACCATACACAAAAATAAACTCAAAATAGAAAAAGGGCTTAAATGTAAGACGGGAAACCATAAACATCCTACGAGATTCCATAGGCAGCGAAATAGCAGACATATGTCGAAGCAATATATTTACTGACACAGCTCCTAGGACAATGGAGACTAAGGAGAAACTAAACAAATGGGACTGCATCAAAATAAAAAGCTTCTACACTGCAAAAGAAATCATCAACAAAACAATAAGAAAGCCCATCGCATGGGAGAACATATTTGCCAATGCTATTTCAGATAAGGATTTAATCTCCAAAATGTACAGGGAACTTATACAACTTAACAAAATGATCCAATCAAAAAATGGGCAAAGGACCTAAGTAGACACTTTTCAAAAGAGGACATACAGAAGGCCCAGAGACATATGAAAACATTCTCACAGTCACTAATCATCCAAGAGATGAAAATCAAAACAACAATAAGGTACCAGCTCACACCTGTCAGAATGGTTATCATCAACAAATCAACAAACAACAAGTGCTGGCGAGGATGTGGAGAAAAAGGAACCCTCATGCACTGCTGGTGGGAATGCAGACTCGTGCAGCCACTGTGGAAGACAGTATGGAGTTTCCTCAAAAAGTTAAAAATGGAACTTCCATTTGAACCAGTAATCCCATTTGTAGGACTATATCCCAAGAAACTAGAAACATCAATCAGAAAGGATATATGCACCCCTATGTTCATAGCAGCACAATTTACAATAGCTAAGATTTCGAAACAACCTAAGTGCCCATCAGCAGATGAGTGGATTAAAAAACTATGATACACATACACAATGAAATACTATGCTGCTATAAAAAAGAAGGAACTTTTACCATTTGCAACAGCATGGATGGAACTGGAGAGCATTATGCTAAGCAAAATAAGCCAGTTGGAGAAATATAATATCAGATGATCTCACTCATATGTGGGATATAATGATCAACATAATCTGATGAACAAAAATAGATCCAGAGACAAATGACAGGTGAGGTGGGAAGAGTGGTTAGAGAGCAACCAAAGGACTTGTATACATGCATATTAGCATAACCAATGGACACAGACACTGGAGCAGGGGTAGGGGGCTTGCTCGGGGTGGGAATGATTTGGGGAGGGGGTCAATTGGGGAAAAAAGAGACATATGTAAAAGTTAAGATAATAAAAAAGAAAAACTTCAGATGCAAAAAAAGTCATATTAGTAAAAATAGAAAATATCAAAACATAAATTATTCTAATGATACCATAAAATTTTTATTTTTTCTACCCTTTAATTTGAAAAACCAATTATAGTGGTTTATTTTTTATGAAACTGTTTTCTTTTTCTCTATAGTCATAACATTCTCCTGCTTTTATAAATGAACTAGAGTCCTGGTGCACAGATTCATGTACTGGTGGGGTCCCTTGCACTTGGGGGACATCAGACTGCCAGTTTTGGCCCGATCCCTGTAGGCCAGGCTGAGGGACCCTACTGTTGCATGAATCCATGCACCAGGCCTCTAGTGTGCATATAAAATCTTTGGTTAATCTCTTCCCACCCACCCCCTTCCCCCTTCCCTCTGAGATTCATCAGTCTGTTCCATGTTTCCAGCCTGTGCATTGAGTGTCTGCCCCTGGTTATCAGTACACATCATAGAAACTGGTTGAATGGTCAAACAGTCAAAAGGTCTCTCTCTCTCTCTCTCTCTCTCTCTCTCTCTCTCTCTATATATATATATATATATATATATATATATATAGAGAGAGAGAGAGAGAGAGAGAGAGAGAGAGACTAGAGTCCTGGTGCATGAAAATTCATGCACTTGGGGGTCCCTCAGTGTGGTCTGCACGCTCTCACAATCTGGGACCCCTCAGGCATGGTCCCTAGGCCTGGCCTGAGAATAGGGCCTATCGGGGCTTTCCTTCCCCTGGCTGCAGGCAGCTGGCCCCACCCCTGCTGCTGCCACTGCTTGTCATCTGTGCAGCACTGGCCCCTCTCCCCTGCCACAGTTGGCCTCCCTCTGCCATCAACAGGTGTGGGGTGTGAAAGCTTGGCTGGCCTGGGCCTCCCTCTGCAGGGCGATCACTGGCTGGCCGCACACCTGCCACAGAGTTGCAGCCAGTGGCCTGAGCCTCCCTCTTTCTTTGCTGGGGGGTGGGGCCAGCACTGTGAGGGGCTGTCTGCCTACCTGATCGCCCCTAACCACTTGCCTGCCTACCTGATCGCCCCTAACCACTTGTCTGCCTACCTGATCACCCCTAACCACTTGCCTGCCTACCTGATTACCCCTAACCACTGGTCTGCCTACCTAATCACCCCAAACCACTCTGCCTGCCTGCCTGATCACCCCTAACTCCTTGCTTAGGGGCCATCTGCCTACCTGATTGCCCCAAACTGCTCATCTGCCTACCTGATCATCCCTAACCACCTGCCTGCCTACCTGATCACTCCTAACTGCTTGCTGGGTGGTGGGGCCAGCCCGATGAGGGTCCGTCTGCCTACCTGATCACCCCTAACCACAGGTCTGCCTACCTAATCACCCCTAATCACTGGTCTGCCTACCTGATCTCCCCAAACTACTCTGCCTGACTGCATGATTGCCCCTAACCACTTGCTTGGGGGCAGGGCCATTCTGGTCTCTGGTCGTTCCAGTTGTTATGCTTATGGTGGCTGGCCTTTTATTATATAGGATGGTAATTGAGGTAGTACATGAAACCTAATAAGCCTTTTTCAATGTTCATCTAAGCAAGAAAAATCAAATCTGTCATGTTGACCACTTTTTTATTTAATGTTTTGTTGTTTTGAAGTGGATATGCGTTCCAAAGATGAAAACAGATTATGCCTTTTCAATAGTTTTGCCTGGCCATACTTCTGCTTCAATTTATGCACTTCTGTTGTCTGCTTTAAATCCATTCAAGTTCCTCAAAATTTTTAAGTTCTTCAAAGAAAATTGTTTTGTAGAAAATGAAAAATCAGTGTCAACGTTCATTCCTTAGGCACACCTTTACATGTGTTGGTGTTACTGTCATATAAGATGTTTTTAATGTCTGGCTTCTTGAAGTTGTCTTGTGAGAGAGGTATACATCTTAATAATTTTGGAAAACTTAAAATATATTAAGAAACTTCATGCTTAAAATGACTTCAAAATAGAGTGAACTTTTTAATATTGAGTACAAATTACATCATGAAGGCAGACCCATTGAGTGGTCTCTACCACCTTTTGGAAGACTTATTTTAGATCTAAATAAGCTGTGCTTTAAACTTCAAAGTTAGCTAGGTTATCTTTTTCATCTTAGTTCCTCTGTCCAAGTTTTTTCTTCCCATGAGAATAAATGAAAGAAAATTAGGGCCGCGAGGCTCCCTACTGCTTAGAGTTTTAATTCACTACACTTTTCAGATACAAATACGTTCTTGGTTTAATGACAAAAGTAGCTGCTTTTTCCCTGCCTTCGCACCACCAGACAAGTGGCTAGTGAGAGAAATGAGACCAACAACTATTACAGCCCTAGAGAACTGACAAAGCATTTTCAAACTTGAGATAGACACCGAGTAGTTGGGTGCATTTCAGTAGAAGAAGGCTCCTCCAGTCCCTAAGAAACATGTTCACCTGGTGGGTAGAAAAATACAGCTCCCTCTAATTTGTTGAAATTAATGGAAATGTCGTCTAACACTAACTTTCAAAGATTCATATACAAGCCAGATTTTTTCTTAAAGTCTATTTTCCCACTTCTGATTACTTAGTAAATATATATTGAGCTCAAGATATTTTACTAAGGTCAGATAAACTAAAAATATATGCAGTGTAATAATTTTTTTAAATTTCCCTACGTGCTTACTTTATGCTGTACAGTGGGGCCTTGACTTATGAGTTTAATTTGTTCCAAGACTGAGCTCACTAACTCAAATTACTCTATCAACTCAATGCAAAAAATCGGCCGAGAGACAGCTGGTATCTCAAAAAATTCGTTAGTCAGGACACTCGTAAGTCAAGGCCCCACCCTATTTAAAACAGCTCATGACTCTAAATTGAAAATTCATTAAGGTTTCCCAAAAACTCAGGTTGATTTTTAGCACTTAGTTTGTCCTCATTCTCCTCAAATATTATTAACTCTCAGATAATATTAAATTCACTGATGTGTGTTTTCAGATATTAAAATCAATAACTTGTTCTGTGATTTCAGATTTATCATCCTCCTATTTCATAAATATGTTTAAGTAAATTTTGTTCTATGCTATAGCCTGAAAGGTTATCTGATAATGTTTAATGTATTTACTTATATGAAACTTATTTAAAAATAGGTATTCAGCTTTTTAAAAAAGCATTGATACTTTTGTGCAGAAAAATTTGCTTAATAATTCTAGAAAGTTTTGCCGTATTGCATAAAATGATGTTGCCAAATTCTGATTTGCTTCACAATCACTCAGGATCACCATTCAGGAGGGACTTTTTTTTTTTTCTTAGAAGCATAAAAGCAACCTTATTAGAAAGTAGGTACATTTGAAATGATCTTTAAAAATTTAGGCTTAAGTCCTCAATAATGTACATTTCCTAGTTCATTAATGCAGAAATACCACACATAGATTTTAATCTTGGAGTTAATAATAAAAGCAATTTTCACTAAAAATATAAAAACTGTAATGGTAGAATCATGATATTGCATTTAGCTCTCCCACAAAAAGTCACTTTATTACTTTCCTTTGACACTTATTTTCATTCTGGGATTAATTTTACTATATAAGGGCTCCTTAACTATTCTATTAAAATTTCTATTCAGAAGCAATAATATCTAAGAGTGAATAATAGTCATGTAAATCATTATTTCACATTAATGTAAAAGATTTTTAAGTTCTTATGAATTCTGCTGACATGCACAATTGTGAAAAGGTTATCTCTGTTCTACAGTGATATGCGCTGGAACAAAGGCACCATTCTAAAAGCATCAGTGGAGTACATCAAGTGGCTACAAAAGGAACAACAGAGAGCGCGGGAATTAGAGCACCGACAGAAGAAATTGGAGCAGGCTAACAGGCGGCTTCTGCTCAGGATTCAGGTGGTTACAAGAATGTTGCCACAAACCACGCAGCTTAACTATGACTGACGTGTCATCGTTTTTATTCATTGGTCTCATTTATTTTTTTCTTATAAATAATTATTTTTTTTCCTTCTGGAGAATAACTTTATTGTCTTTTAGAAGTTCATGAATTGGGTTGTCTGTTAGGTTTTGATAGAAATCTGGGGTTGAGAAGACTTTAAGAAATTAGAAGGGATGACAACTAATTACAAAATGCAGAACATAGAATGAATTTTATAAATGCACATGATATTATTTCAGCCAAATAATAATACTGGACTAGAACATGTGCTTCTCTACATAATACTGGACAGTATATTCTTCCTTCCCCCTTTTATGTCTTTAGTAACACTGCTATGGATTCTATTGAATCAAGCCATTATTGTGCAGGTTTTATAGTGTCACTCCTCATCTGTTCATGTGACACAAAATATTAAAGTATGAAGTATGGGTTTTTATAACTCTCAAGTTGTTTTTTTTTTTTTAATGAGTATGCTTATAGCCAGATAAACCATTTACTTTGTTTCCATGGAACTGTAATATAGTGAGAAATTAATCTGGAAAAATAAAGGGAATCCCTAGAGGGTTTGGCTCAATGGTTAGAGCATCAGCCCATGAACTGGAGGGTCATGGGTTTGATTCTGGTCAAGGGTACATACCTCGGTTGCAGGCTCAATCTCCAGCCCGGTCAGGGTGTGTGTGAGAGACAACCAATTGATGTCTCTCACATCGATGTTTCTCTGTCTCTGTCTCTTCTCCTCCCCCTCCACTCTCTCTAAAAGTCAATGGAAAAATATCCTCGGGTGATGACTAACAAAATAAAAAAAGGAAGCTTTTCTATTCACTTTAAATGTAGTCTGAGTCACTATGGGACCATAGTGTATTCCCTTATAGAACAAGGGGAGGGGAATTTTTTTTAAATCTGCATATTTTTGAGGGTTATATTTTTAGTCAATAGAAATATAGCAAATTCTATTATTTGCAAGAATGTTTATAATTTACATTACTCTTCATTTTGAATACTTGTTAATATTTTGGTTCTATTATTTATTATGTAGAGTTAAGTCCACTTTCTTTTTAAAAAAAAATATATATATATATATTTATTGATTTCAGAGAGGAAGGGAGATAGAGAGCGATAGAAACATCAATGATGAGGGAGAATCATTGACTGGCTGCCTCCTACATGTCCCCACTGGGGATGGAGCCTGCAATCCGGGCATGTGCCCTTAATCAGAATCAAACCTGGGGCCCTTCAGGCTGCGGGCGGATGCTCTATCCACTCTATCCACTGAGCCAAACCAGCTAAGGCTTGAGTTAAGTCCACTTTCAAAGTCATTATTTAATCATTCTTGTTTGAAATTGCAGGAACTAGAATTACAGGCTCGTGTTCATGGTCTTCCATCCCAGGCTCCACTTGGCACAATTGATATGGGTGCTCATGTCAACAAACAGACCCCTCTTGAGCAGAATTCCGTAGACTACTGCCAGCAGTCGACTCAGTTGCAGGGACTGAGCCCTGAGCTCTGTGACCAAGCTTTGTCCTTCTCCGATCCTTTGTCACACTTCACAGATCTGTCATTCAGTGCTGCTTCAAAAGAGGAGCAAAGATTGGATGACATGCTACTGGCCACCTTATCTCCATTTGGGACAGACCCTCTACTTTCTGCCACTTCCCCTGAAGTTTCCAAAGAGAGCAGTAGGAGGAGCAGTCTCAGCTCAGATGATGGCGATGAGTTATAACAAAATACATACACTCAATTAACCAACCAGGAAACAATTCCATGCTGATGAAATGCAATTATGTTCTTTGTTTCACATATTGCTTTGGCTCCACTTTTCTGAAAGGACTACCTGGTTCAGGAAAAACCGATGGAGGAAATAACAACAATATAATGAACTTACAGGAAGAAGACATACGGTGCTGAAGAATTATTGAGGGCTAAAAAAGATTTTTTTCCTTGTTGATTACAGAGTCCAATGTGCTTAACTTTTATTTTCTGGAAATAGCTCTCTACTTGACACACTAACAGACGGCAAAGAGTAAACCTCAGAAATACACACACATTTTCTTAGTTACTCACTAATATCCCCTTCCTTTATAACTCTTAAAACAGTTTTCAAGAATCATGATCAATAGATACGGTAGTTTATTGCCTTTCTCCACTGTCTCGTTAAAAGACAGATTATCTATCACTCATAATTGAAAAGTGAATCTACACTAAACCTTAGAATTTTCTACAATAAAATACAAATACTTATTTAAAAATTGTTTCTAAAAGTGTATGCTACTTTCTTTAGTCTGTTTGACTGCACAAATTCTAAAAGTATCTTTTCATATTTATGGAGACACTCCCATTCAGAAAAAGGAGCTCATGGAATACCTTCCTCAAGAATATAGATTCAAATTTTTGTCCCTTCGCAAGACATACCCCAACAGATATGTACACAATGCAGGTAGTATGTGTTTTTTCTTCACTTTTCTGCTTTACTATTTTGCTCCATCCGGTGTATGCACTCTAGGACCCTTATTCTGAATTCTTTTTCTGTCATGTTGTATGCCTCTGTATCACTTAGCTGCTTTTCTGGTGAGTCCTCCTTTTCTTTCCTTTGGGGATTTCTTTGTCTACCCATGTTTGATCTCACTGACGTATATAGATATTGAGTCGTTCAGTGGCTGCTCCCTAGGTGGTAGTGGCTCCTCGGGCTGTGGTTGCTCCTTAGGCAGTTGTGGTAGCAGCTGCTCCTCTATTGTTAGCGGGTCTTCTGATGGGTGCTGTTCACAGCTGTTGTGGCTCTTCTGGCTGGTGGAGGGAGGCTTCACCCACAGCAGCTGTTCCTCAGACAGAGTGTGTGGAGATCAGGAGCCCACTGTTGCTTGGATCTGCTTTCTGTGGGGAGAAGCAGAGTTCCTCCGAGTTCACGTAGTTGCGCTGCTTGAGAGCCGTTGTTGCTGGGTTAGTAGCTGGTCTCTGGATGCCGGTGACAGTCACCCAAGATGGCACGATCTCCGCGGCTGTGCCGGCGCACCAGGAGAGGTTTCTGCTTTACTATTTTGCATAAAAAATCACATTCCAATTTTTTTTTCATCAAGAAGAGACGTTGGATAATCTATTCAGCAAATGAACTTTAAAAAGGGCCCTGCTCCTATGACAATTTTTCAGGTATTTACAATTTATCACTATGTCCAGTATGGAATGTAAAATAATTAGTTGTTGATACAGTTTTGCTTCAAATTAACAAAATATTGAAAATTGGATTGCCAAGTAACAAAATAATTTGTAAAACAGAAACTCATACATTCAGCTCTGAGCTAAAGTTCTATTCTCATAGAACTTACAGTACTCTATGATTTTTGCTAGCTTTGTTATTATTTGTTAAGAATATTTATGATGTTTTAATCAAATTTTTCTCTCTTGAGTTTGTTTTAGGATTGGGAACTGACTGACCAAATACATTGTTTTATGTTGCACCCCTGTGAGTGCTCATCTGATCAATGAGTATTTATTGAGCAATACTCAAAAGTTCCGTGAAAATGTACAACAGATAAGAAGATGATACGGTCTTACCCCATCATGGAGTTAAAAGACAACATGAGAAACAACAAAAAAAAGATAAACAACATATAGAAGTAAAGCCCGCATGGAGCAATATAGGGTAGAGATTACAAAGGGTCAGAAAAATGAAAATGGATGAAGTTTGGAGAATCACAAAAGTCTATGGGAAGAACATAATTCAACTTCTTTTAAAAATATATATTGAGTGAAGGGAAGTGAAGGTAGAGCAATGATATTAACCAAATGATAAAAATGAAAATAAGTGGAAGTATCCCAATGGGACATTATTAGAAATGGAACATTTACCTGGCCACCCTAGAAGATGCTTGTTGGGGAGTTCTGAAAAGTAATATTATCAACAGGTTGTGAAAGCCCTTGAAAACTAGGATGAAATGACATAGTAGAAATCTAATATTTTATTAGGAGGTAGAAGTCTAAAAATTAAAATGCTTTGGCATATTACTAACATGATTGAGATGTAATCTTTCATGCATACTAACTTGGTGATAAATTTTTCAAAGAGTATTTTAAGTATTACTCATATGGAAAATATACATCATCACAAAATTTGAGACTAATGATGATGAAAGAGGGAAAGCATTGCATCCTTATGGTATAATAATTATCTCAGGCTTAGTTTATAACATTAGCTTGAAGATTGGATAATTAATTTTCATTGACATGGAAAAAATAATTCTTAATTTATAGGAACAGGCATTAAAGCCAGATAGATAAATTCACCTATAATATGCTATGCGAAAGAAAGCAATAAGATATACTTCCTCAAGAATATTTAGGAGAAGATTATATATTTTTAACTTTATGACAAAATTAGACTTTTCTACCTGCAGTGATAATTTAACATTGAAAATTATAGAGAAGCAAAATGTTTTTGGGCCAATGGAAAGCATATCATGCATAGATCGAGGCTAATTTCTGTTCTCATATTATCTATTATTATCTTTTCTTCATATTCTGAAAAGACTTGTATGGATGATGTCATTACTCCATTATTATGTTTCCACTCAAAATACTATATTACCTAGCCCTGAAATCCATTTCTTATATCTTAGCTAATTGTTATAACTTGACACCAGATGGTAGAGTCTGGACAAAAGAGATCTGGAAAGAGAATCAATATTTGTTGCTACTTGCAGATTATAATAGCTATTAGGAGATTATAAAATGGCTAATGATTTTTTAAAGATTGAGTAAGAGTGGTTCTGTGTCACAAGTTATCGACCTTCTCTCCAGAAAAATACAGAATTGTATATACAGTCAAAAATATGCATACACAAAGTAGTTTTAGCCTGGCCATTGTTGTTCAGTGGTTAAGTGTCTACCTATAAACCAGGAGGTCACAGCTTGATTACAGGTCAGGGTACATGCCTGGTTTGCGGGCTCGAGCCCCGGGAGAGTTTGGGGGGAGAGGGCATGCAGGAGGCAGCCAGTCAATGATTCTCTATCATCATTGATGTTTATATCTCTCTTTCCCTCTCTCTGAAATCAATAAAAAACATATTTAAAAAGAGAGAGATTTCAAGGACCCCCTACATATCTCCACGGATCCCAGGTGAAAAATTCCTGCATCAGGTCTGTTACTTTAATATACAGTATGTAGCTATGTATCCATCAAGAGCTGAGCACACAGTTAATGTTACATATAATAATGGAGGAAGGAACCCTAGTTATCTGAATATCGTCATCCCAACTTCAGTAACTATGAGGTTGCACAAGGAAGTAAAAGTGTACCAAACACTAGACCATCGACTAAGGGAGGTGCTCACTTAGAAAATAGTCCCCTTTCAAACACCCTGTTATGTATGTATGACTCCTGCTATATATTTATGTTAAATATTTATGGGTCAGTTTCTCTGACTACTGGATGTTGCAAACATCTGACAATATCATTTGAAATGGGTAAAAGTAAAAATTATGAAAATCCTAAAGTAAAATTATTTGAGTAGATAAGAATTATGAGTGAACCTTTGGAAAATTGTCTATGATATTTTTTCAGAAATTAGACTTAATCTTAACATTGAAAGAGTAATATTGTTCATCAAACAATTTTATCACAAAAAGCATTAGCTAACACTGGATTATTACTACACAATCAAGCCTGTTCATTCAAAGAGTTAAGGCATGTGTACAATATCATGTCATCTGTGAATAATGACAGTTTTACTTCCTGCTTGGCAGTTTGGATACTTTATATATTTTCTTCTTGCCTGATCATTGAGGCTAAGTACTTCGAGTACTATATCAAATAATAGTGGTGAGAGCGGACATCCCGAAATTGTTCCTGTTCTTAGGGAAAATGGTTTTAGTTTTTGCCCTTGGAGTATGATGTTGTCTGTTGGTTTGTCATATATGTCCTTTATAATGTTGAGATATGCTCCCTCTATTCCCACTTTGATGAGAGTTTTTATCAAAAAAGAGTGTTGGATTTTGTTGAATACCTTTTCTCTGTCAATTGATTTGATCATATGATTTTTGTCTTCCAATTTGTTTATGTGATGTATCACATTTATGATTTGTGAATCGGGGGCGGGGGAGAGATTGACTGGGGAACTTATATCCATATGTGCATAGCTCATGGATAGAGACAATAGTGTGGCAAAGGCCTGGGAGGGCAGGTGCAGGGAGGAGGGGGGTTAATGGGGAAAGAAACACAAAGTAAACACTAAAGATAAATTTTTAAAAAAGAATTAATGCATAATTGCAACGAAAGTTAAAACTTTTTGAAAAATAAGATTAATTTTGTTTCTATTATTTTTAATTGTCTTTGAATGATAATGTCCTATCCAATCTAGTCCTCTATTTATTCTAAAATATTGGCCACCTTTTCATAGATTTAAACAAAGCAACCTTCCCAACTCCCAGTGATATTAACAAGGGCCTCTTATGAATTGATATAGACATTCATAATTTCTATTTTGTTCTTTCTTCTCAAACTTCTTCCTTAGCTGAAGAAGAATATGTTAAAAGACCACATTTCCTCAGTTTACAGATATGATATCAGTGATTATAACCTTTTTATGTGGGTAGAAAACCTCTAAATAATAAATAGTGAGATGAGCTGAGGATATTGATAAATAGACTTCCTCCTTTTTAAACTCATTTTCCACTCAGATAACTGTAAATAAAATATCTAATAGCTCCTGCTTAAAAAAATCAGACACAATTAGTTTCTTCATTTGGTATGCTCGCTTACCGTTATGTGGGGGAGAAGTTAGACTTCACAATGAAATAAAGAATGTGTTCTTCCTCTGTTTTGATAGATTGAGTCATATTGGCATTTTCTTATACTTCAAGGTATTCTGAAAATACTTTTTACTGTTCTCATATTGTGGAATTTTAACATTTAAATAAATTAATGTTATAACTAAATGTTTCAATGTTTTTACAATATCTTTAGGCTGATATTTACTGACCTTTTAATACCTAAAATGTAGATGAAAACTGGAATCCATTAGTCATTTTGCTATGCTATGAGCACTAGATCAACTATCTTGACATCACCTGAAGGATTGAGTTTTATTTCAGTATTGATAATGGCAGAGCCTGTATATGCTACACGAAATTATATTATAGTACCCTGCATGTTGACAAGTATAAGATGTCAATCTGAGTGAGTGCAAGTTACACATACAGAGATTTTATTATATTTACTTAATACATACTGAACACATTCAGAGTGTTGCTGACCTAATATGTCATATGACCTTCCTGTAATCATTATTCATTACATACACTCATATTTTATCATTTGTATGATTTCAATTTTTAAACAAAGAAATTACTTATAATTATAAAAGTAGTCTAAATTTTTTCAGTTCTACTTCTTTTCCCCCCTGAGGTTCATAGAGAATTTGAGCATATAAGAGATTATTGGAAAATAGTTATTTTGGTTTAGAAAAAAAATCTCCCACTGGATTCAACCTATTTAATGATGAAAAACTATCTGCTGCTTTATAAATAAAAGGGAACTTTTTATCTTCTTGTAAAAGGATTTGTGCATGTATTTCTACATATCCAAATTATTTCTATTATGTTTTTATCGATGAAATCCTCACTGAAATGTATTTTTTCTGCATTTATCCAGCCAGCTTCAAGAATATATTTAAAGACTTGTTTTTGCAATGGTACCGCTCCCATTCTTGCATTACCATTTTATTTTTAAAATTTTGTGTTTTCAACTTTTCTTTTTCCAGAGAAATAAACTTTGTGTGTTATTTAAAGATGGTGGTTATATATAACAAACAAAATAGAAACTATGCAAAGTAAATGGAAGACTTTGTTGAAGAATTATGTAATTGGGAAGCTAATATTATATTATCCTTTAATACATTACTTCTAAAGTTTAAAAACTAAGTAAATTCAATGTCTTATCTAATCACATTGCAGTGTTTACAGTATATGAGGCTAAAATTAATTCATTTATTTAATCTTAGTAATAGCAATGCAGTTTAAAATCTTCTACTTTAATACCATATTATACATATGAAGAACTGAAGTAATACTCTTATGATTTTAATCCAACATTGGTTAGATGAAGATGACTAACATTGTTAGTGTAATAGGACTATGGAATTTGTAATGCTATTTTTCCTTTTTAATAACACAGTCACTGGTCTTACTTTCTGAGAAAATGAAGAACACTGGTGTAATCTAACACATACATGAATCATTATACATATACTTTTAAAAATGTACCGATGTACCAACATTTTCTTTGCTTATATTAAATGAAAGCATAGAATTATCAGATGTTTAACATTTTTTTTATTCTCCCGTTGTATATAGATGGTACTAGGAAGTACAGAATGTTGGTTAATTATCTGAAAGGACACTTAACAGCCAAGAGACTTCCCAATTGACAACTGCTCACTACAGAGCCCATGCCGAAAATGCTGACCCAGTACTTCCCTACTCATGAAATAATCGTTACATTAGCTAATATGCTACCTTGCCATCCGCTTCTCCATGCTGTGATGGTTTTGATTTATGAAAAAAATATTTGTTAAAATGTTGCAGAGCTTCTAACAGCTATAATAGTAGCAATAAAAACATGAAGAAACTCCACAAAATGTTTTAATATACTAGGTGGTCCCCAGACAATCTAGGATAAATAGCATGCTGTATTTTAATATGTAAAACACTGTAAGTTGCTAATTGGTATTGACTAGACATATCCCTTGATAATAAAATTAATAAGAATTTCAGTTAAATGTTAAGACAATAGTATGTAATATGATGTTTATGATTTTTTCTACATATTTGTGTCAAAATTAGTAAAACAGCACAGATTTGAGTTGACTATAAAAGATGATATTCTATGTGAAATGTAGGTTCATTTTTTAAAGTTATGCATGTTTTTCTTAAGGCATTGTTAGTGCCAAAAATACTAATTAATAAAGGAATTTTTCTGTGGAAATGAATAACCAATCTAATACAGGTAAAAATAACTCAGGGTGATTTTTTACATTCTATAGACCGAAATGTTGGGTGGCTGAAAAAAAAATTATACTTGACTGTTTATCGTACGTGTATGTACATGCATGGTGTATTTGCGGGTAGACGTGTGTCCTTATGGGAATTTATACAATGTTTTCTTATCTCTTGATATTAGAAAGGACTCTACATATAAAACTATGTTATTCTTTGCTTGAACATATATCTAGGCAGTATTTGGAGCTATCCTCAAATCAGTTCAATTAGAAACCTACCTATACACACACACACCTTACATTGAGTTTAGTTAAAAAGATAGAGAAGATGAAAATTCTAACAGGTTTTAATATTTTGTTAAAGTAAGTGACTTATACAGCTATAAGCTTTTTAGATAGAACACACGTATTGATTTTATTGACCGTCAGGAGAAATATTAAAACCAACGTAAAATGTTATTTTTGTTAACACCTGCAGAGTTCTAGCTATGGGTGGTTAAGTAGGTAAATACAATACAGCATATTGGTTAAGTAATGGATAGCTATCAGGTTATATAAATGTCTGTTTCATTAATTGGTGCCATCAGTCAAGAATACAACTATCTAGATGGTGGTGATTTTGATAGAATAGACCACATTATGGTTAAGTATATAATTCACGTAATAAGTAAAAGGTGCCCACAGGCTATTGTTCCTAGCATGGATTAAAATTTACATATTGCTTCTCCTATGTCAAAACATCTGGTGCCTGCAAATGCTAACATTTTGCTAAAATGTTTCAGAAGCCTGGAGAAGTGGATTGGAAACACTGCATGTAAATCATACAAGCATTATCGTGGAATAAGATCTATGTTCCAAAATTTAAATTGCTGCAGGGAATAGTGTAGTCAAGATTATATTTATTTGCTTACACAAATGAAAGCTGATGCTGTGGATATCTGTGGAGAAACATGACGTTTGAGCTATATGATTATCTCTTCCAAAATACTTATTTTGTATAATTACATAGAACAAGTAGGTTCCAAAGTCCTTCAAAACTTTACAGTCATCTATGTTAGAAGAAATATGCAGTTGTATAAAACTCATTCTGATATTTCTAAGGACAGAAAGAAGTAGATAGTTGAGACTTTATTCATTATGGAATTAAATTTCTATTTATTCATTGGTAAATATGAAAAGTAGGTCAGGGATACAGATGAATTACATTTTCTACACAGGTCTCCAATCAATAAAGATAGTCTTCACAACATCCTAGTCTGGCTTTCTGTTTTTTAATCTAACAAGGCCACTTCAATATTTTTCTTACTATCCAAGTCAACAGTTAATATGATCATGATCCTTGCTGACGACAGCAGCTAGCTGCTTCTTGAGATCTTTGTATTGCTGTTTTTTATAGCCATGCATACATTACTTTCCTCATTAGATGGATGGGAAACCAAAATTATGCCTTAGCTTTTCCTATATTCCACATAACTTACCACAGTATCTTGCTTAAGATGTTATTTCCTTAATAAATTATTAAATGATGGTTAATTATAGGTAAGAGAAGTGTGAATTGTCAAATTCTTTAAATAATGAAATGATGCTCACTCAAGGCTGTGAACATTCATTGACATGAATTTCTTCCAATTTTTTTTATCAGTTCTTTTCATTGCAGTGAGATAAGTATTTGTGTCTCCTGTTGGCTTACCTAAATGAAAATAATATCAAATGTAGCAACAATGGGATCTTTTGCTCTACAATTCATCCACTAATTCATTCACTGTTTCCACAAAGAACAGTGGTTATTGCTGAGGGGAATATAAAAGATGATCTTTTAATAAAGCGTAGGAAGTGCTATGCTGGCAGAATCTGCATGGTATGGAAGCACAAACCAGCTAATCGGACCAGTCTCAGAGAACCTGAGTCCTAGGGCACAGTTGGGGCTAACCTGGAACGAGATGGGGAGGTGAGAGAGAGAGACTGGAGAGTGTTACTTAAGCAGAGGCAACCAGTCAGGTTACTATTACTGACTCAGAAGGCCCATATTACTTTTAGTAGATAGAATATAACTCTTTGAGGTAAAAAAAAAAATGGGTTTATTTGGAGCAGCCATAAAATCTCATTTATCACACAATATTTAGGTTTTTCAAGCCCTTAGTGGAAGGAATGTTGTGTCATTACTCTTATACCCAGAGTAAGAAAGCTTATATTTTAGTGTGTGTATGTGTGCATGTGTGTGTGCTTATATGCATGCATACATGTGTGCTGTGCAGGCAGGGGTGAGGGGGAGATGGAATTAGTATACTGATATGATGAACAAAGGTACTGCTCTCAAGTAGCTTTGCCATTACTCACTTCTTTCCAAACAGGGGGTCAAGTTTTTGTTTATTCTTGTAAGTATTAAGCATGTAGTGAAACCTTATGCTTAGAGCCAGTATCTTGTTCACATATCTATGAACGCACAACAGTACTCAATGACACCTAGCCTCTTTTTATTACTATTCTACACATATTATTTAAGAAACCTAATGTGTGAAGGAAACTGTACACGTAGAAAAGTATACTATATCCTTCACTGGGACAACTCAATATAATAAAGGTTTTAATTCTCCCTAAATTAACATAAGTTTTATAAATACTAATAGGCTTTTGTAAGTTAGACAAGTTGATATTAAACTGTATAAGGAAACATCTGAGAGAGAAGAGCAATTAGGGAAGGCAAGGGCTACCAGATTAAAATATATCTTAAAGTCTCACTAACTAACATCGTGCTATGGGACGTGAATAAACAGTCCGAATGACAGAAATAAGCCTGAGTGCATATTGGAATTAAAAATAGAGGGGGCATTGTAAATAAGTAGAGAAGATGCTGTTCTATAGATGGTATTGGAATTATACAAAATGCCCTTCTATATGAGAATTGTGGTACATTCATAAAATGGATTACTATGTCCCTATGATGATAAATGAAAGGGGGAAAAACAACTCTTTGTTCTGATAAGGAAAGTTCTCCCTGATTTTTTATTAAGAAATAATATATGAATATATGGTATTGAGTTGCATGTATAGGATGGTCTCTTTGGGGTGATAAGGAAAGACAGAAATATGTACTTATATTTGCCATATATGCAAAATAAACTGTTGACAGATATATAAGAACCTAATAACTGTTTTAAAGAGAAAGCAGACATGAGAATATTTTCACTAAATATCTTTTTTATTTCTTTTGAAAAAATAGAAGCATATAAATATGTTATTTACTCAAAGAAAAATTTTAAATGAATGGTATCTTTATACAACAGTCCCTCATATTCACAGTTTCAGTTTGTGCAGTTCCAGTTACCTATGGTCAACCGTAGTTCAAAAATATTAAATGGAAAATTCCAGAAATGCACAATTCAGAAGTTTTAACTTGCACACTGTTCTGAGTAGTGTGATGATTCTCACATGGGCTGGCTCCATCTCACCCTCACGTGAATTATCTCTTTGTCCAGTGTCTCTATGCTGTGGATGCTCCCTAGCCCCTACCCATAGTCATGCATTGCCCTCGTGGTTCTCATGTTGACTGTCGCAGTATTGCAGTGCTTGTGTTCAAGTAACTCTTATTTTACCTAATAATGGCTCCAAATTGCAAGAGTGGTGATGCTGGCAATTCAGATATGCCAGAGAAAAGCCATAAGTGCTTCCTTTAAGTGAGAAGGTGAAAGTTATTAACTTAATAAGGCATTTTTATCATCTCACGACATCACAAGAAGGGTAATAGGATATAATATTTTTAAAATATATTTTTATTAATTTCTGAGAGGAAGGGAGAGAGATAGAAACATTAATGATGAGAGAGAATCACTGATTGGCTGCCTCCTGCATGCCCCTTACTAGGGATTGAGCCTGCAACCCTGGTATGTGCCCTGGCTGGCAATCGAACCGTGACCTCCTGGTTCATAGGTTAACACTCAACCACTGAGCCACACAGGCTGGGCTAGTTAATATTTTGACAGAGACCACACTAACACAACTTTTCTTACAGTATATTGTTATAATTTTTTATTTTATTATTAGGTATTGTTTTTAATATCTTTTGTGCCTAATCTATAAGTTATACTTTATCATAGTTATTTATGTTATACAGGAAAAAAATAGTATATATAGGGTTCAGCACTATCTGCAGCTTCAGGCATCCTCTGAAAGTCATGGAACGTATCCCAAACACATAAGGGGGAACTACAGTATTAATGGTTTATTGCTTATGTTGCCTTTTTCCTTTCTCTTCATTCACCCACAGTATTTTCTGTAATCTTGGCTTTCCAGTCCTTTCCACTAGTGACAATTCTACCTTTCTTGTTTGAAGACAGGAAAGGCAAATGAAGCAACATAGAAGAGAAGTTTTTGCACTTATTTTTACTGGGGATGCTTAGAAATAAGTAGACCTTCACCCTGATACAAACATTAGCTTAAAGAGCTTAGAGTGGGTAAAATAATGGCTCCCAAAGAGTGTGGTTAGACAGGGGTGGGCAAACTTTTTGACTCGAGGGCCACAATGGGTTCTTAAACTGGACCGGAGGGCCGGAACAAAAAGCGTGGATGGAGTGTTTGTGTGAACTAATATAAATTCAAAGTAAACATCATTACCTAAAAAGGTATGGTCTTTTTTTTTTGTTTTTAGTTTTATTCATTTCAAATGGGCCAGATCCGGCCCGCGGGCCGTAGTTTGCCCACGGCTGGTAGCACCTTGTGTCTAGGATAATTCTTGACTCAGCTACATGTATGTATTGAATGTCTTTGCCTGCCAAATATCTTGCAGATAGATATGACTCAAGAGTATTAGAAAGCATTTACTACAAATATGTCTAAAGGATACTCTAAAACATTTGAATATTGGTAGAAGCATTTAGGGCAGTGATTCTCAACCTTCTCGCCCTTTAAATACAGTTCCTCATGTTGTGACCCAACCATAAAATTATTTTCGTTGCTACTTCATAACTGTAATGTTGCTACTGTTATGAATCGTAATGTAAATATCTGATATGCAGGATGGTCTTAGGCGACCCCTGTGAAAGGGTTGTTCGACTGCCAAAGGGGTCGCGACCCACAGGTTGAGAACTGCTGATTTAGGGCCTTCTTCAACAATATGGAAATAGCATAGATAGACCATTTCATTCCGGCCCTTTTCCCATGGGAAGCAGCTGTGTCCACTTGGTAGACCTGATTCAATACCGAGTTTCAGGCGTGGGTTCTGGCAGTAGGGATTAGTTCAGGTAACCCAGGCAAACAATTGCTTTGCGGCTTTGCTTGGCAACATAGTTGGATCAAGGACAGCAAAGTTCAAGAAGCTCAGAACTTTTAATAGTTTGGAAAAGTGATTTGTTTGCTGTCTTTCCCTGTTTGTGAATAGGACAGCATATGGGAGCAGTGAATGCTGGCAGCCATCTCGTCCTCTGGCAGGAATGTCAGCCTGAGGACAACGTTGACATATGTGGGGAGGAAGAAGCTTTGTGAATTCCAGAGGAACACGCCCAGTTTGCTAACTGAATCCCACCCCAATCCTGGCCTGTCACGTGTCTTCTTAAATTCTGTAGTTTTTTAAAGAAATGTCTCCTTTACTGTTTCAACCAGTTTGGGTGGGGATTTCTGTTACTGGCAGGTGCAAACATACTAACCGATACACCAGAACCGAGGGAGCTAATCTTCTGACAGACTTGGCCACATGTGTGAGATCTTGCCCCCCTGCCTGCCTGATCACCCCTAACCTCTCTGCCTGCCTGTCTGATCGCTCCTAACTGCCTTCCCTTGCCGGCCTGACTAGTCCCTAACTGCCTTCCCTTGCCGGCCTGACTAGTCCCTAACTGCTCTCCCCTGCCAGCCTGTCACCAGCAGAGTAGCAGACCATGACTCCCAGGTATTGGTGTTTAAAATGGGGAGCAGGAGGACAAGAGATTCTCCATCTGAGCTCTTTGCAGGCCTCACAGATTCATTCACGTATGGAAATACGTAAATTCCTTCAGCTTGAGATCTGTACATGAGGCACTTAGGTGTCAGCTCTTTTTTCTTTTCAAACAAAGCAGAACTTGGTCACACTTTTTTGTGTCCTCATTAATATGAGTAGATTATTTCTCCTATTGGAAAAAAATAACTTGATTTATGTCACTTAGAAAGTGTTCACTTGATATTCACAGAAATGCAAGTAATCTCCAGGTCTACCCATGTTGTCGCAAAAGGCAAGAGTTCCTTCTTTTGTGTTGAGTGAATGTACCACAGCTTTTTTTTATATCCACTCATCTGCTCATAGGCATTTGGGCTATTTCCAGATCTTAGCTGTTGTTAATAACACTGTTATGAGCATATGGGTCCATACATCCTTTCTGTTGGTGTTTTGGATTTTTTAGGATATATTTCCAGAAGTGGGATCACTGGGTCCAAAGGCAGCTCCATTTTTAATATTTTGAGGAAACTCCTTACTGCATTCTTTTTTCTTGCCTAATTGGTTCATTGGTTAGAACTCAGTGGGAACTGAACAAAGTTGTGAAAATATGTTGTCCAGGTATCTTACATGCTCTTAATCTTTAGGGTAGTAAAGGTTTAGTATTTCACCATTGAATATATTTGCTAGAGAAGTTTTATAGATACTCTTTTGCAGGTTGTGTAAGTTCTTCCTGTATTAGTTATCTATTGCTACATAAAAAAAGAAAAATACACTGAAACTTAATGGTTTAAGCAACACCATTTATTATCCCAGTTTCTGTGGGTCAGAAATCCAGGCATGACTTAGCAGTATCTTTGGACTCTGGATCTCTATAGAGGCTGCATTCATCTCAAGGTTCAACTGGGAAAGAGCCACTTCCTAGCTCACTCATCTGGACGTTTGTTCTGAAATGTAGTTGAAATAGTTCGAAACAGTTTGATCCTTCTGAGTCTTACTTTTTTTGGGGGGAGTCTGGAGCAATGCACATTGTAGGGCAAAATATTCCTTACTACTTTACACAAATCCTGCGATGAATGAGTTTTTTTTCCAAACTGTTTCAGAAGGCAAGTTAAAACTTGGACCCAGTTAAAGTGGAGAGTACTTGGTAGACATCTTATGCATTAAGTTGAGAACGTTTATGAATTAGGGGTAAGTATAACATCCCAGGCTACTATGGATCTGCCTTTGGAATAACAGCAATGCTGAATCATACTCACTTTAATAAAGCCTAAAACCAAGTCTTGACAGCTGCAATTCACCCTTTAATAATTTAATATTTTAACAAAATAAAAATGTTATTTCTCTAGAGGAAAAGAAAATAATACAGAGTTTCTTCTACTATATTTTAACAATGCTTGGAATATAATCCAATGTTACTAGACAAGTGAAGTAGCACAAAAAAGTTACTGATAAATGAAAGATTTTTAAAAAGTCAATAGGAGCCAACCCAGGGAAAACCCTAATATTGGATTTAGCAGAAAATAACTTCAAAAAAATAACTTTTCCATTATTTTTTACAATTGCAAAAAATATATTTTGAATGTAGAAGCTAGTTAAAAACTTTTGTTTTGTTTTTTCTTTTCCTGTGGTAACAACTCTATGTTCTCATAGGTAAATGAATGACTGTGTAATAGTAGGGTGAGCCTCAGAAAATAAAAAGGGATAAACAACATTTATACAGTTAAACTATGTGTTATCCTTGTTTAAATTGCAATTTTAAGTATAAATGAAATACAATTTTATGTCTATCACATTAAGAAAGAAGAAAGCAGGAATTATGATGTCATTCTTGTATTAGGTTGGAGGGTTTAAATTCTATATATTCAAGCAACATGGCCTTATTTCAGACATATTAAAATCCTTAACATATTTGACACTGATTTCATCTTTAGGAGTATATCTTAAGAAACCAAGTTCAAGTACATCAAAAATTTATGTATAAATATGTTTATTCTAACCTTATTAATAAGAACGTAATGTATATAAAACATACAATTTCTATAAAATTAAACAATTAATTATTTCTATTATAACATATAGTCATTGAAAATATTTAAATAATTATTTAAAATAAAAATATACTTGCATATGTATATAATTTATACACATACTTGTGTATATATAGTCAATATAACTTACTATATACACATATGCATATATGTATGTGATCATATATATAATAGGCATAGTACATTTTCAAATATTTAAATAAAATTATATAACAAAACTAGAAAAGTATATAACAATATTGATATTGATTATTTTTGGCTTCAAGACTATAATTCAAAATTATTATTTTCTTATACACATGTTTCTGTATTTCCAAACATTCCCATCGTGCTAGAATGTCTTATACTCCTCTCACACACTCAGAATTTCTTACTTTCCCATCCTTGTGCCTTAATTAAGGTCCTCCAAAATGGTCATCTTTCCTATCTCTGTAAGCTGATTAATATTCATGGATCATTTCAAATTCATCTTCTCCAAGAAGTGTTATGCAGAATCTGGGAGTTTATAAACTGTCATATACCTTATTTTTACCTTCTTTATGGCCTTATCACTTTCCATCTTGGATTATAACTACATATATTTCTATCTATCTATCTATCTATCTATCTATCTATCTATCTATCTATCATCTATCTATCTATCTAATCTATCTATCCTATATAATAAAAGCTTAATATGCAAATAACCAAACAGAGGAATGACTGGTGGAACTACCAGTCGCTATGATATACACTGAACACCAGGGGGCAGACACTCAATGCAGGAGCTGCCCATAGCCTGCAGGCCCCAGGCCAGCCAAGACGAATGCCAGCAGGAACCACCAATCGCCCTGCCAGCTGGCCCTCAGAGGGAGGTGACCAGTGGCAGTGGCAGGGGGAAGGGCCGGTGAGTAGGTGCACCAGGCTGGCTAAGGCGGGTGCCAGTGGGGGCCCCCAATCACCCCGCTGGTTGTCCCACAGATTGGCCCTGATTGCCAGCCAGAACTAGGGACCCTACTCATGCACAAATTTTGTGCATCAGGCCTCTAGTCTATATATATAAAAGCCTAAGTAACCATTACCTACAGGTCGACAAGTCACTATGATGCACACTGACCACCAGGGGACAGACGCTCAATGCAGGAGCTGCCCCCTGGTGGTCAATGAGCTCCACAGCAGGAGCGCCACTCAACCAGAAGCCGGGCTCATGGCTGGTAAGTGCAGCTATGGTGGCGGGAGCCTCTCCAGCCTTGGAAGCAGCGCTAATGAACTGTGGCAGCGGCAGCTACAGGCGCAGCAGAGCCCGGGTGAGTGGGAGTGGCACAACACCCGGCCCCAGCTCAGGGATCCTCCCTGGCCACCTGCCACTTAGTGTACTGCTACATCCCATGTACTCCAGAAGCCTGTAGTTACAATCTCCAGAGAACAGTTGCAGTGCAGATACTTGGAGTAACCAGGATGAGCCTGATAAGGCCGCTGGGTTCCTGAAACTCTGCCTCAGGCATCGAGATCAAATCTCATCCCTTACTGATGGCCCTGGAGCTACAGTGGAAAGCAGCAATACAACAGTGGCCACAAGGTGGCAAATGACAATTGGGGTGAGAGTTAAAGAGAGATGGATCTGAAGGTTGAAGGTGTGTGCAACAGAGCATCCCTGATCCCCAAGATCCCAAACTTTGTGTTGTTCACCTCAGAGCATCTCTTAACTAGCTCTGAGTGGTGGAAAGCATCCAGCACAGCCCAAGGCATCCACTGGGGACCTCCCAGCTGACAAGGCGTGACCCTGACTGCAGAAGGGACATTTGGAAATATTTTTTTCAGAAAGCTGCTAGGAGGACAGACTCCCCACATGACTTTCCAGCAGCTCATGGGGACATGGAAAGTCCCTAAGGCATATGGGCGCAGGCTCCTGATTTCCTTCCAATGTGCACGAATCCATGCACCGTGCCCCTAGTAATTTCCAGGAAGTCACTTGAAAATAATCTATATATAGGAATCACTGCATTTGCACATAAATATAAATAGTTTGTTTGGCAATTAATTATTATTCTTGTCCTTAAGAAATAAGATTACAATAAATGTATTTCAATGGAAAGGGAAATATGGCAGCTAGAAGCCTAAATTAATAAGACATGGCTCTGACAGTGATATTCCAGATAAATAATTCTGGAGTGCTGTTTGATTTTTGGGAGTAAGCTACGGGTAGATAGCCAATGTTGGTTAATGCCTGGGAGAGAAAGATAGTAGATGCTCCAGGTTTAACCTCTTTTTAGACTTTTACTTGGAATTGACTTCATTTATGGAAATGAATCTAAAAAAAGACACAGAGCATGCCTACAATATTCTGAAATTATTTGTGGTAGCCCAATATATGATATTTTACTTTATTTCTTCCCTACTCATTTCATTTTATTTTATTTAAAACAGAACATAAATTTACCCCATTGAGCTATTGCCTAAATCTTCTTCTGTATTTGAGTGTTTATGTACTCTGTTTCTGTAACCAAAGTCTCTCACTATCCATGACCCACTAACCATTTCTCTCACTCCAATCCTAACTGCTCCCAATTTAGACAGTGCTGTCATTCACAACAGAAAAGTAAGCATTCTAGAACCACAGAGCAATTTCACTGGGAGAAAGATACAGATGTCTGACATGTGGACCCTCTGGTCAATGAGCTAGCAGTCAGATTCGCCTGTAAGCCATTCTCATGTTCAGTTGTCCAATGGCTATCTCAGTCTTGGACACTGATGAACTTACAGGTAGAGTGTCATATTTGGGCAGCTCCATGCCTGTTATGGTAGAAGGGTTGTTGGAGTCAGTCTCAGGATAACACATTTGCTATGAATTAAATATTTGTCATACATTTAAGACACAAATAGATTGTCCTAAACATATATTTTACTTTTGTTGTGGTAATCTACCATTATATTAAAAAAAATAGTGGCACGGGTATGTAATATATAGCATAGCTACTAAGTGAGTAAATCTTACAAGTTTTCATCAGAAGAAATAAAATGTCACCAGGCAAGCACCCCACTCCCAGCGCAGACTGAGTGTGCTATGCTGCCAGCTCAGACAGAGCCACAGCCCAGTGTGTGCTATGCACCTAACAGAGACAGAGCTTTGGGCCAGTGGGTGCTCTGCCACCAGCACAGACAGAGCCTTCAGTTGGTGTGCATGCTGCCCCAGGCACAGATAGAACTGTCACCTGGCACATACCCTGCCCTCAGCTCAGATCAGAGCTGCTGGTGCTACCTGGTATACCCAACCACAGGTCATAAAATCACACTGCCAGAGGGACCTAGGGCACCCTCCCACCTTAGCAGCTGAAGTCACACAGTGAACTGCATGCCAGAGGGCTCTGGGCCCTCACAGAGAATCACACACCAGAGAAACTGAGCACCCACCCCTCACCAACACCGACAAATGGGTAATTGAGGGACCAGAACCATGGGAGAAGGGGGTACAACTCAGAGCAGAGACAATAAAGGTGTGACACTCAAGGAACACACAGCACGTGGAGCTAGCACGTTTAGGACTGTTGGACTGTGAGGGGCTTCAGGCCCTCTGACCCCATGCAAGGAGCCCAGGTCTCAGAAAGAGACAGCAAAAATGGGGAGACAGAGAAATAACCCCCTAAGAAAAGGAGGAATCACCAGAAAAGAAACTAAATGAAATGGAGGGATGCAATATTTCAGAAAAAGAATTCAGAGTAAAGGTTCTACAGTTCACAATCTGGATGTATGAGAAAATCAACAACTTATGTAAGAATCAAGAGGAAATAAAAAATTATATAGCTACAATAAAAAACACAATGGAGGATTTTAACAGTAGACTGGAAGAATCAGAGGACCTAATTAGTGAGTTAGAGGATAGGGCAGTAAAACATATAAACTTGAACAACAATTGGTGGAAAAAATTAGAATACAGGAGGAGAGGTCAAGAGAGCTTTGGGACAATGTGGAAGACAATAACATACATATAATAGGGGTGCCAGGAGGACAAGAAGAGGAGCAAGGATTAGAAAACCTATTTGAAGAAATACTGACAGAAAACTTCCCTGACTTGTGGAGGAAAAATGTCACACAAGCAGAGTTCCAAACAAGATGAACCCCAAAAGACCCAAACCAAGACATGTTGTAATTACAATGGCAAATGTTAATTACAAAGAGAGAATCTTAAAGGCTACAAGAGAGAGATGGAGAGTTACCTATAAAGGATCTCCCATTAGATTATCAAATGGTTTCTCAACAGAAACACAACAGGTGGGAGGGAATGGAATGAAGTAGAATGCAAAGGGAATGCAAAGCAAGGATCTGGATCCAAGAATACTTATCCAGAAAGGCTATCATTCAAAACTGAAGAGGAAATCAGGAGCCTTGCAGACAAAAAAAAAGCTAAGGGAGTTTATCATGACCAAGCCAGCAATATAAGAAATGCTAAAGAGACTACTGTAAAAAGAAGAAATAGAAAGGGAAGAAGGAACAGAGGCATAAACAATAAAAATGGCTACAAACAAGTACCTGTCAATAATAACCTTAAATGTAACTGGACTAAATGCACCAATCAAAAGATGGAGAGTGGCTGAATGGATAAGAAAACATGAATATTCTGAGAATTATGGAGGAAACTGAAGCAGTCATCAAAAAACTTCCAGCAAAGAAAAGCCCTGGGCCAGAGGGCTTCACAGGGAAGATTTACCAACATTCAAAGAACTAAAACTATCCACCTTGGACTACTCCAAAAAATTCAAGAGGAAGGAACACTTCCAAACTCTTTCTATGAAGCAAGCCAGACAAAGACACTACAAAGAAAGAGAATTACAGTCCAATATCGCTGATGAACACAGATGTTAAAATCCTCAACAAAATTCTAGCAAATAGGATCCGGCATTACATTAGAAATATCATACACCACAACCAAGTAGAATTTATTCTGGGGATGCAAGGATGGTACAATATCCACAAATCAATAAACTCGATACATCACATAAATAAATTAGGAGATAAATCACATAATCATATGAATTGATGCAGAAAAAACATTTGACAAAATCCAACACCCTTTCTGATAAAAACTCTTAGCAAAGTGGGAATAGAGGTATCATACCTCAACATAATAAAAGCCCTATATGACAAACCTACAGCCAACATCATACTCAATGGGCAAAAACTAAAACCATTTCCCCTAAGAACAGAAACAAGACAGGGATGTCCCCTCTCATCACTCCTGTTCAACATAGTACTGGAAGTGCTAGCCATAACCATATGACAAGAAGACATAAAAGACATCCAAATTGGAAAAGAAGTAAAGCTGTCATTATTCACAGATGACATGATATTGTACATCGAAACCATAAAGACTCCATCAAAAAAACTATTAGATTTAATAAATGAATTCAGCCACGTAGCAGGATACAAAATTAACACCCAAATCTACGGCATTTTTACACACCAATAATAAACTCACAGAAAGAGAAACAAAAACATTCCCATTTACCCTTGCACCAAAAAAATTAAGATACTTAGGAATAAACTTAACTAAGGAGGTAAAAGATCTGTACTCAAAAACTACAAGACGTTGATAAAAGAGACAGAGGAAGACATAAAAAACTGGAAGAATGTAACGTGTTCATTGATTGGTAGAATCAGCATCTTTAAAATGTCCATACTACCCAAAGCAATCTATAGATTCAATGTAATCCCCATTAAAATACCTATGGCATATTTAATAGACCTTGCACAAAACTCTCCAAAAATTCATATGGAATAAAAAAAGACACAGAATAGCTTCAGCAATCTTGAGAAAGAAGAACAAAGTTGGAGGGATCACAATATCAGATATCAAGCTATATTACAAAGCCACTGTTTTCAAAACAGCCTGGTACTGGCACAAGAACAGACATATAGACCAATGGAACAGAGCACAGAACTCAGAAATCTACCCAAGCCATTATACTCAATTAATATTTGACAAAGGAAGCAAGAGCATACAATGGAGTCAAGACAGTCTCTTCAATAAATGGTGTTGTGAAAATTGGACAGATACATGCAAAACAAGTGAAACTAGAACACCAGCTTACACAATACACAAAAATAAACTCAAAGTGGATAGAGGACTTAAACATAAGATGGGAAACCATAAAATTCTTGGAAGAATCCATAGGCAGCAAAATATCAGACATATGTTGTAGTAATATCTTTACCGATACAGCTCCTAGGGCAATGGAAACTAAGGCAATTACAAACAAATGGGATTGCATCAAAATAAAAAGTTTCTACACAGCAAAAGAAACCATCAACAAAACAACAAGAAAACCCACTGCATGGGAAAACATATTTGCCAATGTTATATCCGATAAGGGCCTAATCTCCAAAATGTATAGGGAACTCATATATCTTAACAAAAGGAAAATAAACAATTCTATCAAAACATAGGCAAAGGACTAAAATAGAGACTTTTTGTAAGTGGACATACAGAAGGTCACCAGACATATGAAAACATGCTCAAAGTCACTAATCAACCGAGAGATGCAAATCAAAACGACAATGCGGTACCATCTCACACCTGTCAGGCTGGCTATCATCAACAAATCAACAAATGACAAGTGCTGGTGAGGATGTGGAGAAAAAAGAACCCTGTTGCACTGCTGGTGGGAATGCAGACTGGCGCAGCCACTGTGGAAAAAAGTATGGAGTTTCCTCAAAAAATTAAAAATAGAACTTCCATTTGACCCAGTAATCCCACTTCTAGGAATATAACACAAGAAATCAGAAACACCAATCAGAAAGGACATATGCACCCCTATGTTCTCAGCAGCACAATTTACAATAGCCAAGATTTGGAAACAACCTAAGTGCTCATCAGCAGATGAGTGGATTAAAAAACTGGTACATTTACACAATGGAATACTAAGCTGCTGTAAAAAATAAGGACACCAACCATTTGCAATAGCATAGATGGACCTGATGAGCATTATGCTAAGTGAAATAAGCCAGTTGGAGAAAGAAAAATCACATGATTTCATTCATTTTTGGAAATAGTGAACAACGTAATCTGATGAACAAACATAGATCCAGAAACATAGAAGCATTGAACAGACTGTGAATCTTCAGAGGGAAGGCAGGGGTGGGTGAGGGTGGGGGATAAGTTATCAAGCAAAGAACTTGTATGCATGCATAGAAGCGTAACTAATGGACAGAAATTTTAGGGGGCTGAGGGCATGTGCTGAGAGTTTGGGGTGCACAATGGGGAAAAAAGGAGACATATGTAATACTTTAAACAATAAAGAATTTTGAAAGATAAATAAAAAGTAAAAATAAATAAATAAGAAAAAATAATGAAGAAAAAATATTTATAACTGTAACTGTGTATGATGAGAATGTTAACTAGACCCACTGTGGTGATTATTTTGCAGTATGTTCAAATATTGAATCATTATGTTGTACAGCCAATACTAATATAGTATTACTAGAGACCTGGTGCACGAAAAACTTGCACTGGAAGGGGTGTCCCTCAGCCCAGCTTGTGCCCTTTCACAGTCTGGGACCCCTCACTCCTTACTGCCCACCTGCTCGCTGCTCCTTAGTGCTGCTGTGGAGGTAGTAGTTGCTTCCACCAGTACCCCTGCACTTGCCAGCTGTGAGCCCAGCTTCTGGCTGAGCGGTGCTTCCCTTGTGGGAGTGCACTGACCACCAGGAGGCAGCTCCTGCATTGAGTGTCTGCCCCCTGGTGATCAGTGGGCATCATAGAAACCTGTCGTTCTGGTTGTTCTGCTGTAATGGTCTCTTAGGCTTTTATTATATAGACTAGAGGCCCGATGAATGAAAGTCGTGCAAGAGTAGGTTTTCACAGCCATGGCAGCTGCCTCGATCCCTCCCTCTCAGTTGTGGCAGCTGCCTCGATCCCTTGCAGTTGTGGCAGCTGCCTCTATCCCATGGCTGCAGCCCTAGCTTTGTCTGGAAGGTTGTCTGGAAGGACATCCAGATGACCATTTGGTCAATTTGCATATTATGCTTTTATTATTATAGATATATCAATTATACCTCAAAAAATACAATGATGTCAATTATTATTAAAGTTTGATAAGTGATTCTACAGTTTACTGATACATGAAAGTAAAACATTGGACAACTTCAGTAACTATTTTAATCAAACCACATGCTGACAAAAGAAACAACAGTCCTAAAGGTGTCACTAGCCTCAAGAAGATCAAACCAAGACTTAATTGCAACTTCAGCTTCTCACAGGAGTGTGGCCTTAGATCAATCAGTCTGGAAATTCCTGACCAACAGTGATGTAATCTTCTTTCCTTAAAGAGAGGTGCCCTTGCCTGAAATAATCCTTTCTTTTCTTCTTCTAATAAGTTTCTTTCCTCACCCAGTTTCTCCCCATAAAAACTTCCTGCTTTGTACAATTTATTGGATGAGATGCTCCCCAATTCATGAATTGTCCAATAAAGCCAATTAGATCTTAAAATTTTCTTGGTTGAAGTTTTTACATTAACAGACTTGGTGACAGTGGTGGGACCAAAGGAGACTTCCCAACGCTTTGAGGACAAAAAAAATGTAGAAATGTAGGCATGGTGGTCACCGGCCCTTTGAGTTCCCTTTCTTGATGTTTCCAAGGGCAACCGGTATGTTTCTTCTAGTTCTGAGCTCCACTTTGTACTGAGCAACCAATCTAATTGGCTTTTCATTCCAGGAGTTAACAAGCAGATGGTTCCATATGGAACACAAATCCTTAGTTCTTGGCTCGTTCTTCAATTTCCCAATTGTTTGGAATTCTTCCCAGATTTCATGTTGGGAACTTCTGGTAATAGCTGTAGTTCACCATGTATTTGAAATCAGTCTGCAGTCCCCATCCTTTGGGGTTTTATAGTCCAGTTCTATTTTTTTTAATGGCAGAACATAGTCTTTTTAAAAAATCATTTTTATTTTCCAATTACAGTTGATATACAATACTAGTTTCAGGTGTATACCCCAATGATTAGACATTATATATCTTTCTAACTGATCATCCCAATAAATTTCATACCCATCTGATACCATACATAGTTATTAGAATATTATTGACTATATTCCCTATGCTGTACTTTATATTCCCATAACAACCAATTTGTACTTCTTAATCCCTTTATCTTTTCCACCAATTTCCCCCAACCCCCCTCTTATCTGGCAACTATCAGAGTGTTTGCTATATCTATGAGTATGTTACTGTCTGTTTGTACCTTTATTATAGTTCTTAGATTCAACTGTTGATAAATATGTATTTATTGCCATTTTATTGTTCATAATATTGACCTCTTACTTCTTCTTCTTCTTCTTCTTCTTCTTCTTCTTCTTCTTCTTCTTCTTCTTCTTCTTCTTCTTCTTCTCCTTCTTCTTCTTTCTTCTTCTTCTCCTGACACTTTACCATTTCATGTAATACTGGTTTGGTGGTGATGAACTCCTTTTCTTTGTTTGGGTAGCTCTTTGTATGTCCTTTGATTCTAAATAATAACTTTACTGGGTAGTGTAATCTTGGTTGTAGGTCTTTACTTTTTATCACTTTGGATATTTCTTGCCAGATATTTCTGACCTGCCAAGTTTCCCTTGAGAACTCAGCTCACAGTCTTATGGGAGCTCCCTTGGAGGTAACTGATTTTCTCTTGCTGCTTTTCAGTTTCTTTTTTTGTCTTTAATCTTTTGCATTTTAGTTATAATATGTTCTGATGTGGGCCTCTTTGGGTTCTTCTTCTTTAGGACTCTCTGTACTTTCTGGACTTGTATATCTATTTCCTTCACCAGATTAAGAGAGTTTTCTGTCATTTTTTTCAAATAGGTTTTCAATTTCTTACTCTCTCTCTTCTCCTTCTGATGTGAATGTTGGTATGCTTGAAGTTGTCCCAAAGACTCTTTGCACTATGCTCATTTAAAATTTTTTTTCTTAATGCTGTTCTGATGAGGTGTTTTTTGCTTCCTTATCTTTCAAGTTGCTGATTTAATTCTTGGTGCTATCTACTCTACTGTTGATTCCCTGTAAAGTATTCTTCATTTCAATTGGTGTATCCTTCATTTCCAACTCATTCTTTTTTCATGATTTCTATGTCTTTTTTCATGCTGTTGAAGTTCTTACTAAGTTCCTTGAGCATCTGGATCACAATTGTCTGAACTCTGTGTCTGATAATTTGCTTGCCTCTATTTCCTTTAGTTATTTTTCTGGAGATTTTCCTGCTTTTCATTTGGGACCTATTTCTTTGTCTGCATGTTTTGGCTTTCCTGTTTGTTTCTATGTATTAGTTAGAGCAGTTATGTCTCTCGGAGTAGGTAGAGTGGCCTTTTGTAGTTGGTGTCCTACAGGGCCCAGTGGTGCAGCCTCCATTTTTACCCAAGGTGAGCATTCCAGGTGTGCTCCAGTGTGGGCTGTGTGAATTGACCTCTTCTAGTTGAGCCTTGATTGCTATTGGTTTTACTGGGAGGAATTGAATCCCAGGCCAATTGGCTGCAATAGCTGGTTTTGACTACAGCAAAAGAGCTGCTGTGAAGGAGTTGACCCTGTGAGCAGGACTCGTTTTGGTGGGCATTTGGTACTCATCAAGTCTGCCCTTTGAATATGTCACTGATGTTGGTTGTATGGTTGTAATCTGGCATGCTCTGAAGCTGTCCACCAGATGCACTGGTGCTTAGGCCTCCCAGGGGATGCAACATCAGTCACCACCTGTGCCCTGCCTGGGGCCACCTGGCATGGGCTGCATAGTGATCTACAGATGGCTACTACTTTGATGTACTGAACGATCATGCACCCAGGAGAGGATGTACCCAAGCTGCAAATCATGGCAGGCTGAAACTAGTGATAGGCCTGGGGCCTCTAAATAGGTGGTATGGGGTATGTAGAGGCCATATGCTGCTTATTTTAAAGATTTTAGGCAAGTCCAAAGCACTAGGCAAGAGAGACAAATTGCATCGAAAAGCCACTGGAAACAACTTGGATGAGCCCACAATTTGGGTGATGCATGGTCTCAGGGAATCACCAGGGCAGAGAAAACAGTGTGATCCAGGTATTGGAGACTCAGATATGGCCACCACCTGTGGGGTGTGTGTGTGTGTGTATGCAGGGGGTTGGGGGGGGGGTGTTCCAGAAAAGGAATAATTTCCTCTGCCAACACGTCTGTCTGGCAGAAAACTGTCACACCCAGCTCTTGTTCAGATGCCAGACAATTCAATTTCTCCGCATATGTTCCTGGTTCCTTTCAAGCTGCTGCCCCAACACTGAAGCTCTGAAGGTGTGAGTCTGAGTAAGTCTGTGTGTGGGCCCTTTAAGAGGAACTGCTTGGAACTCCAGCAGCCCCCGTTCTTACTCAGCCACAATATCTGCTGGTTTTTACAGCAAGAAGCTATGAGTATTTCTCTTCCTGGCATTGGAAACCTGGGCTTGGAGGCCTGGTGTGGGGCAGGGACCCCCTCACTCCTACCCACAGCCAAGATATCCTTCCAGATTTTAAAATAGAACATGTGGGCATGGGACCAGCCCATTTTTCATCTTTGTTCCTCCTACCAGTTGTCAATGTGGCTTCTTCTTTAAACCCCTAGTTGTAGGACTTCCATTCAGGTGGTTCTGAATGATGGTTGTTCTGTAGTTTAGTTGTAATTTTGATGTAATCATGGGAGGTTTCAGGTACTGCGTTTACCTATGCCACCATCTTGACCAGAAGTCTGGTTCTGACATTTTAGTTTATGAAAAAATTAAAATAGCATATCGAAGAACTGTTGGTCATACAGGGCACCTAGTTCGGTCACACATACACATACACTAGTACAATTTACTCATAATAACAGAAGGATACAGCTAAATACTAGTAGTCTAGAAGACTAGAATCCCTCTTCATCATCAAAAAA
Organism: Myotis nattereri; assembly: GCF_964212035.1. Lineage (NCBI taxonomy): Eukaryota > Metazoa > Chordata > Mammalia > Chiroptera > Vespertilionidae > Myotis > Myotis nattereri. Next base: position 10,273,444 of record NC_138086.1, on the reverse strand, counting down.
GTGCCCAGAATTGTTGAAGAACTGACATTATCATTTTATTTTCCCAAAAGAGAAACTTGTAACAAAGATTATTTCAGAGCCTCTGGATGCTTATGTGCCTACAAAAATCAGTCAGTTCATCAGAAAAATACATCCATTATAGTTATCATTTTATTGTAGAAAGTGCTACCAGATTGAATGATCTTTTATACTCCTCAGCTCATACTGTCATAGTCATTGTGGTGTTATATCTTTTTGATTGTGTGATAATTAACCTTATCAAGTTTTCTGGTAGACCATATGCAGATAGACTTTTTTGCTTCTAGCAATTGGGTTAAGTATGATCTGTCAGAATATTTTAACTATTATGGTCTACTCTCAGAGCCCACAAATGCTTTCTCAAGAATGACAGATAGTCTACAACTCTGGATTTCTTTTTTTATCCATAACACTTCTTTAGTAACAGAAGTCTGAAAATACCAAGAAGAAAAAAAAAAAAAAAACCAAACATTTCCATATGTGTTTTTTGTAATACTTTATCCCCAATTACAAATAATAATACCAGCATGTGGTACAGAATTCTAATTATATAATCCAGTCTTAGTGTTTTACTGCCATTCATAAACTGCTTCAGCAGAACTACTTGTGATTTACAGCATCAATAGAACCCTTTAAATTACATCCTATATTATGCTGTAGGGCATGTATTGCCCTATGGTCTTGCATGCAATGTCAGAGACAGAGGGACCAAGAAATGGAGAATTGTGATTTCACTGTAAATCAAAAGCTAAGTGTTGTTTATGAGCCCTGGGGTTTTAGCACATGATATTATTTCACTTTTTTTTTTTTTCTTACAGAAGCTAACCTGATGTGGGACAAAATTAAACACACACTTGTTTATACTGTAATTAGCATAAATAAGTAAAGGAAGATACTAAAGATTTAATTTATTTTCCTGAAATTAGTCTTTTATTTTAAAAATTGCCTGTATCTTTTACTATAAGAATTGAAAGATGTTGAAAGATATATATATATATCCCAAACTCTGTATAATACATTGTGAGCACTTTACAAACATTTGTTGAATTTTTCATTAGGTTTAAAAATAAAATTTCCAAACCAAACTAATCTATTAAATTTTATTTAACAAATAAAATTAAACAATGCAAGTTTCCCTTGAGAAGTGATCTACAATCACTGATGAATTTGTTTTATTTTTTAAAACACTTCATGGCTAAATATTTGAAGTGTTCAAATAATACTTAATGATTTATTTTCACTCAGTATGACAACTGTTCTTGATGAAAGCATTTTAGGGTAGCTTGACCTTGATTTTTTACATAATAAAGATGTCTTTTGACCTTAGATTTCCCCACGAAGTCTGAGCCTATTAATAATCCATAGTAGTAAGAGATAAGAGAAGTAATAATTTGTGATTCAAATGAAAGCATTTCATTCAAGCAGAATCAGATTTACTTACCTGGAGGTAAAATAGTATAAGAGACAGACAAAGTCAGGGTGAAAAGTCAGAAAAAAAACACACAAATACTTTTGGTATTGTAACAATTACCTACCCCTAACTCACACATAAGAAGGGATGTTTGCTTCCTGGTGGACATTATATTGTATCTTCCATTTGTGGTTTTTATGTCTCCAAATCCTGTTCATACCATAAGCAGCAACATTATGAAATATCCATCAATAATAATATGTATACTGATGAAAAAAAGCCATGTAAAGTATAGGTTCTAAAGCCTATTTGGGTTTACTTCACTAAAGAAGTTGGCTAAGAAATTAAATGGAGTTATTTCTATATTCTGTGTCTAATGGGGTGTATGAGTTATTTTTACATTCTATGTGCCTAATATTTACCTGCAGGCGTACATTAAATAAATCTGAAATAGCTATGGCTATTTAAAATTGACAGAATTGAACCTATGCAGAGAGCAGTTGATCTTCAACTGACACAAACCAGCCAGTCTCTTAATGTTACTCTAAGGAATTTTAAAGTGACTCTGTTAAAGCTGAGGTTATTTGCCTTGGGGATGCCTAATGGAAGGGTTATTATAACACTGTCCACAAACAGGGGCCTTGAGAGAGTCAGACCCCAGCACTCCATTGGGCCATTGTCATGTTACAGGGACTCCCAGGCTAAAGGTCATATCTCACCCTTAATATTTAACAATAGATACTTGACGAAAGCAGAAAACACTTTATTGCCAATGATGGCTGCTGCTCAATTCACAAGAACCTTTACAAAGTCATGCTAATTCTCAGCCTTCTTAGAATGCATGGTAACCTTTCATAAATCCATCTTTTTTTTCAGATGTCCTTGGAACTGCCAGTTATAAAACTACAAATGATTTATAATGCAAAATGGGACTGATCCGCTGGAAGATTAGGGCTCGATGTACTAAAATGACTAAGATTATAGCTAACAAAAGGCATAAAATGCATAGATAAATCACTATTGAAGTAGCTCAAGATTATTTTAAAAATCCTTAGTAAATGCTGAAAACAATAAGGAAAACTTATGTTTATAATATTGCAAGAGCAATTTACTTCATGAAGATAATGGAACAGAATTCCTGTATGGGTCAGCTGGAAACAGATAGCAAGCTGGTGATGCTTTGATTTTTTCCAGGCATTCGAAATTTTTTCTATCATTTTTTTTTCACATGTAAACTTATGGACTGGCTTTTTAAAATCTTTAAGGAATACTCAATGAGTTAAACTTAATTATATATTATTTTATCCTTAACTATTAAAAAAAATCAACGAAATGCCTTTTTCTCTTAACATATCAAAAAGGAATCACAAATTAAAAGCTAATGATGATGAGGGAGAGGAAGGAGAGGAAGATGAAGGAGAATATCATTAATGGAATACTGATGGATTCCAACCTTTTTTTAATTTTCTCAAATCCCTGGGAACAAGTTGCAATCTATATTTTCCCCCTCTGGTGCTCAGTCACCCTATTTTCTCTCCTTTACATCATGGTTCGCATCTTATTTTTAGGGGAAATACAATAGGAAAAGAATCTCTGCCCCTTTCTGTTTCAAATTCATTTGTATCTCGTCCTGTCTCAACAAAAACTTCATGGAATCAACACCAAAGTGCTCTGTGGAACAAAAGAAAAACCTGCTCCCTTAGCTCTGCTGGGAGCTGGGGACTTCTATGTTTTCCCCCCTTTCTGTCTATTGGGCTTAGAGATTACATGTGTCTCTATGTGAATATGGGCTGTTACCATTTACCACATGTATCTGTTTACTTTCTCTTGTTTAAAAAAAGAAAAAAAAATAACTAATAAACGAGGGTATAGATTAAGTGTGGATTTGAGATGTTTGGGTGGATTAAATGGGCATTTTGACAATATGACCTCCCCTTTGGCATGTTTAATTGTGACGTTTAATGAATATCCTTGCAGTTTAAGACAACACTTTTAAAATAAAATTATTTCCTAATGATGACCTGAACCCTGGCACTCAATGGAAGAATTGACAGAATCCATAGGATCATGTTCAGAATTAACATTCTCTATTGTAATTTTGTTCCTGTTTATTTTTAAATTTTCTTGTTTTAATGGAAAGAAAAGACAATGCTCAGTTTTAAATGTTAAAATTGGTTTATTACAATAAAATTACATATGTGCACACACACACACAAATAAAGTCTAATGAAAAAGATTCCCTACTTAATCTTTAGCTGCTGATATGACTTGTATTCACAGGATAAGTTGGGGCTATTTATTTAAGCAATATGTACCAATGGATGTTTTCAACTGCCTTTTTTCAGGTAAAATGAAAGTCAGGAAGTAATCTGAGGCAAAACTAGTACACTGTAACCTAAGCTTTTGAATAGTACTTAAAGAAATGAGTTAAATACTACTTTGTGCAATTTTGAATAGCCTACAAGATAAACCACTTCCCCACTATACTTTCAAATATCAAATATAAGGCCTGCCTCTGAGACCATCAGGACAGTAGTAGGACCTTGGAGATCCAACGTGACCTTCTTTTGGAGCAGTGGTTCTCAACCTTCTGGCCCTTTAAATACAGTTCCTCATGTTGTGACCCAACCATAAAATTATTTTCGTTGCTACTTCATAACTGCAATGTTGCTACTGTTATGAATCGTCATGTAAATATCTGATATGCAGGATGGTCTTAAGCGACTCCTGTTAAAAGGTCGTTCGACCGCCAAAGGGGTCCCGACCCACAGGTTGGAACCGCTGCTTACAATAGCTCCATTTTCAATGCCTTGGTTCGGTTTGCATCCTAGTCCTCTTTCCTCCAAACATCCTCTACTAGAATTAATTCCTCCCATTTTATTTTCACTTTTTTTCTCAATGAGTGTTCAGTAAAAATGAGATCAAGCCCATGGCCGTGATTCTACTAAATGTGTGTGTGTGTGTATGTGTGTGTGTGTGGGGGGGGGGGGCAAAGAGGGGGAGAGACCAACTTAAAATCAATTGAAGCCTTCAATTTTAGTCCTTTATTTACATTCTGAGATCTTGAAAGAGAGACATAAGCCTTTCAATATTACTAACCTAGAACTAGAATTACAATAAAGACTGTTTTGTAGAGGAAGTAATACATATTTGAAATCACAAATAATACATTTTTGGAGAATCTCAAAGTTTTCCTATGAAGAGTTGCATTTGTTAGATCAAATTTACTCAAAGTAGAAAGCTCATTTCCGAAAATTTCTGGATACTATGATGGCTGCTGCTCAATTCATAAGAACCTTTACAACAAGCATGTCGAACTTGCTTCCCGCGGGCCACATGTGGCCCACAAAGAATATTTTTGTGGCCCAGCCAATGTAACGGTATGTAAGAAATATTTTAAAATTTCATAACTTAATTTTTACAATATCCTGTTATACATAATTATTAATAACAAACTACAACGTTCGCTAATGATCACTATAATTGTGTTGCATTCATTTCCCTCACTCACCTTACGCACAGACGCACCATTTCTCTCCACTAATACTAGCAGCTAATATTTTAGCAGCCGATGGCCACGTCATTTATCTTGGACTGACTTGTTTGGTGTGCGCAACAGGAAAAATTTTGCTTTCAGAGAACCAGAAAAATAGGTTTATTTGCGTTATGCTTATTAACTTGTGCAGTTATTCAGTGTCTGGTAAGTTAATGTTCAAGAAAAAAAATTAATCTTTATTAAAATTTTCTATTATTTTATCTTAACAATTACTCATTTATTTCAGCCCTTTGTATTCAGCATGTCTCTATTGAAATAAACCTATGTTTCTATGAAAATTGAAGCTTTTGTTTTTTTGTGGCCCGCGTAAACTTAAACCTTGTTAGTCCTTTATTTACATTCTGAGTCCTTAAACAAGGTTTAAGTTTACTTTTGAGTTTGACATGCTTGCTTTACAAAGTCTAAATTTTGTTGGCTATAAAAATATTTGACAAAAGCATAAGAGAATATTTTTCTTTTCTTGCTTATTTTTTCAAGTGCCATAAAATATGGTATCATCTTTATAGTGATGTCATATGGAGAATATTAAAACAGATGGTGTTTTCAGTATGTGGGTAAAAAAATGTCTCAGAGCTTACTAGCAGCCCTAAAACCAAATGCCAAAAAATCAAAACACTATATTAAGACTAAGTAGTCTGTTACAGGTAGGCTAGGCCCCTCTGCAGGCCAAGGCATATTTTACCTGCCACTTGGTTGCCTTATTCTCATTTCTCACTCAGTCCATCTTATGAAATGATTAGGTGGTTGGGTGTAAAAAGCAATGTAGTCTGCGGTTAAGCTACTGAGCCAAGAAAAATGTCTTTTTCCAGATATTTTTAGCATCAGTCTACGTTTTTATTTAAGTCAAGATTAGCTTAACATTTACTTATTCACTGGAGTCAAAAAAAGGACATTTTTTAGATTATCTGAGAATTTGACCTGCAATGTCTACCTCACGCACTCATTCATTCACTCACTCAGAATTTATTATCTTCCATGTATCAGCAACTCCTCCAGGTGCTGCAGGCAAACAGAGGAACCATTCAGTGCCTCCTTTTTTAAAGCTCTAATAATCATCTTGGCATTGTACCTTCATCAAATGACTTGATCTTCCTCACCTTCATGTCTGACTCTTGTCTTCAACATTCACTGATACACTTTCATTGAAAAGAATAAGTACATTGGCCCTTCTTCCGTTATGAAACTGTGGATTCTGGGTGGATACAGGGAGCATTAAGCCTCATCATTTTTATAACCCCATGTTAAATGTTCAATAAAAATTTGTAGATGATATTAAAAAGGGAAAAGATGGTGGTGGCCTAATAGGCATATCTTTCTCCCACCTCCTCCCAGGGCCAGACTGGAAATAAAATTAAATTGGGGAACATTCACCTGGAATTACCAACTGGGGTCCAGCTGAGGACGAGACATATCAAGGAAGACAGAAAACACCTGGAGACTGCTAGGAAGGGCGGAATTGCAAGAGAGGCTGATCCAGCTTCGCAGGAGGCAGGCCGAGAGTGAAGACAGATCTCTCAGCCACGGGAGGATTTTCCTCCCGAGAAGATCAAGGCCAGGAACCCAGGCTGGGCCCCACAGCTCAGAGCAACAGAGCCACGAACAGCAGCCCACGTTACATCCAGCCATGACAGGTGGCAGGGTTTCTAACTGAAACAGAATTTTTGGACTGGAACCTGGTTTCTTTGTCTGCCAGAATCAAAGAATGAATCCATGGACAGATAGTATAGCAAAGGTGGATATTTATTGAAGAACAAGTACGAACTCCCACGTGGGGAGGGGAAAAGGGTCCCACTGAGTTCCTTTTCCCTATGGCTTATAAAGGCTGCAGATCCTGGTGCCTTGATATCCCCTCTGTTGGTCGCTATTCCCTTGGACTGGTTACTATTGTAACTCTTGGGCTCAAAGGTCAACCTCACGTAGGACATGTAAGGTTCTCCACCCCCACCCCCCCATTCCTTATTGTTTTCCAATTCCCTTTGGGCTTTTTTCTTGTCCTTCTGGATGAAGGGCTTCCTTTTCTTTATTTTGTAAACATACACCTTTTGCTGTTCCCAGCTCCCTCATTCTATGGAAATGTACCTGTTGCAGCTTTTCAGCTCCCCCATTCTATGGAAATATACCTTCTGCTGCTCTGCAGCCCTGTATTTCTTCCATCCATGGTCCCCTTAATTTCTAATTTCTAAAATTTCCTAAAACCTGTCTTTTTCACCCCTAAAATTCCTGTTTCATAGCCACAAGGGGGCGGGGGGTTGGGGGGAGTCGGGGGCGCCAGGGGAGTACTGGGGCCAGTTGGAGATAAACCCTCAGTTTTGTTTTGGTTTTAAACTCAAAGCACAGAGTTTTCATATGCAGCTGCTCACCTGAGGCTTTGGTGGAGGGAGGGTGGTGAGGACTTGAGGTCCCCAAGGAGAGGTTGCGGTGGGAAGCATTGAGGGAACACATGCAAATGCAGCAGCCTGGGGACCTGAATGCAGTCATACCCTCAAACCGTAATGGCTATGTTTCCTGAGAGGTGCTAGCCCTTCCTAGAAGCCACAGCTTAGGAAAAACAACTGCCCTAGATGATATAGCCCACACCACCCTTAGGAGCCCTGCCTGCCATGCCCTGCATCTCAACTTTTGCAGAGGAGATAGCAGCAAAGGCTAAGCATATGGGTTTGAACATCTCAGGGAGCAATAGTCACTGCCCGGGGGATGGGGCTATTTACCCCACTGCCCCTGGAACCTGACTGGTGGTTCCCCCACATGGAAGAGCTGATAGAAACTATGTAGCATTGAGGTGATCCCACTGGACTGCATACAAGGATATCTGCCAGCCAAGGATAGGAAGATATTCTGGGGCACTCTCAGAGGGGTAACTCTGGGACTGGGGAACACACACCATGTTCCTTGAAATCTTTATAGCACCTCCCCTCACATGAGACCCAGAAGTCTATGCTCCCCATTTCACCTAAAGCCCTTCCAGAAACAATCTTTGGAGTGATTAAGACTGAAAATTGGGCCCTAGCTGGATGGACTCAGTGGATAGAGCTTTGGCCTGAGGACTGAAGAGTCCCAAGTTCAATGCTGGTCAGGGGCACATACCTCAGTTGCAGACTCTATCTCCCACCCTGGTTGGGGCATGTGTCTCTCTCACATGGACATTTCTCTTTCTCTGTCTCTCCCCCTCCTTTCCATTCTCTCTAAAAATTAATGGAAAAATATCTTCAAGTCATGATTAGCAACAACAGCAAAAAAAGATTGATAACTGGCTGGCAGGTGAAGGCAGTGGAGCTGAAGCTGGGGAACTGGGGAAGTTAGTTGACCCATCCCCGAGTGCTCTGTTGCTAACAACAGGCATTATAGTGCAGCTTGGCCCCTCTGGCACACAGACAAGTCCTGTGGAGACAGACACAAACTGTGGATCACTTGAAGCTTCAAACAGGTTGCTGGGAGCCAAAGAAGGAGAGTTTCTGACAGTGGTTAGCATCTAAGTACATCCCAGGAGGCCCAGAGTTGGTAGACAAGTCACTCAGCTTCAGATATCAGAAGAGTAGGATTAAAAAGGGAGTTTCAAGGAGGCACTAAACTCTGAGGAGATGAATGCCACTTCACTTTCTTTTCCTTATCTTATATTTCTGATTTATTGATTTGTTATAATTTTTGTTTCCATTTTTTCTTTCATATATCTAATGTTTATGTTCCCTTTTCTTGCCCTATTTTTTTCTTCTTGTTCCTGCTTTTGACTTTTTTCCTTTTCTTATTTTTTGTTTATCTGGTTTCTCCTCTATTTTCCTTTTCAATGTTTTCTTTCCTCTTATTTTCACAGTGTTTTTCTTCCCCTCTTCTTTATTATTATTTTATTTATTTCAACTCTGCCCATTCATATTTCTTTTTCTTCATCCTTTTTTATCTCCTTGTATTGTTCTTTATTTCTTTTCTTCTATAATTCTTGTTCCTTTTCCTCTTTACTAATTGTCTCCTCTTTTGTGGTTGATTTATTGTTGTTCTAGGGGCTTGTGTATTTTTTTTTTCATTCATTTCTTGTTTTGCTGTGTTTTGTTTTGTTCTGTCAGCACCTGCACAACAGCTCACATGATGTAGCTAGGAGTGAGTCTCATAGTCAGCTAGGCTGAGAGGAGATTCCATCCACCAGGGGGACAACAACATTTAAGATCTAATTACAAAAGGGAGCACAAATTACTCACACAAGGAACATTCCTACAGCACCCAGCTCAGAAAATCTAAGAGACTGCACCACTGGGTCTCACAAATCACTTACTACATAAGGCTACCCCATGAAAACTGGGAGGCATACATAGCAGTTTAATCAAATATATATAAACAACTACGAGGGGACAGCAAAAATATGGAGACAAAGAAGCAATCCCAAAATGTAAGAAAATGAGGAATCACCAGAAAAGGAAGTAAATAAAATGGAGACAAGCAATTTGACAGATAAAGAATTCAAAGTAATGGTTATGAGGGTGCTCAAACAATTTAGCCCACACAGCATCTAGCTGTGAAAAGCAACAGGGTTGCTGTCTATCAGGGATAGATGGCTGGAAATGCAGGCATCCTCTTAAAGGGCCAACACACAAAATTTTGTGTGCAGCTACTCACCTTGGGCTCCGGCAGAGGGATGGCAGAGTGGATTGGAGCTATGTGAGCAGTAGTCAGGTTTGGAGGTATGGGGTTAGAGCTTAGAAGACAGACATCCCAATTTCCAGTGCTGAATCATTCCTTCATACTGTAGAGGACATCTATCTCTGGCAGATCTTTACCATCCACACAGCTTTTGCCTGTGGGAGAAGCAATTGCCCCACCCTATTGGAAAACCCCTTGCCCCACCCTATGGAGTTTCTGAGGTTCATTAAGAGACTGGGAATAAAAATCAGCCTGCAGGCAGAAGCATTGCCCCCATCCTGTTGGAAAATAGCCTGAGACTAATCAAGACAGAATACAAATTGGATTGCAGGCAGAAATGGGTCTCTGGAGTCTTTGAGTCTTTGCCTGATGTAATTCTGGGCCTGGGTCTAGGAAATGCACACATTGCTGCACATCTTGTTCTTTCCAAAGGCACCCAGCCCCAGCAGATGGAGCCACAAGCTGTGGGTTGCTGACAGCTCCAAACAGGGTGCTCAGGGCCAGTCACAAACAGCTTCTGCCATTGTCCTGCACTAGAGATTGGGAATCATAGCTGATCTACTTAATATGTAGACTCAAACCTAAGAGGAAGCTAAAATGGGGGAGACAAGGAAACAAGCCCCAAATGAAAGAACAAGAGAATTCTTTAGAAGAAAAGCTAAATAAAATGGAGATGAGAAATTTATCAGATATAGAGTTCAGATTAATAATGGCAAGGATGAGAAAAGATATAATAACTATGAAAAAAAGGCAGTGGGAAATAAATAATGACATAGCTCTAATAAAGAACACATTGGAAGGAATACACAGCAGGTTAGGGGAAGCTGAAGATCAAATTAGTGAATTAGAAGACGGTAGAAAAAAAATCACTCAATTAGAGAACCAAAAGAACAGAAAACAAAACAAAAAAGGAGTACAACTTAAGGGAGCTGTGGGACAACATGAAATGTAACAATATTCACATCATAGGAATACAAGAAGTGAAAGAAAGTGTGAAAGGGATAGAAAATGTGTTTGAAGATACAATGGCAGAAAACTTCCCTAACCTAGTAAAGAAGAAAGTCACACAAGTTCAGAAGGCACAGAAAGTCCCAAGCAAGAAGAACCCAAACAGGCCCATGACCAGACACATCATAATTAGATGACAAAAGTTAAAGACAAGGAGATAATCTTAAAGGCAGCAAGAGAAAATCAATTTGTTACTTACAAAGGAGCTGCTATAAGGCTGTCAGCTGATTTCTCATCCAAAACTACAGGTCAGAAGGAAATGGCATGAAGTATTCAAGGTAATGAAAAGCAAGAATCTGAAACCAAGATTAGTATATCCAGCAAGACTATCATTCAAAGTAGATGGTGAAATAAAGAGCTTCAAAGGCTAAAGGAGTTTATCACCACCAAACCAGCACTGAAAGAAATGCTAAAGGAACTACTGTAATGAAAAGAAGAAATAGAGAAACACAGGTAAAAATAATTAAAATGGTAATAAATAAATACCTATCAATAATAACCTTAAATGCAAATGGATTAAATGCTCTAATCAAAAGACATAGGGTAGAGAGGATAAAACCCTGGTAAACATATATGCATCCAATATAGCAGCACTTAAATCTATAAAAAAAATTGGAGGATTTTAAAGGAGATATTGACAGCAATACAGTCATAGTAGAAGACTTTTACTCCCTTCTGACTTCACTGGATAGATCTTCCAAACAAAAATTGAACAAGGAAACAGTGACTTTAAATGACACAGTGGATCACATGGATTTGATTAACATTAATAAAAAATTTCACCCTAAAGCTGCAGAATATATATTCTTCTCAAGTGCACATGGTTCATTCTCAAAGATAGCCCACATGTTAGGAGGACACAAAACAAGACTCTACAAGTTCAAGAAGTTTGAAATTATACCAAGCATCTTCTCAGATCAAAATGAAATGAAATTAAAAAATAACTACAGAAAAACACTTAAAAACATCCAAACACATGGAGGCTAAATAGCATGCTATTAAACAGTGAATGAGTTGCCAGTGAGATAAAAAAAATAAATAAAAGATTTCCTAGGAACAAATTAAAATGAACACACACCCCAAATCTCTGGGACACAGCAAAGCAATCCTGAGAGGGAAATGCATAAAACTACAGGCCTACCTCAAGAAACAAGAAAAATTAATAATAAGCTATTTAACCCTACAACTTAAAAAATTAGAAATAAAACAACAAGAAAAGCCAAGAGAAAATAGAAGGAAGAAAATAATAAAGATTAGAGCAGGAATAAATGACATAGAGACAAAATAAACAATATAAAAGATCAATGAAACCAAGGGCTGGTTCTTTGAAAAGATAGACAAGATTGATGAACCTTTAGCTAGACTCATCAAGAAACAAAGAGGGAGGATCCAAATAAATAAAATCAGAAATGAAAGCAGAAAAGTAACAACTGACACCACAGAAATACAAAGGATTTTAAGAAAATACTATGAACAAATAGGTATATGCCAACAAACTCAACAGCACAGATGAAACTGACAAATTCCTAGAAAAATACAATCTTCCAAAACTGAATCAGGAAGAACCAGAAAAACTGACTAGGCAAATAACAACTGATTGAATTGAAGCAGTAATAAAAAACAAAAACAAAAAATACACAAAACAAAACAAACAAACTCCCAACAAACAAAAGCTTGGTCTGGATTGTTTAATAGGGGAGTATTGCCAAATATTCAAAGAAAAACTAACACCTATTCTCCTCAAACTATTTTTAAAAATCTAAGAGGAAGGAACACTGCCTTCCTATTTTTAGAAGACCAGAATTATCCTAATTCCAAAACAAAATAAAGAGACTACAAAGAAAGAATTAAAGGCCAATATACCTGATGAACATAGATGTGAAAATCCTAAGTGAAATATTAACAAATTGGATTCAGCAATAAATTTAAAAGATCATATGCCATGACCAAGTAGGACTTATTCCAGGGATGCAAGCCTGGTACAATATTCACTGATCAATAAATGGGATACATCACATAAACAAATTGAAAGACAAAAATTACATGATCATATCAGTAGACAAAGAAAAACCATTTGACAAACTCCAACACCCTTTTTTGATAATAATGCTCAGCAAAGTGGGAATAGAGGATCATGCCTCAATGTGATAAAGGCCATATATGACAAACCCACAACCAACATCATACTCAATGGGCAAAAACTAAAACTATTTTCCCTAAGAACAGGAACAAGGCAGGGATGTGTTCTTTCAACATTCTTATTCAACATAGTACTGGAAGTGCTAGCCATAGCAATCAGACAAGAAGAAAGCATAAAAAGATATTCGAATTGAAAAGGAGGAAGTAAAACTTTCATTATTTGCAGATGACATGATATTTGCATAAAAAATGCTAAAGACTCAACCAAAAACCTGCTAAATTTAATCAATGAATGCAGCATTGTAGCAGGATACAAAACTAACATGCATAAATTGATGGCATTTTTATACATCTATAATGAACTCTCAGAAAGAAAAACTAAAAAAGCCACAATCACATTTGCTATTGTAACAAAAAAAGTAAGATACTTAGGAATAAACTTAACAAAGGAAGTAAAACACCTGTACTCAGAAAAATACAGAACATTGGAAAAAAAAGATAGAAGAAGCTATAAACAAGTGGAAGAATATATATATTACATGTACATATATTGCATATTTCACAGATCTAGAACAAATACTCCAAAAATTTAAATGGGACCAAAAAGACCCCAAATAGTTGCAGCAATCTTGAGAAAGAACCAAGTTAGAGGTATCATGTTACCAGTTATCAAGCTCTGCTACAAAGTTATTGTAATCAAAACAGCCTGGTAATGGCATAAGAACAGGCATATAGATCAGTAGAACAGCACAGAAGACCCAGAATTCAACACAAGAAATAATTCTCAATTAGTATTTAACAAAGGAGGCAAAAGCATACAATGGAATACAGACAATCTCTTGCATAAATGGTGTTTGGAAAATTAGACTGGTACTTGCAAAACAATGAAACTAGACCACCAACTTACATCATACACAAGAATAAACTAAAAATGGATAAAAGACTTAAGTGTAACTAGTGAAACCATAAAAATACTAGAAAAAAACCACAGATAGCAAAGTATCAGACATCTTAAGTAGCAGAATTTTCACTGTTACAACGCCTAGGGAAAGAGAAACAAAGGAAAAATAAACAAATGGGAATACATAAAAATAAAAATCTTCTGCACAGCAAAAGACACCATCAACACAATGAAAAGGGAACCCACTATATGGAAGAACATATTTATCATCTGATAAGGGGTTAATTTTTCCAAAATATATAAAGTACTCATACATCTCAACAAAAGGAAGACAAATTCAATTAAAAAATGGACAGATGACCTAAATCAAACAGGACATAGAGATGGCCAAGAGACTTATGAAAAAATGCTCTAAGTTACTAATCATCAGAAAGATGTAAATTAAAACAACAATGAGATACCACCTCACACCTACCAGAATGGCTACCATCAATAAATCAGCAAACAACAAGTGCTGGTGAGGATGTGGAGAAAAACGAACCTTAGTACACTGCTGATGGGAATCCAGACTAGTGCAACCACTGTGCAAAACAGTGCGAAGTTTCCTCAAAAAATTAAAAAGTGGAACTGCTATTTGACCCAGTGATTCCATTTCTAGGAATATATCCTAAGAAGCCAGAAACTACTATCAGAAAAAAAGATGAACCCCTATGTTCATAGCAGCATTATTTACAATAGCTAAGATCTGGAAACAGCCCAAGTGCCCATCAATAGATGAGTGGATAAAACTGTTGTGGTACATTTACACAATGGAATACTTTGCAGATATAAAAAAGAAATATCTCTTACCCTCTGAGACAACATGGAGGGACCTGGAGAATATTATGCTAAGTGAAATAAGCCAGTCAGAGGAAGACAAATACCACATGCGGAATGTAATGAACAAAATAAACTGACAAACTAGATGGATGCAACAACAGACTGATGATTCTCAGAGGAAAGGTGGGAGGGGGGAGCATGATAAATGACTCACCAAAGAACTTATATGCATATGTGAATGACCCATGGACCCAGATAATAGTGTGGTGAAGGCCTGGTGAGGGGCAGGAGGAGGAGGAGGGGGCCATTAGGAGAAACAAAGGGACACCTGTAATACTTTCAGCAACATAGTTAAATTTAAAAACAAAAAAATAAAACTTTGTAGAATAAATAGATGAATAAATAAATGCATAAGTAAATAAACAAATACACTGCAGCAGAATTATACTTGATTTGTGATCGGCAGCTTTCTGGTATTCAATCTGAGATACTCAAACACACCAATGGCCTCATATTTCATATCATCACAAACACTATTCTACCCTAAACCTTAATTTGGGGAAACTTTAAAAAAAAAAGGCAGAAGGAAAAGCTTATGATTCTTTTTTCCCCCATATATTTTTATTAATTTTTTAGAGAGAGAAGAAGGGAGGGGCATAGAGAGATAGTAACATCCATATGAACATCACTGATCAGCTGCCTCCTGCACACCCCCTACTGGGGATGGAAGCTCCAACCCAGGCATATGCCCTGACCTGGACCCAAACTGGTGACCTCTTGGTTCCTGGGTCGCTGCTCAACCACTGACCCACACTGGCACGGATTATGATTCTTTAAAATACTTTATTGTACACACAAGATGCCATCATCACCCCACTCCCTTACCCATCACACCTCT
The DNA here is from genome assembly GCF_964212035.1 of Myotis nattereri. Taxonomy (NCBI): domain Eukaryota; kingdom Metazoa; phylum Chordata; class Mammalia; order Chiroptera; family Vespertilionidae; genus Myotis; species Myotis nattereri. The sequence goes on along the minus strand of NC_138086.1, from coordinate 10,258,068 downwards.
TGTCACAAAACAGAAATTTTGAGTAACATATTTTTTATTTTAATGCAGATCCAGCCTGTTAGGCATAGTGCTATATGTAGACTGGATTAAAGCAAGCAGTGTTCTACTACTTCAGAATAGTAGATTTCTCCTGAAAAATGGAAAGTAAGCCTGATGTTTAACTCTAGTAAGAGGCATGGATTAAGTTGTAAATTATAATAATTTACATCTCAAGAATATTTCCTACCAGAATATTCTTGTTGATAATACAGAGATAGCTCTGCTTAGTAAGTGCTTAAATAATTCCTGTTGAATGAACCAGACCTCATATATCATTCTTTCCTCTGAAATTCCTTGAGAATGAAAACCCTAGAACCACACCCTAGCCCTCTTTGTTACAATGGCATCTGGGGGCATGAAATCACTTATTGGGTATAAGATGTTGTTGGACATTAATTGGCCACAGCTGCTTTATTGGTAAAGGGCAGAAACCATGCATTGGTCGAGTCAAGATTTGGGTTAGTCTCACCCACAATTCAGTGTCAGTCATTTGTGTGGCTATAGTAGGTTCCAAAGCAATGGATGCGGGATGTGTAAGCTAGATGGAATTCAAGTAGAGCCATCAATTCTGTTAAGCAGAGGTTTTCGATTCTAAAAGTATCCTACAGCGTCTATATTCATTTTAGGTGCATATGTTACTTTGTATTTTTTTGTTGCATTCTATCTTTATATCAATATTTGCACAGGGGAAATCATGATATCTGCATGTTGCAGATAGAGAAACCAAAGTACAAGAGAGTTAGGGACCTAGGAAAGCACTATTTACTGGCAGTGCTGCTGAAATGAGAATGCTCAGATCAATTACCACCTTTCCACTGTTTGTTTTTCCCGAGTGCTTTTTTTTTTGTTTATTAAAAATTTTAAAAATTACATTTATTGTGGTGACATTCTATCTAATAAAGAGGTAATATGCAAATTGACCATCACTTCAACACACAAGATGGCCGCCCCCATGTGGTCAAAGATGGCTGGCAGGGGAGGGCAGTTGGGAGGGACAAGGCCTGGATGGGAGGGCAGTTAGGGATGACCGGGCCTGCAGGGGAGGGCATTTGGGGACCAGGCCTGCAGGGGAGAGAGGGCAGTTGGGGGGAACCAGGTCTGCAGGGGAGGGAGGGCAGTTGGAGGGATCCAGGCCTGCAAGGGAGGGAAGTTGAGGGTGACCAGGTCAACAGGGGTAGGCAGTTAGGGGTGACCCAGCATGCAGGGGTGGGCAGTTAGGCCAGCAGGGGAGAACATTTGAAGGGGACCAGGCCTGCTGGGGAGGGCAGTTAGGTGTGACCCAGCCTGAAGCGGTGGGCAGTTTGGGGGGACCAGGCCAACAGGGGAGGGCAGTTGGGTGGGGGACCAGGCTGGCAATGGAGGGCAGTTAGGGGCAATCAAGCTGGCAGGGGAGCAGTTAGCCATCCATCAGTCTGGCAGGGGAGTGGTTAGGGGGTAATCAGGCAGGCAGGCAAATGAGCGGTTGGGAGCCAGCAGTTCTGGATTGTGAGAGTGATGTCTAATTGCCCGTTTAGGCCAGATCCCAGTCAGACATCCCTCGAGGGGGTCCCAGATTGGAGAGGGTGCAGGCTGGGCTGAGAGACACCCCTTCCCCACCCCCCCCCCACCAGGCCTCTATTTGTTAATAAGATTATATAGGGCTCAAGTGTACATTTCCAGACACACAATCTATAATATTGCATTGTATGCCCACCACCCACAGTCAAATCATCTTCAATTACCTTATATTTGACTCCCTCTTCCCTTTACTACCCTCAACCCCATCCCCTCTGGTAACCACCATACTGTTGTCTGTATCTATGAGGTTTTTTGCTTGTTTGTTTGTTTGTTGCTTTCAGTTTTATATGCCACATGTGAGTGAAATCGTATGGTTCTTGACTTTTTATGTCTGACTTATTTTTCTTAGTATGATATTTTCAAGATCCATCCATGTTGTTGGAAATGGCAGTATTTATCCTTTTCTTACAGTTGAATAGTATTCCATTGTATACATGTATCACATCTTTATCCATTCATCTGTCTAATGACATATCATTATTTTCCATGTCTTGGCCACTATGAATAATGCTAATATGAACATAGAAATATATATGCAGTATATATATATATATAGTCTTTGTGCATAAAAATGTTTTCATTTTTTCTTTGTAATAACACATCTACTTGGTAGAATTGGAAAAAGGGTTGGGAGGACATTAAATAGTGGAAAATGATAAATCGTGAACTAATTTGCTGCAACCTAAAAGAAGAGTAGATAAAAATACAGCCCCAAACAGAAAAAAAACAAAATTAAAAATAAGGCACACATTTAGTACAGACTGGATTCTAATTCTCTTTCTACGTTCTTTCTTTATTCCCCATTGTTTTCAGGCAAATAAGCAACAGAAAGGGTAATAGAGGTTTATAAATATTAATAATTAAGACAGAGGCTGCTGGAGTACCGGGCATGACTCTTAAAGAGCCCAAACACACACTCACTGAGACTCACTCTCTCTGAGTTCCAGCACTAATGTAGCAGCCTTAAAGGCACAGGGAGAAATTAAATTGTCTGGCATCAGGATGAGAGCTGGGTGTCTGGGAATGGGAGAGGGTCAGATTTCTCCCAGACAAAAGTGCTCGTAGAGGCCATTTTTTGTTTTCTGAGACCTTCAGCAACACGGCTGGCAGGTGGGTGCCACATCTGAGTCCCTGTCAACCTGGATATCACCATTCCTCCCAACCTGGTGATTCCTTGAGACCCCATCCTACCGATTTGTTGGCCCACCCAAGCTATTTCCAGTGTCTTTTCCATACAAATGGCCTGTCTTGGCTCAGGCTTCAGACTTTCATAAAATCTCTCAAACAAGAAGCATCTGGCCTGTGAATGCCCCTGTACATAATGGCCCTAGGTCCAGTATTAGCTGCCGCCAGCCTTTGTTCATAACTTGGCCACTTCTGGGCACCTCTAAGCCCAGCACAAGTAGCAGCAATCTGCAAATCACGTTGTAGCTTATGTCGGTGGCCCCAGGCAAAATAGAAGCAATGGCTGATCTTGTCATGCACCTCCTGGGAGTCCCAGAGCCAGTGCACTGGGTAAACAGCTTCAGACTATGTGGAAACACCACCCAGCCACCTCCACAGGGACACACTTAAGGGGCAGAGTCATCAGGCACCAGAAACCCACTGAAGTAAGTTATGTTCCATGGATGGGCTCTGGAACAGATAATCCTTTAGGTTCGTCCCAACCAGTCCTTGAAGCTGATCATCCTGGGAGGATAAATTCCCCCTCCCCCATTTATGTGCCAATAGCAATCAAGGCTCAACTACAACAGGTGGATGTTCATAGCCCAGCCTGGGGGAGGGGGGGGTGGCACACCTGGAGTGTCCAGCTTGGATGATTGAAGAGGCAGTGCCACTAATCCCAACAGAACACCTACTACATTAGGCCACTCTACAAATCCCAGTATATTAGGTAGCAGCTCTACTTAATATATAGATACAAACCCAAGGATGCTGCCAAAATTAGAAGACCAATAAACATGTCCCAAATGAAAGAACAGACAAAACTCCAGAAAAAGAACTAAATAAAATAGGAGACAAGGAATCTACTAGATGCAAAGTTCAAATCACTGTTTATAAAGATGCTCAATGAACTTAGAGGAAGAGTAGATGAATTTAGATCTTCAACTGCATACAAAAGAGCATGGAGACCATAAAAAAGAACCAGTGAGAAATGAAGGATACACTAAAGTAAAAAATAATTTACAGGGAATCGACAGTAGAGTAAATGAAGCCGATAATCAAATCCATGATTTTGAAGATAAAGCAGCAAAAAAACACCTGAACAAAACAGCAAAAAGAGAAAAAACATTTTTTTAAAGATAGTGTAAGAAGCCTCTCAGACAACTTCAAGCATACCAACACTTGTATCAAAGGGGTATCAGAAGGAGAAGAGAGAGAGAGCAAGAAATTGAAAACCTATTTTCAAAATTAATGACAAGAGGACTTCTTTAACATGGTGAAAGAAATAGACATACAAGTCCAGAAAGCACAAAGAGCCCCAAACTAGACAAACCCAAAGAGGCTCATCCCAAGACAGATCACATGTTAAAGACAGAATCTTAAAAGCAACAAAAGAAAAGTAAGGGAGCTCCCATAAGACTATGCGCTGATTTCTCAACAGAAACTTTTCTGGCTAGAAGGGATTGGCAAGAAATATTCAAAGTGATGAAAAGAAAGGACCTGCAACTAAGATTACACTACCCAGCGAAGTTATCATTTAGAATAGAAAGACATAAAGAGCTTTACAGACTAGAAAAAAAAAAGCAAAAGAAGTTCATCATCACCAAACCAGTATTACATGAAATGTTAAAGCATCTTCTTTAAGAAAAATAAGTAAAAAAAAGAAAGATAAAAATATGAACAATAAAATGGCAATAAATACATATCAATCAACAACTGAATCTAAAAAACAAAATAAATGAACAAATAGAATATAAACAGACTTTAGTTACATTAGAGAACATTTTGACTGTTGTCAGATGGGAAGAGGGTTGGGAGCTTGGGTGAAAAATGTGAAAGGATTAAGAAGTACAAATTGAGAGGGAAGGTGGTGGTGGGGGGGAAAAGAGATCAACTGAGGGACTTATATGCATGCATCTGAGAATAACCAATTGACATAGACATTAGGGGGGTAGGGGCATGTGCTGGGGGGTGGGAGCAGTTGGGGAGAGGTCAATGGGGGAAAAAGGAGACTCATGTAATACTTTAAACACTAAAGAATTTTTTAAAAAAGAAATACAAATTGGTAACATAATAGTCATAGGGGTGTAAAGCACAGCATAGAGATTAAAGTCAATAATATTCTAAAAACTGTCCATAGTTTCAGTTGGGATTAAGATATATTGGGATGATGACTTAGTAAGTTATATAATGTCTAATGGCTGAGGTGTGCTCCTGAAACTAATATAATATTGTATGTTAACTGTAATAAAAAAATTGAAATGATAAAACAGATAGGTCTGCAACATACCTAAAATAAGAATACGATTTTATTTGCAGAGCTATTTCCTGTTGCTCATTGGCAAGTGGGTACAGGCCGGTGCACATACGTGTGTGTGTGTGTGTGTGTGTGTGTGTGTGTGTGTGTGTGTGTGAAGGAAGCCTTTAGGAACACAAGATGGTAAGAGGGGAGCCGTTTGCATTTTAGCCCATTGGCTAGACTCAATTGAGACTTTTCCTTTTCCAATGAGAATTCGGGCAAACTCTGAAGACTTTTATGTTTACTTTCACTCCTCCTCATGTCCTAAGGTTTTTGTGGAAATTAATTTTTCATGGGCCATAAACGATGAGACCTATTAAGATCAGAAAGAGTACAAGAAAACCATTGGAGGGGGACACAGGCCGGAAGAAACAGGTTCAACATCTTTAGCAAATAGTGAGAAACTGAAATGTGTAATTGAAAGAACACATGGCAACCTATGAACGTGATTAGTTTTCTTTTAAAAAAGAAAGAATCCGAAAGAAGCCCAGAAAAACATGTTGCTTTATGCTTTTCTATCTTTGGATCCTTTTTATTAACCATTATAATTTTTTTAAGTATAATAAAAAATGTTACTCAAAGCCTCCATAATTTGACGCTATTTTTTCTTTCTCTAAAGAAGCTTCGCTCTAACATGGAAACAAAGTCAGGGAAATAAAATTTGTGTTACAGCCTCCAGTCACACCCCCACCCCCTACACACACCATGACCAATTCTCATTTAACTGGCTGCCAGACGCCAGCCCAAATTTGAAGAGAGTCATGGACCGGCTTCCTTGAAATGATGACGTCCTGTTTTCTGGGATGTTAAGACTTTGGTAAGAGTGGGAAGATAGATACTCTTTAGCATTAACTGAGATATATTAACATGAACTATAAGGCCAGTGAATAAACTGCATCTCAAGTAGGCTTGGAGTTTTATTAAAGACAAAAGGTGGAATAAAAATAGATAAGGAAATTGGAGGCTGACACTGAAAATAAAAATAGCCTCACAAAATATTACTTTCCTAAATTTGGATGATACATCTAAACTATAACAAAAACTAAAGCTATATTGTGTTTATTTTGTAATTGTCACTATTACAAAAGATAAGTTTGGAAACTGGTTCCCACAGCTTACTTTTCTTCAAAACCATCATCATATTTCAGTGCTGAGTTAATGCTATACCTTTGAATTCCCAACTTCCCACTTTCTTCCTTATGCCTGGAACTCTTTCTTGAATTATGTAGCTCTGAGTCTCAGTGTTGGTCTGAAGTTAAGCAAATGTCCTAATTTAAGTTAGAGGTTATATTACTACCCACTCCTTAAACAGAGTAAGTAGACCCAGATTTCTCTGTGATTTAGTGCTAGATCTCTAACCAGGAACATATCCTAATTTTCATATTTATCATCAATATTTTAAAGTAAACAGTTTAAATAAGTAGATAAAATTAGTTACATAGCAGAGGGTGAATTAAACGCAATTGCAGGGAAAACAGAGAAGAATAATTTTGAAACTAAGGCGCATTAGTCGAATGAGCTACTCTGTAATCCAGAGGCAACTATTTTCTTTAAATAACCCGTTTTTTCGTGGCAACTTACTCTGCACATTACCAACCGTTGCTGTTTTTCTTTAAAGAATAACTTTTAATTACTATTTTTAGTGTATTATGAAATGTTATGATTTGTGAAAACTGGAAAATCTCCGTAATCTCTGCCTTACCTTCCACACGTACAAGAAGTGCTTTGATATTTTTACATGTCAAAAAACTAGCTACAAATAAAGGATTGATTCGAGAAACAAACAAACCTATAGCTCCTAGATTATGCAGCACCTCTAATTTCTGATTTCCCTCTTTTACAAATCTTCTTGTCTTAGATATCTCTGACTTGATTTCCAAAATCTAATGTCTAAGAAGTTAAGCTTCCCTCAAGCACTGGATTAGCTTTGCTCTGAAAACCATTATTTGCTTGAACAAATCCCAGGCACTAAACATTAAAGAAGAATTTAGTTTGCTGTTTTGTGGATGCTGCCTTAAACAGTATATGCAAATTTCGTTTTTTGAGATGAGACGTAAACAATAAAACCCCTTGTCAAGGCACTTGCATTTTTTTCCACTAGAGGTCTCTCTCGTAACGGCTTTCTTTTTGTTGGGCTCATTAATTATTTTACTCAAAGGATCAATTCTACCTTTGGACTGGAATGCTGCACTTACCATATTATGCTAGAAGAAGATATTAAACCTCCCTAGCTTGTTCTTCTCCTTGATGAGTAGATAGTATGGTGACCACATTAATGATCGTGGTCAGAATTTTATTACAAATGACTGCACTTTAGTAAAGAAGTTTGAACTTTCACCTACACTCCACAAGTCTCCAAATTTGACCACTTAAGACAATATGCTACCATAAATATGTCTTATCAACAAGCACTAAACAGTTGGCCTTTTAATTCTCCCGAGAATATCCAAGATCTGGTGCCAATTTAGATCATGTAATTACAAGCCTTAACCATTTTGCAGCTTCTCTTCTACTTTTGCAAGAAATAAAAACATATTGTTTAATTTGTGTATTAACTTCAAACAAATTCATATTACATCGTGGAGTTGTTTTCTTTTAATATATGTTTTCTGGGGAAAATACTAATTAGGAACTTTAGTTTTTACAAAATAAATAAATAAATAAATAAATAAATAAGTCTGCAACCATTAACTAATATGAAAGACCAGTAAGTTTCAATAATGTTAAACAGAAAGAATCCAAAATGAGAACAAGCGCTGAGTACATACTCTCAAAGAGTAATACAAGATCGCATCCAACAAAGTACTCCAGAATGAAATACAAGGATATCAGTCACACATCCATTTAAATATTCAAAAAAACTCAGACTTCAGATTTCTGAGAAGTAGAAAGACAGGGCTACGCTCCTGACACAAGAAATTCAGTGGGAAAATGTGAAATGTGAAGAAGCAAAGGATAGCCTAGCAAATCAGTTTTAGTGTTAAACTGAAGCCAGTGTGTGTCTGCATGAACAGACACAGTGGCTAAGCAAAGAGCAATACTCTATAATGAAAAAGGGCGCCAGGAAGTTTGACAAGCTGAAAAATGTACCGTTACCTGGCCGGGGGAACACAGACCTGTCAGGCAATAGTTTTGAGAATCAGAAACTATACTATGAAGGAAGCAGAAAATAGAAGATGCATTATTTAGATATTGAAATTTTAGTCTGATACAAAAAGAGTTTATCAGGTACCTTTTCTTCCAACTGTAACTTATTAAGCAGTTAAATACATACTTTCTTTCAACACCCCCTCAGACACATCAGTATATTTGTGATTGACGCTAAATCTACACACACTCAACTGCTTCAACTACTTTAACTAAATTACTGTTCAATTAATGAAAAAAAAAAATCAATGAAATAAATATGAGATTAACTGGCATATTTTAAAACTTGAGTGACGAGGTTAAAAGGATTTTTCACAAAGTTTTGGTCTCTGTGTTACTGACAGCCCCCTCCCCTAAGCACATGCAGGTGATCTGTTTGACTGCTCAGATGGCTGACATATTAGCATAGTCAGAAAGGAGTCTAAGAGACAAGTTTTCTTTCTTTCTTTCTTTCTTTTTTTTTTTCATTTTACAGTTGAAGAGACTGTTCAAAGAGGTTCAATGACTACTCTAGGATACCTATATAACTGCATTATTCTGGTAGTTGAGAAAAAGACCGAATTGTTTAAAAACACACAAGCAAACAAGCAGTATCTTGCTATCATCATAAACAGATAGATTCTAAAAGCTTTGAGTTAAGGACATGTGAATACCATGTATTAAGAAAAACTTATTCTTGAATATTAATTGACTCATTTTGGTAGAATGTAAAATGGATGCTGTCTTTAAGAAAAATAATTATAAAAATAGTCATTCAATGCAGGAGAGTTGTGGTTTTTTTGGTTTGTTTTGTCTTTTATCTATCAGAGGAACCTCTGCCTCTAATGTTTCTGTTACTAACTTAGGGACTATCACTGGTTTCAGATAGTTTTTATTCCTTTTTATTTAACTTGGAATATTCTAATTAATGAGGATAAATTGACCCAATCAGCCACACTCAATTGGACCAACAAAATTATCCAAAATAGAGCCATGAAGAATGGTTCTGTATAAATGGCCCTTTTTGTGTGCCAATTTGTTTGTTTTCATCCTTCCAGGCAGTTTGTTGTTGAAATTAGACCATGGACAAACTTGTTTGTTTCAACATACAATTCTGAAAAATTAATGGTAAACATAAGTTGTCATTAAAATACAGAAGCTGCAAATCTGTACAAGAGAAATTAGAAGTGAAGGAACAAAGTTAAATTTTTCCTTGAAAAGCATGTGAGTTGCATCTTTATGAGATATTTTTCTACATATCTACCTTAGCAAGGTAAGTTGGTAAAAATTATTGACATAATGATGTTGAACATATGGGAAAAATATAAGAAATTTCCAAACTTTGAAAATTCACATTATACTATTTTTCTCAGTAACCCTTTAGGTAAATAATAATAATAATAATAATAATAATAATAATAACAATAATGTGCTTATTCTACTAGTTATCAGTAGTTGAAGCAGTAACTTTTTGTTATGGGTGGATTTAAAAAAGAGATGCATTAGTTCAGATTTCTATGCAGTCTTAATAATCAAAAGGCTTTATTTTTAATATTTTGGAGTAAGGTAAAACAACCTAGATCCTTCAAAAAGCTTTTTTCATTTCTTCCCCCTTTTTATCATTTCTCCCTCTAACTTTTAATCTTAAAAACAAAATCTTTCTCCTTTATTCTCCTGTGACATTTTAGAAAGTTATTTGCTTAACTTTTTTTCTACTTCCATTTTAAATCCTGGATGAGTGTCATGAGGTCAATGAAAACTATTTGGAAGACAATGTAAATTCATTTTAGTGGTTTATAAAGGATGTGCTTCTTGATCTGTAGGTACATATAGATTTATTTTTCTTTTTTAGTCCACCATGAAAATGGAAGGTACCCACCACTATATATTAAATTATAGATTGTAGTAATTCCTGATCAGAGATTTTAAAAAATGCCAAGACAATATGGATCAACGATATGTTCTCCCTCCATTGAGAAGATTGGATTTATTGCTTTAGCAATAAGCCAAGCCATCTTGGGTGGCCAGCCTGGGTGTGGGTGCAATTTATGAGACAAACCCAGAAATAGGTGTTGTTTTCCTTTTGGAAATTTGCATTTTTTTTTCCTGATCATTAAGCTTTTAACAAGTGTTTCCCTTGATGGAGTGATTTACAGGTGGTTGTTAAATTTAAATAGCATGTTATTCTGCCTGTATCAAGACTGTTCACTGATTGGATCATGCAGACATTTGAGCATAGACTTGGGTGAACTTAAGCACAGGAATTGTTGTTTTTAAAAACTCTTTGTCAGTAGCCATCTGTTACATCATTTCAATTGCTTTGTTTACAACAAATCTATGGCATAAATAAATATGAATATTGAACCAGTACAAATGCCCTGAGCAGTCAGCTTAGTGAATTATACATCAGCTGTCATCGTGAGTTGAAACAGGCCTACATATTGAGTAGCATGTTTGCTGTGCCTAATCAGAACAGCATGTAATCTGTGAGTGCATATAAGGATTTGCCAAGCCAGAATTATTTACAAGTTGCATTTTGTGTCCTGGAAAATTTCATAAGGAGGAAAAGCTATCTGAAAAAAACCCACAAAAACTGGAAAGCAACATGTTGGTTTCAAATACAGAAATAATTTAAATCTTGAATTAAAAAAAAACTGTGAACCTTATACTTAATAGATGTGATCAAACAGCCAAAGTTTCATGGCTCAGTTTCGATGAAAAAACGTTTTCAGTAAAATGTCTTATTTGTATAATTGTTTATGGTCCCCTGTGACTCCGGTGTCAGACATCTCTTTTTGTTACTGGTGGAAATGGGGCATCTCTTTCCCCACTGGGTGTTGCGGGTGGTGTCCTTACAGTATCTCCATAAAAACAGTTTTCTGAGGCCCCACACAGAAAGATGGGTAACTTTTATTTGCATGGAATTATATCTCTGCATCTCCGAAGTCCCATTTCCCTTAATCCAGTCTTGGAAGAAGTGCAACTGGGGATTCAGTAGAGCGAAAAGCAAAGCCCGCGCCCAGAGTTTCTGTTCCATGTTGGGATTAGGTCCAGTTTAGCATTTGGCTCGTTGCAGTCTATTAGCCCATTGTGTGGGGTGCACATGGCTGTGGTCCACATGGGTGAATGCCGGGGAGCCAGGAGAGTATGCCTCCTGCAACAAGAGTCCCAAGGCAACCACAAGAACCAGGAGCCAAGAACGTGAACTCGTTTGTTTAGGGCAGTGGTTCTCAACCTTCTGGCCCTTTAAATACAGTTCCTCATGTTGTGACCCAACCATAAAATTATTTTCGTTGCTACTTCATCACTGTAATGTTGCTACTTTTATGAATTGTAATGTAAATATCTGATATGCAGGATGGTCTAGGCGACCCCTGAGAAAGGGTTGTTTGACCGCCAAAGGGGTCGGGACCCACAGGTTGAGAACCTCTGGTTTAGGGGATGAAGCATCTCTAAGTTTGCACCCTTCATGGGTCAAGCCTACTCTGCCCAATGCCCTGTTCTCAGGTGTTACTGACAACCAAATACCTTCCCTATTTCATCCAGACTTCACTGGACACGCATCTGACCTCCACCCTGTTCAGTCCCTTCCCTCAGCAGTCTGTGGGGAATAGACCTGGGGAGTGTTAAACTGCAGCTTCATGGCAAAGCTGCACAAATTAGATGCCTATACTCTTTGGCCTTCCCTTTACTCCCTTCTTGTTATTAATAACTAAGTTAGGCCCTAGCTGGTTTGGCTCACTGGATAGAGCGTCAGCCTGGGGACTGAAGAGTCCCGGGTTCGATTCTGGTCAAGGGCGTGTACCTTGGTTGCAGGCACATCCCCAGTAGGGGGTGTGCAGGAGGCAGCTGATCGATGCTTCTCTCTCATTGATGTTTCTAACTCTCTATCCCTCTCCCTTCCTCTCTGTAAAAAAATAATAAAATATATATTTTTTAAAAATAACTAAGTTAGTTACAATGGTATCATTGCCCTCTGAGAAAAAAGGAAAAGGAACCCCTTGTAACCTTATAAAGGAGAAATGGGTGAAAGTCTCTATCTCTGTCTTCTTATTACTGCTTCGGGCTGTCAGAGGTGCACAGAGCTGGCTATCCTAAGGTCTGGGTGTTCTCCCTGGTTGAGGGGGAAGAAAAAGGTAAACGAGTCTTTATCAGGGAAGAGGGATCATATAAAGTCCAGGTCAGTTTGGTGTCCCTGGGAGGTGCCATAGACAATATCCAGGAGGATGACACGTTGGACAAACTGCATCCTTGTATTCTAGAAATGGCATCCTTGACAAGAAGGTTAGAAGGAATAATTCAAAAGTGAGGAGACATATAACAACTGAAGGTCTAGAGCAGTGGTTCTCAACCTTCCTAATGCCACAACCCTTTAATATAGTTCCTCATGTTGTGGTGACCCCCAATTTCATTGTTACAAATTGAACATAATTAAAGCATAGTGACTAATCACAAAAACAATATGTAATTATATATGTGTTTTCTGATGGTCTTAGGTGACCCCTGTGAAAGTGTCGCTCGACCCCCAAAGGGGTCACAACCCACAGGTTGAGAACCACTGGTCTAGTGAGAGATAAAAACCCATGTGATAAAGGGAAATATTAACTGACAATGTCCTGGATTAGGCTGGAGGAGTGGCTTCCCTGGAGGCAGGTGAGTCGCACCTGTCTGAAGTACGTTTGTCCCCCATACTTCATCTAAATTAAGATAAGGAAAATATCCTAAGACTTCCCCTTCGGAGAAAGGGTGAGCCTTTTATATCTGAATCATTTGGGCAGAAAATGGAAAGCAGTTTCAAGTGAAGCCAATAGGCCGTCTGACTCACCCATAAGTCCAAACCATTTCAGAAGACGGCTTCTAAGTGAGGCCTACATTGTGTGAGCAAGCAATCAGGTAAACAAGGACATAGGCATAGATTCTACGAAAACAAAAACAAACACAACACAAAAATAATGCACACAGCAAATCATAAACCAGTTGTGAAGATTTCCAAATGCAAGGCTTCTGCTGGAATGAAAGCAGGCAGTGACAGTTGATAGGTTATCTGCAGTTTGAATATTGCTGGTGATGTTATCAGGTTGAAGTCTGTATGGCACATACAGAAATAGTCTTAAAAACAAAATTTTTAAGACAGTTAACTGTACTGGAGGTCAATACCCACAATTAGTCATTGAAACACAATTTTTCACCCTGAGATAACTCTCAGGATCAGAGAGACTGCATGAAGTCCAGTTTTAGTTTGTCTTGATTATTTGTATACACACAAGAGTAGCCATTGACCAAATTGATCCCACAAACTTTCTCAAATTTGCTTTCCTGGAATCTCATTCACAAGGAATTTTCAATTGAGCTTTAGTGAGCAGTCAGTCCCTCAGGCTGCTAAAGCCAAGGCCACAGATGTGATCAGGCTGTGCCTGGAATGCCTGTAGGTTTGGGTTGATTCTTCAAGGTCTCGAGCTCCCCAAGGTGTCTTGAGGCTCCTTTCTGGCCACCTTTCAAGAAAGCAACCTTCATTCCTTATCTGGAAAGATTGCCACGAACCATGTGACTAAGTGATGTATTAGGCCGTTTCTGAAAGTGGCTTTTGATTGGCTTTGAGAGTCAATCTCAATTCCTGAGGGATTTCTGGTGATATACAGAATCCAGGTATGTCTCTCTTAGACATGGCATTCCAGTCAACGTCTTGGTTAAGAAGACCACATAGTTTGGAACTTATTGGATTTATGCAAAGAAATGTATTGCCATAACTCATTCATTAAAAACTGCCAAATTATGGAGAGGTGAGGTAGGAAGAAAACGCTAAAAGTGAGAAATTAGCATTCTCTTAATTGGCAAACATATTTTATGACCTTTCGAAACATAGTCTTTTTGATTGGCAAACACACTGACACTTTAAGAAACATACTTCCATGCAGACAGGTATATAGTAAAATTCACTAATTTAGCAAATCACAGGGGAACTGAATTAAGCTGATTGGCTTAGATAGCTCTTAGGCTCAGATAAGAAGTACTTATAAGAATCTGCATTCCAACTGATGGTCCAGATAAGATTTGTTGGAGACCAGGATTTTTCATTTTAGAGGCAGACAGTTCCACTTGACAAACCTAGAATAGCATTCCAAACCAGAGTGGGCACTCTTGAGGAATGGGATTATATTATTGGTGATTTCAGGGGGGAGGGAGGGGTGGAAATCAAAGCCTCCTGGGGAGGGAGATTGGAGTGTCCCCGTTTTTTTCTAGTTTCCTATCACGTTGCCATGGCCTAGGATTCCCACATGACTGCCACCCCCAGTCTCTGTGTTCAGGGACTCCTTTCTTGCCTCTCCTACACTGAGGCAGGGACCTTCCTGAAATGGCAATATAATTTTGCCCAGGTGTGGAGTTTTGGCAGCATCAGTATTCACCAGGCACCGTTTCAGTGGGTGTAGCTCCACATGAGGCAGTTCCGATGGCCTCTGGGCTTCACAGGGGGTTTTTATCCTTTATTATGTTGGGTAGACAAAGTCTGGCCTTTTAACTGGCTTCCAATAGCAGGGCTAGCAACCTGTTGCTGTCTCATATTTTCCTAAAAGTCTCAGTTCCATAAGGAGCTTGGTAGCATTCCCTGTTAACTTGACTAGATAGAATTTAATATCCCGGGTTCTGGGTTTAGGTTCTCTTTCCAGTCAATTTCCAAGATCAGGTAACAAAAACCTTTTATTTCTCTGAGAAACGATACATGTGAAGAGGCCCTCGCAGCCTCGGATTCATCCAGAAGGTTGTCCAGAAGGTCGTTTGGCTGCCCGGTCTACTTAGCATATTACACTTTTATTATTATAGATATAAGTTAAAACATAATAACTGTGTTTGCAGAAGAAACAGTATTATGAACAAGCATAGGTTAAGCAGACTTGCAGCAGTTTAGTCCCATTGCCTTAGAACTTATGTTCCAAGCCAGAAGGCCACCAGGGGGGTGGGGCTTCTGCCCATTTTAAAGATGGCTGCCACATTGGCTTCAATGACAAGTTCCGCCCTCAAGCAAAATGGCTGCCAAGCTTCAGGACAAGGTTGTGGTTCCTGCCCCATAGTGAGGAGCAGAGAGGGCAGGGCCATTGCAGCTAGTACAATTGGCTTGCCAGGGGCAGGGTTCTTGCAGCAGTTTTTTTTTTTTTTTTTTTTCTGCTTGCCAAGAAAAATCATCTCAGGTACAGTATCTACTAAGCGCCTAGCCCTGGCTCCCCAGCATACAGCCAGGAGGTGGAGGGGTACTTTGGCTGGGGGAACTCCCAAGTGGCGGGTTCAGAAGGCAGAACTCGGCCTGAGCATGGCAGCAGCTTTCGCCGGCTTCAGCCCCTAATTGAAGTCTGCCAAGACTGGCACACTCGGGGGCCTGGCTGCAGAGGAAGGTTGGGTGCACTTGAACCAGCGCCAGAGGCAGTGCATGCTGAGATCTGCAGCTGGACCAGGACCAGAGATGTACCAGCTGCAGCTGGTGAGTGAGTGATAACCCCCCAGTTTGGGGAGGAGAGGTGCCATCTCACCGCAGTCCAGCTCAGGTTTCCTTCCTTCCCAGATGCCCGCGGGAATAGCCTCAGGCACACGGGTCAGCTCCTATTTCTTCTGTTTCGCCCCCCCTCTGAGTGCTGGTTTGGAGGCTGTGAGTGGAAGGAGCCCAGGGGTGGCTTCCACACTTGAATCCTCTTGTCCTCCCGTCCCATGTGGTTTGCCATTCTGTTGCCTGTGGGAGTGGGATATCCCTTCCCCACTGGGTGCTGGCGGTGGTGTTCTCACCAAATCTTGAGGAATAGAATTTTCTGAGGCCCGCACAGGAGACCAGTGGTTTTCTATTTTCATGGCATTCCATCTCTGCGTTTCCCAAGTCCCATTTCCCTTAATCCAGTTTTAGAAGTGCAGCTGGGGGTTCCGTAGAGCTAAATCCTGTTGGAATTGGCTCCAGTTTAGCATTGGGCTAGTAGTTGCAGGCCTCATTGTGTGGGGCCCACAGGCACTGGGCTACGGGGGTGAATGCAGGGGAGCACACATGGCATGCCTATACTAGTGGCTTTTTCTTTGTTTTTTGTTTCCCTTGTTATTAATAACTAGGTTAATTACAATGGTATCATTTTTGATTAGTCTTCTCTATTCCAGGTCTCAACCCAAAATGCCAACTTATCCATGTAAGAGAGAATGCCTATGGTGTGTGTATTTCATGTAAGTTGAGATAAACCATATTTACTAAAGAAACCAACATGTGTAATGTCAAGCAGGGCATAGGTGGAGTCTTGAAAGAGAAGGAAGGAGCAATTCAAGTCTCAGAAGAGCCTGGAGTGAGAAAAATGTATTTTCAAATACGCCATTATCCTCTTCTGTACCCTTCTTTCAACCTCAGATCCCAAGAATTCAGATCCTAGGCATTCTCTCCATTTTCATGTAATTTTCCCCATCTTGCTCACGCTTTCCACCCTGTTCTCAAAGCATTTTAATCGTCATTAAACTGTTAAATACAATGGGGCAAATATTATACTTGACACTTTAGAAAAATTGTACCTATCTCATATCTCTAAATTTACATCATATATTATTTACTTAAACATTAACTGGCTTTAACATCACTTTGCATATATTTTCTTCAAATAAATACAGTATAAAAAGCTAGATCTCTATTTGAGTAAATTGATTCTATGTTTCTTAATAATAATGATCAGTAGTATGCTATTTTTAAAATGCAACTTTGAAAGAAATGGCTAATAAATGATAAAGTGCTAATACTTTCATAATTAGAGTTAAAGTAACTTTTTATTCTATTAATGTTGATACCAAAATATTGTAGTATGTTTTGAGTGTCTCTTCCTCTTAGAAGATTCCACTTGTGACAGATTTGCTAGCCAGTTATTTCTCTTATGCTTCACCTCTTGTGAAAAACTATACACGCAGGAGACACAACTAGCTAAAAGAAATAGGAATGAGGGCATTTTGTTATAAAATAGATTATTGGTTATTTATTGTATACACATAGGGTTTCCTTTTAAGAATAACAGCATAACTAAAAGTCTTTCTTTTGAAAACCTTTTCCCTATTTTATAAGTTCCACATTACTTAATTGCCATCACCTAAAATGTCAGTAAATAGCTTTATGTGAACTTCTTTACTTTCTGATATTTCAGTTTGTTAAAACCTAATATATTTTCTTAAATTAATGCTACAAAATCCCTATAAAATATAATTATTATAACTTTTTATAATTAGAACTTAGCTTAAAACATGATATTGACTAAACTTTTGGCCACAGGAATATGACTCCAAAGATTTTTATGTAACTTCTAAAGAAAAATTTAAATCTGTACTTGTAGGAAAAAAAAAAAAAAAAGTAGAACGAGATCTCTTTCCTCCCCAGAAGGAAATTAGTTTATAGAAGTGTGAGGAGTAATATTGGATAATGATGCTCTTTGTAGGAAATTACTATCTAAGAGATTGCTATCTGCATGATATTTTATAATTTTAGTACAGAACAAGTCTAGATAATTAGAAATTTTAAGATGTTAATCATGGGTAGAAAAATAATCTGAATTTGAGAATGATTTTGATTTTTGTTTGTTTTTATCTAAATATATACTATTATAGTAAAAATGGATGAATGTGCCCCAAGAGCTCCTTATTTTTTGGCCATTAAAAGTGGTTGAGATTATTTTTTTAATAAATAGGGAAATATTTAAAAATATACATGTATAGTTATAAATATACATTTTTATGACTCAGTGTGTTTGTTCAATAGAGAGGCTAGTATATCGGTTCTTGATTTCAAGTGTTCCTAATAATCCATAGCTTTCCCTATAGTACTAAGTACTGATGCTAGGAAACACAGAGATAAATTTATCTTAAAATAAATATTTTTTTTTCCAGAAAATATGTGAGGATATCTATGAATCTAGAAATTTTGTAACATATTTAAAGATGTAGGAACTTAAAAACATATAAATGTTTCCAAGGAAATGAAATTTCTAATATATACTTTCCATTGAAATAAATAAGAGTAAAGGGAAAATGATTATTATAAGATTAATTATTCCATGTGGAGATGTACATATTTTTGTCACAATGTGTCCCACAAGCTTTTATTAATGGTCATTGAGATTGTGAGTCAGATCTACTTAGCCCTTCCTAGCCATGTTAAAACTCGAGGCTTTTCAGTACTCAGTCAGATTTGGTATTATAAAAATAAGATAATTATTTTGAATGCTATGTAGGAAAAAAGTTTCTCATAATAGGGCAGTCAATGCATTTTTTGGGCTTTATGTTTTAACTAGAGGCCTGGTGCATGAAATTTGTGGACAGAGTGGGGGGTCCCCTCAGCCCAGCCTGCACCCTCTCCAATCTGGGACCCTTCGGGGGATGTCCGACTGCCGGTTTAGGCCCAATTGGGCCTAAACTGGCAGTCGGACATCTCTCTCACAATCCTGGACCGCTGGCTCCTAATTGCTCACCTGCCTGCCAGCCTGGTTGCCCCCAACTGACCTTCCCCACCGTCTTAGTCACCCTCAACTGCACCCCCCCGCTGGCCTGGTCACCCCTTACTGCACCCCCCTGCTGGCCTGGTCACCACTTACTGCCCCCCCTGCCAGCCTGGTCACCCCCTGTTGGCCTGCTCGCTCCCAACTGCCTGCCCTGCTCACCCCTAATGTCCCCCCCACCAGCCTGGTCACCCCATGCAGCCTGCTGTTCAGTCTTTTGGTCGTCCCTCACTAACCCCCCTGCCAGCCTAGTCATAGGCAGCCATCTTGTGAGGGCATGAGGGATAATTTGACTATTACATCGTTATTATATAGGATGTGCGTTTAAGTATGGAAGTGTGACAGCAGTGCTCCTTTGCACTGTGTGGAGTGAAGAGAGCTTTGGCATGCTGTTTCTCTTGACTATACAGGCTCACCTACAGTTGGAAAAGCTTTTCATCCTCACTCAGGAGCAGTTAGGTAATTCTTATAAAGCAACACTGGCCATGGCACCAAATATGTGGCACCAACTCTAGGGGCAGGGCAGGGTTGCTATGTGTGCAGGAGTCCTGGACTATGGATTTTAGAGAATAAGAAGGATGTTGTGGAAGAGGTGGGAATCTCTTTAGAAGAAAAACATTGGTAGAGTGAAGCTCTATAAGAATGAAATATTTTTTGTTGTTGATTATCACTTATTTACATTTCACTTATTAAAAAAACACAAGGTTGCTCTGGCCTCTTGGCTCAGTAGGTTGGAGATTGCAGGTACGATTGCTAGTCAGGGCACATACTTAGATTGTGGATTTTATCCCCAGTCAGGTCAACCTATCTATGTTTCTCTTTCTCTCTTCTCTCTTCTCTCTTCTCTCTTCTCTCTTCTCTCTTCTCTCTCTCTCTTCTCTCTCTCTCCCTTCTCTCTCTCTCTCCCCTTCTCTCTCTCTCTCTCTCTCTCTCTCTCTCTCTCTCTCTCTCTCTCTCTCTCCTCCCTCTTGTATCACTTCTCTCTTCTCTCCATCTCTCTCTCCTTATCTCACTAAAATTAATGAAAAAGATATATCCTTGGATGAAGATTTGAAAAAAATAATAATAAACAACCCAGTGTCCTGCTATATCCAAAATTCTCTTTGCTCATTGAAGTAGCATAGTCATCAGCCAGGTGAACAATGAAAACTGCTGATGTCTTTTGTTGTAAGAGTTTATTTATCACAGTGATTTTAATTTTGAAGGTGTCTACTGAACTGCTCAGTGATAACTACCTAATCACTAGTAATTCTGATGGCTGACAAAATAAATACAGAAAGCAAGTAAGCAGATGAAATTTTATTTGAAAATATACCTATATGATTGCACATTTTTGAACCAGCTATTTTGGTGTTGCATAAACAAACCTTTGATGTACTTTGTGAGCTATAAATTTAATTTAGTTTATCATATAGTACTGTTATGCAAGATTTAGTCTATGTGGTTTTTTTAGCTGCAATAAAACTTATTTTCACCTTATGTTTGAAATATAATTTACAGTTTAAAGACTTTTCAAATAAACAATGATTCTCAAAATAATCCTGGTCATGTGAATATACAATGAATCCCATTTTATAATCATGGAAATGAGGACTCAGAGAAATGAAATGGCTTTTCCAAGGCCAAATTGGTATTAAAAAAGCAGAACTAGGTCAGATGGAATAAGTAAAAATCTACATGATTTCATTTATATGTGGGAAATAAAAAAGGACAAACAAGACAAACAAAAGGTACAGAAACTCATAGACACGGACAAGAGTATGGTGATTACCAGAGGGAATTGGGGCGGGGGTGGGGCATTGTAAAGGGCGAATGAAGTTAAATATATGGTGACAGAAGAAGATTTGTCTTTGAGTGGTGAGCACACAATGCAGTACACAGATGATATTTCTAGAATTGTACCCTTGAAATGCATATAATTTTATTAAGTAATGTCACTGCAATAAATTTAATAAAAATATTACATATACATTTTAGCCCTCGTAATGGTCTACACAGTGATGAGAAGACATGGTGCTGGTCTTAATAGTTAGCATTTCTTACAGATGATGATGATGATGATGATGATGATGATGATGATGATGATGATTTGTCCCCATAATTTATTTCTTTTGAACCACACCACATTGGGACAGAGAGGCTAAGGCTTCTCTTTGAAGGTGCAGGGTTAGTTGAACCCCCACTTTCTAAAAAAATATAAAACTAATATTAGACATTTGAAAATCTTGAATCAGTACTCTTTTCTGTAATCAATATTGCCTCTTACACCAGAAGTTATATTTGACTTGCCTACCATAGCCTTTATTTAAATATACATACATTAAAATTAAGTAATTAAAAATAATTGAACTTTGTGCTTTTGGGGAAAGAGGGATATGGAATGTGCTGGTGCCTGGCAGTAAGTAGGAGGAGCTGGAAGGCACTCTCTCAGGAATGACAGAGAGGACTTATAAAATTTGTCACAGGAAAATATCACTAGGTTCAGATACTATCTATACCACTTCTAGTCCAGAATTCACTCAGAAAACAAATATTGAAGGAGAAAAATAAAACCATCTGCCTAACTGCCTATGAAAATGGCTATATTACTCTAAAGAAATACACATTTGATTCCTTCAGAGAGATGATGTTCAAAGTTTGTAAAATACACATTAGTTAATAATTCAACCATGTCGATAGCTGCCTTATTTCAAATGCTTATTTAGAAATATTCATTAAGACATTTGAAATTTCAAAAGTGATGATGAATCTAGTATAATGTTAAAATATTTTTCAGAACTTTAAATGAACGCTAAAAGCTAAAAAATGCTAAAACTCAAAAATACAAAAACATATCTTAGTTTTCAGCATTGTTTTTAGAGATGTCTAAATTTTATTACATTATTTTTTCTTGTAAAAAATGTGATGAGATTTTTGTTTCCATGCTCACACAAGTCTGTTCATACAGATTTATTATTGAAATGCCAGAAACACACCCCTTTCTAAGAATGCTGCTTTAGCATTTAATCATTGAAATGAAAACTGCTTTATTTTTTATGTCAGAGTGTTTTAAACAGATCCCCCTATCACTAAAAACTGAAGCAGCATTGCAGTCATTTTCTCATAAGCAGTTTACTTCATATATGACTCCTGAAAAATATTGCCAGTTTTAAGAACCGGACAAGACTTCGCTTCCTTTTTTCCTTCAGTCAGCACCCCAGGGGTTCCAAGCTAAGTTTTCAAAATGTTGCAGAACATGCATTGCAGAAAGCACACAACCTTCCACTTCATTCATACAGTTTTCTAACGGAGAACATGCACATCCTGCCTATGCCAATAATCAGAGATCAATGAAGCTATCACCCAGTACTAAATTAATATTTTGCAAAGTACCATGCTTCACTTTCACCCCACTTACTCTCTTTTTTGAGTAACCTAATTTTCCTTTATGTATGAAGAGAGATTCTGGTTTTTCATCGGCCGATGTCCTTTTTCTTAAAAATAGAGTCCATAATTGGGCACACACATATATCAACTTAAATATTTCCCTGAGAGTTACTATACCAGCTTTTGTTTTCACTGATTTTTTTTATTGTGTTTTTAGACTTTATTTTGTTTATTTATGCTCTGATATTTATTATTTCCTGCCTTCTATTTACTTTGGGCTTTGTCTATTGTTCTTTTTCTAGTTCCATTTGGTGTAAGGTTAGATTATTCCTTTTCTTGAAGTAGGTTTATAATGCTATGAATTTTCCTTTTAGAACTGCTTTTGCTATGCCAATAGATTTTGTGCTATTGTGTTTTCATTTTCTTTTGTCTCAAGGTGTCTTTCAATTTATTTATTTATCCCATTATTAATCCATTAAATGTTTAGTGGTATGTTCTCGAACCTCCATGTGTGTTTGGATTTTTTAGGGTTTTTTTTTTTCCTTCTTGTAATTGATTTCTAGTTTCATTCCATTATGGTCCAAGAAGACATTTGATATGATTTCAATCTTCTTAAATTTATTGAGACTTGTTTTGTGTCCTAACATGTGGTTCATTCTAGAAAAGGTTCCACGTACATGTTAAAATAATGTGTCTCCTGCTGCTTTGGGATGAAAAGCTCTAAAAATATCAATTAAATTCATCTGATCTAGTGTGTCATTCAAGGCCATTGTTTTTTTTTTTTATTGATTTTCAGTCTGGAAGATCTATTTATTGATATCAATGGAGTGTTAAATTTTCCTGCTATAACTTTATTACTGTTGATCTCTCCCTTTATGAGCCTTAAGATTTGCGTTATATATTTGTGTGCTCCTATGTAGGGTGCATAAATATTTACAAAGATTATATCCTCTTGTCAGATTGATCCCATTAGTATTATGTTTTGTCCTTTGTTTCTTTCTTATTATGGAATTTTTAAAGTCTATTTTCTCTGATACAATTATTGTTATACCAGCTTTTTTTTTTCTTAATTTCCATTTGCACTATATATATATTTTTAGTTGGTGTGTGTTTTTCAATCTGAGGTGGGTCTCCTATAGACAGCATGTATATCTTGTTTTCTTATCAAGAAAACTACCCTATGTCTTTTGATTGGAACATTTAATCTATTTTCATTTGAAGTGATTATGATAGGTATGTATTAAATAACATTTTATTCTTTAAACTATATTCTCCTTTTATTTTTCTCCCTTTTTTTGTAAGATTTATCTTTATTGTTGAAAGTATTACAGATGTCTTTCCTTTTTCCTCCCATTGACACCCTCCACCCCACACCTGCCACCCCCGCCTGGCCTCCACACTATTGTCTGTATCCATGGGTTATGAATATATGCATATAAGTTATTGGGTTAATCTTTTCCCACCCTTCCCCCTTCCCTCTGAGATTCATCAGTTTGTCCCATGTTTTCATGTCTCTGGGTCTATTTTGTTCATCAGTTTATTTTGTTCATTAGATTCCACATATCAGTGAGATCATGTGAATTTATCCAAGATTTAAAGGACTACACCTATACTTCTCAAACTATTCCAAAAATACAAGAGGAGGGAAGATCCTAAGCTCATTTTATAAAGCCAGCATTATTCTGATTTTAAAACTAGATAAAGACACTACAAAGAAATAACATTATAGGCCTATATCACTGATAAACATAGATATAAAAATCCTCAACCAAATATTAGCAAACTGAATTCAACAATACATTAAAAAGATTATCACCATGGTTAAGTGGGATTTGTTTTTGGGATGCAAGGTTGATATACACAAAGCAATTAGTGTGATACACCACATAAATAAATGAAGGATAAAATTTATATGATCATATCACTAGATTTAGAAAAGCATTTGACAAAATCCAACACCCATTTATGATAAAATCTCTCAGCAAAGTAGGAATAGAGGGAACATACCTCAATATAATATAAGCCATTATATATATATATATATATATATATATATATATATATATATATATATATAATTTCAGAGAGAAAGGGAGAGGGAGAGAGAAACAGAAACATCAATGATGAGAAAATCATTGATCGACTGCCTCCTGCACATTACCCACTAGAGATCCAGTACACAGCCCGGCATGACTGAGGATCAAACTATGACCTCCTGGTTCATAGGTTGAGCTCGCTGGCTGGGCTAACAAAGCTGTTTTTGACAAACCCACAGCCAACATCATACCCACTGGGGAAAATTTTAAAATGTTTCCCTTAAAATTAGAAACAAGACAGGATGTCCATTTTCACCACTCTTACTTAACATAGTACTGGAAGTCCTAGACACAGCAACCAGAAAAGAAGAATAAATACATAATATACAAATTGGAAAGAAATATTTAAAACCATCATTATTTTCAAATGACATGATACTTTATATAGAGAACTGTAGAGAGTCAATGAAGCATGATACTAGAACTGAAAATGAATTCAGTAGCAGGATGTAAATAAATATTCAAATATTTGCTGCATTTTTTTGGACCAAAAATGAACCATCAGAAAGTGACACTAAGAAACAGATTGTCAAACTGCAGCGGGAAGGCAGGGGAGGGTTGGGGGGCAGGAGGTAGGGGGGAAGAGATCAACTAAAGGACTTGTATGCATGCATATAGGCATAACCAGTGGACATAAGACATTGGGGGATAGGGGAGGCTAGGGGACTGTCTAGGGCGGGGGGATAAAATGGACACATATGTAATACCCTTTGTAATACTTTAAGCAATAAATTTAAAAAAAAAAAGAAAAGAAAACAATTCCACTTACAATTGGATTAAAAAAAATACCTAGGAATAAATTTAACCAAGATAGTAAAATATTCAGAGAAATTCAAGATATTAAAGAAATAAATAAAAAGAATAGAAATAAATGGAAGCAAATATGGTGATCATTGGCAGGAAGAATTAGCATCATTGAAATGACTGTACTACCCGAAGCAATTTAGAAATTCAACACAACTCCTATCAAAACACAAATGGTATTTTTCATACAAAAAGAATACAAATAATCCAAAAAATTGTTGCCCTGAAGAGTAACAACAATCTTTACAAGGATAAATAAAGTGTGAGGTATCACACTCCCTGGTAACACACTACTACAAAGCCATACTGTTCAAAACAGAATAACACTTGCATAAAAGTCAACACATAGATCAATGAAACAAAAAAAAAGAAAGCCAAGAAATAAACCCACAGCTCTATGTTCAATGAATCTATGTAAATAGGGTAAGGGCAATCTAATCAATAAATGGTGCTGGGAACATTGGGCAGATACGTGCAAACAAGTGGAATTAAACCACTTTCTTATGTCATATTTAAGAGTAAACTCAAAATGGATTGAAAACTTTAATATAAGACTCAAACTCATAAAGCTTTGGGGGACTGGATAAAAAGGAAAGGGATTAAGAAGTACAAATTGGTAGTTAGAAAATAGTCATGGGGATGTAAAATACAGCATAAGGATTATAGTCAGTGATATTGCAATAACTATGAATGGTGCTAGGTGGTACTAGAAATATTGGGAGGAGCACTTTGTAAAGTATATGACTATCTAACCACTACACTGTACACCTGAAACTAATAGAAAATTATTTTGTATGGAAACTGAAAATTAAAGTTAAAAAATATTAAAAAAATAAGCGCGTACACTCACTAATCAGTACACACACTTCCTCTTCCATATAGGAGAGACCCAACGCAGTCAACCTGTCCTAATTGCTGCTGGGCCATCCCAATAATCATTCTGTAATTTGATGAGTCCTACAACCAGCAACAGAGATTCATGCTTTCCTTTGATGGTGGTGATGATTTAAGTAACTCTTTGCCACTATGTGTCTACCACTGAAGGCTAACAAGAACACTGCTGCATTTAAACGCAACTAGTTCAGAGACCAATCTTATTACCATTTTCTGAGAGTATTCACTGAACGAGTGAGTGATGCATTCATCATAGTATAGTGTGGGCGATGGAATAGCATTCCAGGTAGTTAAAGCCAAAGGGACCTATCATAGGGTCTCAAGTAGCTCATAGAACTGTTGTAAGTCCTGAAGAAAATAAATGCATTACATCCTGCCCCTCAGCATCCACAAATATATTATCCAGAAATTAGAGTCCTTATTCATGCTGTTGTCAAATACAAATATTTCTATTGTGGACTTGTCTTTTCAGTAGAGTTGAGGCAACTGCCACATTTTTTACTTTAAATTTTACCCAGTGCCATTCAGAATTTAAGCTGCAAAAGAGTTTAGGGACTGTTGTTTACAGCTTTCCAGGCACAGTAGAAGAGTTTGGAATGAATTAAAATGCTAAATTATTCTTTCTTATATAATTACTTCTTCGTCTTTCTCTTGGTTGTATTGGTTGACTTTAATTGATTGATTCATTCATCCACAACATTAGGCAGTACCTGACATTTCATTTATTTTACTAGAATTTATTTTACAAAGATTTTCTTTTGTAGAATACTATCTTCTATTTTATTTTATTTAAAAAATATTTAATTTATTGTGGTGACATTGGTTAATAAAATTATATATATATTTCAGGTGTATAATGTCATAATAAATCATCTGCATATTGTGCAAATATTTTCTTTATTTTTAAATTATAGTTGACAATTTTTTTATTTGATGGCACAGACTTTGTTCCAGTTTGTAGCACCAAAGCATGTCACACCCATAGTAGGAAATCAATTAATAGTTGTTTTTACTTTAATTTTTGACAGTTCAAAGTAGACACTGTTAAACATTTATTTCTACTTTCTCTAGTTTAAAAAACTAAAAGTAGACACTACTTTCTTTCATATTACAGACTCTCTTGACAATTTTCACTTGAATTTTTATTTAACTTACTAGAGGCCTGGTGTACAAATTCATTCTCGGGTGGGGTCAAGTCAGTCTGCCCTAATGGGGGCTGATTGGGTCCGGGCTTGCAGCGGGGAGAGGATGCGGGCGGTTGGTTGGCCAGCTCTGCCCCCAATTTGGGTGGGGGGGGGGCAATCTGGGGTGTGGCCAGCCGAAGGGAGGGTCTTTGGGTGGTTGGGAGAGGCAATCAGGGCCCCCGATCGGGCCAGTTGGCCATTGTAGTGTGTGTCATAGCAACCGGTTGTTCTGGCATTCCAGTCACTTGACTTTTTTATATCTATAGACTAGGGGCCCAGTGCACAAAATTTGTGCATGGGGGAGAGGGGTCCCTCAGCCCAGCCTGCACCCTCTCCATTCTGGGACCCCCAGTAATCTGGGACCGCTGGCTCCTAACCACTCACCTATCTGCCTGCCTGGTCACCCCTAACCACCTCTACCTTGGCCCCCACCACCATGGTTTTTTCCAGAAGGATGTCTGGAAGGATGTTCAGAAGATGCCTGGTCTAATTAGCATATTACCCTTTTATTAGTATAGATAAGTATTTGTCATATTATTCTCTCCTTTTCTATATGTATTTAAAATACTCCACAATATTTTAAACAAATAAAAAACAGTCAAGTTGCAGAAAAATAAAAGTTTTGATATACAACCTGGTAGGCTCAAAAGCAACAACATTTTTGTGAAAGGGCATACGTTGCAGTTGGCAGTTAGGATTGCTTGGTTAATATTCTTTTGTTGGAAAGGCGTGGTTTGGGCAAAGGAGAAAAGGAAACCAGCCCTATGAAAGGGAATGTCTGATTAGGCTGTTCCCACAGCAGAGAGGGGCAGGTGCGGCAAAGGTTCAGGCTGTCGCACAGGCAAGGATGTCGGTGTGTATGGGACACAAAAGGACACCTGTCACACCTGAAACACAATTTGCTAACACTCACAATTGCAGAGCTCAGGAAGAATCACTGTTTTTAAAACTATTATTTCCCTGACATATAAAATAGACATACATATAAATATACATGCCCTCCTCTGAGCTTCCCCTGCCCTCCACTTAATATTTGGCTATGGCCTTCTTTTCTTGCCAACGAATTGGAT
This sequence comes from Myotis nattereri, assembly GCF_964212035.1. Taxonomy (NCBI): domain Eukaryota; kingdom Metazoa; phylum Chordata; class Mammalia; order Chiroptera; family Vespertilionidae; genus Myotis; species Myotis nattereri. Next base: position 10,229,982 of record NC_138086.1, on the reverse strand, counting down.
GCAGAGACATAATTTTTAGTGGCTACAGTTATCCCTGACTGACATTACTATGGTTTACTTCACTAACCCTTTAGTTGGGGCAGGTTGTTTCCGGTTTCCCCTGGCATCAACAGCTACAGTGAACATAATTGCTTATTTGACTGTTTACTTAGGACACATTCACAGACATGGAGCTCCTGGCCCAAAGCTAATTCACTTGAATTGTGATCCACATTTCTAAACTGACTTTCTAGAAAGTGCTTCTGTTTGTTTAGTCCATTGGTTTTAAATCAGATTACACTCCCACAAACGGGTTAAGAGAAAACTGTTGAATGCGCCTTCGGCAAATCGCAAACTCGTGCTGAACTTGTGAGACCCCTTCCTGGCATAGCTGCCTGCGAGCTTTTCAGGGCACTTTTGAAGGAAGGAAAGGGATCCGGCACCCCTAAGGCTCTCCGGCTCTCCCGCAGGGACAGAGCTGGAAAAGCAAAGTTTCCCAAGGAGGTGGAAGCGCAATAGGGACCCTCCCAGCCAGGAGAGGGGCGCGCCCGGACTGTGCTCCGGGGCTGGGGCAGGGTACATGGGGAGGGGCCAGCCCTGGGCAGGCTGTGGAGTAGGGTGGGGCAGCTTGGCTGTGTCCCCCTCTGGCAGCATCCCTGCCAGCCCTGAAGGTTAAGAGCCCCTGGTGCCCTTCCCTGTCCCCTACCCAGGGCGCATGGGGACAGCGGGTGGTGGGGAGATTGTGCTGTGGCTCCCAGTCCTGATTCCCGAATCCCGCACGCTGTGTTACTGAGGCGGGGACAGGCCACTGGGGCGGGACCAGGAGGATCCTGCTGGAGGGTGAAGTCCGGGGAGGCACGGGTGGCGTGGCCGAGGGCCCTGTGTGGGTGCGGGCGTGTGAGTGTGTGTCACTCAGGTCCACGCTCATGCACACACTGACACGCCCGCACTGCGGAGCCTGCTGTGAACTCGAATGCATCCAATCCCAGTACCAAGCAAGTCTGGAAAAGTTTCCCCAGACTGACTCCCACCCCGCTGGAGGGAGGCGGGACCAGGAGGATCCAGGTTGGAGGGTGAAGTCCAGGGAGGCGCGGGTGGCGTGGCCGAGGGCCCTGTGTGGGTGCGGGCATGTGAGTGTGTGTCACCTTGCCAGCCGGGGGGGTACATCCTCAGGTCCCCCACCCTGGCCCAGCGCCATGCAGCCTCAGGTCCCTGTTGATTGATCATTAAGGCTCCTTACAGAAGCAGGCCTCCGCTGTGGGCGCAGCCATCTTGTGACAATCATTTTGCATATTCCCTCTTTATTAGGTAGGATTTTTGAAAGAAGGGAGATAAATCAGCTGAACATCTGCCCACAAACACAGCTTCTCCTTTTGGGCCCCCACATTACTTTCTCAGTTGTTCTTAGATTTCTGCATTTAGATATTCGACTGGAGGGCTGGTAAAAGCAAATGTACACTAGCAGTATATAAACCTCGCTTCCCGCCCTAGCTGCTTTGGCTCAGTGGATAGAGTGTCAGCCTGCAGACTGAAGGGTCCCAGGTCGATTCCAGTCAAGGGCGCATGCCCAGGTTGTGGGCTTGATTTCCAGGAGGGGGAGTGCAGGAGGCAACTGTTCAATGATTCTCTCTCATCATTAATGTTTATATCTCTCTCTCCCTGTCCCTTCTTCTCTGAAATCAATAAATATATATTAAAAAACAAACAAAAACCCCACGAATAAACAAAAATACCTCACTTCCTGAGAGAAATGAAGGGCAGTTTCAAGTATAGAACTTTCCAGAAGAGGAAATAGTTGTTTGTGCAATTTCTTCTTTGTTTGATGAAGCTGTTGCATCACTGGGCATCCCGTATTTTGTTTGCTACATCGGGTAAACCAAGCCATTGCGTACACGGTGGAATTCTTTGTGTATCACTAAGAAGCCAAGATAGCTGATGGCACTGTTGACTCTACAGGGACATATTTAAAGGCATCATTCCAAGTCAGATTGCCAGAATGTAAATCTTGTTTTCTTCACTTATTATTTGACCTTGGGTACATTACTGAAGCTTTCTGAATCTTAGTTTACTTACCTATGATGCTGATAACCAGGAGTAGTAAGTGTGGTAATTCATGTTAAGCACATGGTAAACTCTCTATAAAATTAAGTATTGTTATTATTATTACTAGAAGCCTGGCACATGAAATTTGTGCACTGGGGTGGGGGCAGTCCCTCAGCCCGGCCTGTGCCCTCTTGCAGTCTGGGAGCCTTAGGGGGGGAGGCCAACTGATGGCTTAAACCATTAGTCGGATATCCTTAGCACTGCCGTGGAGGTGGGAGAGTCTTCCACCACCGCTGCTGCGCTCACTAGCCATGAGCCCAGCTTCTGGCTGAGTGGCACTCCCCCTGTGGGAGTGCACTGACTACCAGGGAACAGCTCCTGAGTTGAGCCTCAGCCCCCCGGTGGTCCATGTGCATCATAGTGACTGGTCATTCCACCATTTGGTCAATTTGCATATTAGCCTTGCATATTATATAGGATTTCTGTTGGGAACAAGGAAATGCTGGCCCTACTTGTAATACCTGATTAGAAATGCTCTTCATCTGAAACAATAAAATTAATCCCAAATATAAATACCTATCCTCTCCACAGATGATCCTTGCCTCCAGTGTTTATCCTTCCAATTGAAAAGGTGTCAGGGGTCTACCAGCCCATTTTCTGATTACTTCCTGAAAGTCTGAGCCCCTTAAACCCAGAGGTGGGTTTGGAGCTGGCCTTGGTGGCTTGTCATTTCTACTGCACTGAATCTAGCATAAATCCATGGCTACTTGTGACAATGAAAAGAGTAAGCCTTCCCTGTTCCTTTAAGTGATACAGATTAGTATTTATTTTTATACGCCTTTGGTCATTTCAGGAGACATGTAACAGGATAAAAATTAGACTTCAAGACTCAAGTCATCAGCTTTCTCAGAATTCCAGAACAGAAGCAGAACCTTCATTTTGTTTTAATCACTTGATAATGTTGATATTTAATAACTAATATGATACTTACATTTTAGAGAGACAATAGTGCAGATCTTTCAATATGAGCTTCATTTACTGGTTCGTGACAGATGTTTATAAATTTTAGCTGGAACCTCCTTACTAGCTCTCTATATGTTAATGTATAAAATTCCCTCTTCCTGAGGTTAATGTAATACAGATCTAATCCCTATGCAATGATTCTGGCCTAGGTTTTTTTTTTTTTTTTTTTTTTTCCAGTCCTCTGTAGTTATTTTTATGCAATTTTCAAGCAGAGATGATCTTTCCTATATGCACTAATAATATTTGCATGTTTAAATGGAATACAGATTCAAAATTGAGCTAAAAGGTTATGAGGTCAAAGAAACATAGAGATTAGATATTTAACTGTCACATGTTGAAAATAGCAATATCAGAGTTTTGCATATTTTATGCTCTCATTGGAGATATAGAGCCCAATAGAGGGAGGATTTCTTTATAAAAGAACAACTGTGTTCCTCAGTAGCTATAAGTAGCCCATATGGAGATCGGTGGCTATTATGAAAAACATATATCTGAATAATTCCAAGCAATCAAGTTCAAAACATTGTATGGAAAGGGAGCAACAAAATAAGTGATTATATTTCAAATGATCAGTGATCTGCAGAAAAACTAAATCTGAAAAGATTATTTTAAATGTGCTGTGCACAACTCTCGATTAATTAAAAAATTCATGGGATGAACAGAGTCAAAGCAAAGTATGAAAGCAAAAAGCAAGCGAACTGAAAAATGCCCTAACTTTTCTCTGGTTCTCTAGATCCGTCCCTTCAGAAAATGATGTTTTCATGAAAGAGCCGCCTGTAGACCTCCCATGAGCTTGCACAGGTCTTCTTGCCTTTTCACATTAGAATAAGGTTCTTGGTGTAATGGCTGACACTTTGTGCTCTGCTGTATGAAGTAAGATCTTTTGTAGGGATGATGAATAACTCAGTGAGTGTCTCATAGAAAGTTCCCTACAGTATATCTCAAGTGGTAGAGGTTTACACTGTGCTGTTGGGCATTTTGATATATACTGTTTCTGTCTTGGTTATCTGAAAATAAAATATATTTATAATTTACCATTAGAGAATGTAACAGCTACTACATTCAACCTCTGAATTTGGGGAACATTGGTTTACCAATGTATGTGGTAAATGAGAGGTCAGTAAACTTTTTCTTTAAGTGGCCAGATAATAAGCATTTTAGGGTTTGCCGGCCTTGCTTAGTTCTGCCATCGTAGGAGAATGCAGCCATGAACAGAACACAAATGAATGGGCGTGGCTGAGTATTCCAATAAAAGTGCATTTGCAAAAACAGGTAGCAAGCCTGGGCCTTACTTTGCCAACCCCTGTACTAGATAAAGCCATTTTTTTTTATAATAAAATAATAGCTTACTCTTTTTTTTTCTATTAAAATCTTAAGTAAGGGTATATTATTTTATGTCTTACTTTTCTGAAGTAAGTATATGGTATATAATTCCTGTGTGTGTGTGTGTTGCATATATGTATGAATTATAAATTATACTTAAATTTTATAAATGAATTTTTAGAATAAAAAGAAATATTTTACTTTCTTATATCATAACTACTTTATTTCAAGGAACTCATTTCTGTATTTCTTTTAGTATATAAATAAACAGCACAAAAAGAAAAGTAAAAATTCTTCCTTTTTATCTTAAAAGAAATGGCCTAGAATAAATATAGTAACTCATCCTGAAAACTGACCTAATATGAAAAGAAACCAAAGTTATGAATTAGAGCTGCTGTGAACAGATACCATCCAAAGTCGCCTAAGCAATGTACCAGTTAAAGCACTCAGAAATACAGGTGAAAGAGTAATGAAAAATACATAACTTTTTAAAGTGGTGGTAGTCCAGTTCCATACATCTGACATGTGAATAAATTCCATTTGAAACCCACAATTGGAATACAGTATGTTAAAGAACAAAATAGGCAGCTTCAGGCTGTTATTCATAATTTTTCTAATTACTTTTTAATTGAATAGAGCTCTGTGATACTGAAAGAAAAGAAAAGAAAAGAAAAAAAAGAAGCCCTCATTGATGAGCTCTGCATTAGCAAGTAGTACCTGCCACCCGAATAAAGCACAGTACAATGGCTTTGATATTGTCAATGATGCATCTAAAATCAATGTAGCGCTAAGAATAGGCAAGATCTTTTCTTCATTTCACACCACTGTACTTACCATGTTTTTTTCTGGGTTATTCCTAGTTACTAATAGTAAAAGAACTTAGAAAAAAGTGACAATGAAGGAGAAAATTCTGAAAATTTTATTATTAATAATAATTATATTAATAACTATAATAAACATTTGACAAGAAATTGTAGTTTTTTGTGTGAAAATTAATAAACAGCCCAATTCACAACTGTGAGTAATACTTCTAAAATCACAGCAATTCACAAAGGGAACAATAGAACAAGGTGGTTCCAAGAACTATTTCATGTACAGATATAAGATCCCTACAAATTTCAAAAGGAGCTTCCCATTTGCAAAATTGTATAGTTCTGAATCTGGAGAAATATTGTACTGATAATTATTTTTACAGGATAAACAATGAGCTACATCCAATGGAGGAAAGAAAAAAGTTAACTGAGTACCTAGCGGCACCTTTTGCATAAAAGACCAGATAGAAACCTCTGGGCATGACTATATCACTTGACCAGGGTGAGTGAGTTACAATATAGAAACAGAGTAAGATAAGACAAATAGAGCACCTCTTTGTAAGGAAGGGGTGTATTAACATGGGAAGTCTGAGCTGGAGTCATAAGGCTCAGGAAAAAGCAGTACAATTTAAGTGTGAAGAGTGTGGCAAGAGCTGCTTTTTTCACTGCTGTGTAAGTCCTTGCCCTTAGACCTCTAGTGTGGCGTCAGCCGTGCAGTGTCACTGTCAAGCCCAGGCTCTGCATTCTATAGTTAGGAGAGAACAGACAGCATTACTTATCCTGGACTCCCTCACTTCTCTGTAATAAACACAGAAAAATAATCCTTTTATGGGGGAGCTCAGTGCATTTCCTGATGAACCAGAAACCACAGTGGGATTTCAATACTCAGTGAAGCCAGGGGTGCGTTGTCTCAAAATAAGGATATAAGAAAATAACTCACACCTGGCTGGTGTGGCTCATTGGCTGAGGGGCAACCTATGAACCAAGGAGGTCATGGTTGATTCCCTGTCAGGGCACATGCCCAAGGTTGTGGGCTTGACCCCAATAGGGGGCGTGCAGGAGGCAGCTGATGGATGATTCTCTCTCATCATGGATGTTTCTATCTCTCTCCCTTTTCCTTCCTCTCTGAAATTAATAATAAAAAAAGAACTAATTAAAGACATGCCATAACCAGGAGAATTTAGTCTAGTTAGACAAGACTTTCCAAGAAGATGATAATAAATAACTTTTCTATTGTATGAAATAACACAGTAGTATTTCTGCCTAAGATACCATTATGTAGGTAAACCTGGTGACCATCTGTATGAAGCAAGTTGTAGTCTCTATTTATCTATCTATTATCTATCTATCATCTATCTATCTATCTATCTATCTATCTATCTATCTATCTATCTATGTCTATCATCATCTATCTAACTACCTATCATGTATTTATTTTTGCTACCAAAACTAAAAAAAGTTTGTTTCCTAATCAGGAATTCAATCTTTGATTCTTGGTAACTGCAATAGCATATATCTTGTAGATATCAGAGAATCATGGTTGTAAATATATTAGTTGATAAAATTGGACACTTTATTTAGCTGCAAAAACAACAGGAAGCCACTGCTTAATAATTTTAAAAGAACACTAATAAATGTGTTATTTTTCAGTATCAAGGAAGGTTCTGAGATGTAGGTAATAGAAATAAACTCTAACTGGTTTCAAATCTTAAATGGAAGGCTATCAGAATATCTGGGGTGATAGGTGTGGAGGTAATATAACCAAGGACAAAACTGAAATTATCTTGTAAACCCTGAACCACGAAGACACCATGGTCATCGCCCCTGGGCACAGACAGCATAGCTTTCCCTTCTGGAACTGCTAAAGCTGAACCTGGGATACGGCTGCTGGAAATGCTCCCCAGCTACCTCTGGAAAGTGTTTATATCCACTTCTGGTCCCACTACCCTTACTGCAAGTGGTTTGTGGTCTTTCATGTTATTGGCTTTTATTAAAATTGGGGGCAGGGTCTAGCTCGTGTTTCCATGCCTGAACTAGAAGCGAAAATGGGAAAGTAAGTATCTGGCAACTATAGTTTTATAACGCGGGCTGACTACGTAGTAAGAGTAAGGATGTCCTAGCAGAGAAAAGGGATTGAATTTTTGGACAGTCAAAATGAAAATATTGTCAAAATGCCCATTGCATTCACAGAATCAAAATCCAATGGTTGAGAAATTTTAGGTTGATATCTTGTTAGCCGAATGCTGTCAGTAAGAACCTAGACTCTCCCCATCTCTTCCCTCTGCGGTGTTCAGTAAGATGGCTTTTGGTCTTCCCTTGGCTTTTTATATTCTCTTTCTGCATTGGCCCACATGTGTCCTAAAGCAGCCATAGAATATCTTAATCTTCTATATTCCAGGCCGATGGAATATAGCCAGGAAGAAAACCATCTGGTCTTAAAAGCATGACATTTTTCAAATAATGGGTAGCCTATAGCATAAAAACTCCCAAATATTTGATATACTTGAAAGATATTCACTTAAAAGTGCCGTGGGAGTGAGCAAGATATAAAGTCTCCAAGGATAAATTTGTGCTGCTTTTACTACCACTTGAACTCCAGGGAGACAATATCAAGAAGCCTTAAGAAGCTCCTGGGACTACTTATTACAGAAAGAAATTATTGAAAAGGATTCAGACCAAATGGAAGATGGAGAAAGGGATGAATAATTGTATTAGTATGGCTACCTCCACAATTACTCTATAAGGCTCTAACATGTACTCCCTAAAAACTATCCAAACCCACTACTATCTTCATCTTTTTGCATCCTATAAAATAAAACCCTAATATTCAAATTGACTGAATGGCAGAGTGACCAGTCACTATAATGCACACTGACCACCAGGAGGCAGGCGCTCAATCCAGGAGCTGCCCTCTGGTGGCCAGTGCTTTCCCACAGGGGTAGCACCGCTCAGTCAGAAGCTAGGCTCCCGGCTGGTGAGCACAGCAGCAGTGGCAGGACCCTCTCCTGCCTCCATGGAAGATGTCCGACTGCCAGCTTAGGCCCACTCCTGACTGCAAGGGGTCCTGGACTGCTAGCCAGTGCAGGCTGTACCGAGGGACCCCCATCCTCCAGTGCATGAATGTTGTGCACCGGGCCTCTAGTATTAAATAACTTTATATTATAGCATAAAGAAACTGTCTCTATTAAAACTCTTTAAGTTGTAAGTGAAAGAAATCTTAGCCCATCTGGCTTAAGCATAAAGAAAACTTATTGAATTACATTATGAAACTGTATATAAGAACTAACTCTAAGCACAGCTTGAGGCAGGGGCTTAAATGATGCCACCAGATATCTATCTCTACTCTTTTTACACTACCTCTTGATGATTATGCATGCCATAACAGCTCTAAAATTAAGCCCTCAGGACTTTAAGGCTAGTAATAGAGAGAAAAAAAACTAATTTGTATCCAGATATCCTAGCACAATCTTATTGGATGTGGTTAGCTCACATACCTACCCCTGAAACTTTCATTGGCCCATGTAATATGTCTGCTCCGAGATGTCTCATAGTTACCCTTGGTAGTCAACCCAATTAGAAAAACCCAGAAATGAAGAGAAGGACAGAGAATGTTCTCTCTGAAGGAAGTTTGGGCAAGGTTTCCAAAAACAAAAAAAGTGAATGAATGTTATGTATTAAAAAAGATATCCCTTAAAACGTCATCAGAAATTATCCGACCTCTAGCTAAAGGCAAATATTTTTTAAAAGGGTAATATTTATGGGGGAAAGAGCCAGAAAAGAAAAGGTGGATGTTGATGGAAATGAGCAAGAGCATCAAAGGGACAGTATCTACCTCACAAATTGGCTCACAGTAAACATTTCAAGCAGAAAGGCCTTTGGGTTTTTCTGTCATGTTCTTCTTTCCTATAAAAATAAGTTTTTATTTTAAGACTGGGTATGATATTATTTTTCTTTACATCTAAAAGTTAGAATCGTTTCTGGAATTTGGGGAATTTATCATTTATATATGAACACATGCAATATCACTAATTAAGAGCTTCTATGTGCTAGTTCCTATGCTAACTGTTTTTGCATGAGTCTAGAAATAATTAGGAAGGTGGGCTCTGGAATTAGACTATTTACATTTAATGCTCAGTCAACAGTTTACTAGCTTATGACTTTTAGCATTTAACTTTAAATTCTTCAGTTATTTCTTTGACTATAACATGGGGAGAGAAAGAGTACATAATTCATTGGGTTGTTTCTAGAACTAAATAATTTTGAGTGTGTAGAATATTATTTTTATATAGTAAATTGCTAACTAAATATGAATTATAAATATTAACTATAGTTGTTAACCATACTATTAATTTATTTGAGCCTTGCAATCTATAAAGTATCTATTATTATTATGCATAAGAAAACTACTATAGAGGAAAAATATTAAATAATATTTCAAGTTACATAGATAGAAAACTGAGTTGAGTTGAGTTAGATCTGACTCCAGGTCTATCTGTTCTACAAGTTGTGTTGTAAACTACAAATTAAGCAGCTTTTAGAACTATAGATCTCTACCAGAATTCTGAACTCTATGGATATATAGACACAATTGGGTTCTCCACTTTTTTCCCCTTATTAGACTTTATAATTCTTGTTCTTCAAAGTAGTATACACCATTGTACATTAAATTATATAGGTTGTATACTGTGGAATAGTCTCATGTAGGCAAGAAACAATCCACATTATCCTTTCTAATTCAAATTTGGTCACAGCCTGAAAATAAAAGTAACTAGAAATTACACTTAACAATTTAATAGATCAATCAACCAGGAAGTCTGCATACCATTAAAGACTTAATTTGCTGGAAACAGGAGTCTACCTTTTGCAGTTAAAATAAGACTAATGCTCAGCATATCGATATTTAATCTGAATCTATTTTTATTATTTAGGATTTCAAGGTTGTAAGAAACTCACTGCAAATCATCAGTTACCTTATACCTAGGATGTCCCTTATAAAAGTATCACTTTTATACTGAATTCAGAAATAAAGTAGAATGTGCAGGAAAATCTTCATCTAAAATTGAAAGAATGAACATTAATCCTTATTCTCTAAAAGGACTTATATTTAACTTTGTGCATTTCTAGGCTTTAAAACTATTAAAGAACATTGTAGATATCAGTTCTTTTTCTTTCTCCCCAATCCAATGAAATCTGCTTTAAATAGCCATAATTGGTGATTTCCCAGATCAAAGGTCTTCTTTAGATCAATGAGCAGAGCTTGTCTATATTGATTACTAGTCATGCCTATGAAAATATCATTTGTTACCTCGGGAATGATAGTGGAATAAAGAAGCTAACACCAAATTGTAAGGAGATCAATAAGTTTCATGTAGGTAAAAATGATCATGTTACCTGAGAAGAGAACATCAATTTTTTATGTACCCTGGACCAAATAGCTAAGGAAAAAGTTATTTAGCAGTTCTGTCCCTTGAATGTTTAGAATGTCTTCTTATTCATAGTGGAACTTCTAACCTAGCAGAATTTTGCTAAAGAGGAAAGACAAGGGTTTTGATTGTTTGTTATAAAAAATATCTATATTTTTTTCTTTTTTTAAAATTTTTTTATTGATTTCAGAGAGGAAGGGAGAGGGAGAGAGATAGAAACACCAATGATAAGAGAGAATCATTGATTGGCTGCCTCCTACATGAGACCCCACTGGGGAATCAAGCCCGCACCCCAGGCATGTGCCCTTGACTGGAATTGAACTCAGGACCATTCAGTCTGCAGGCCAACACTCTATCCACTGAGCTAACCGGCTAGGGCTATATTTTGTTCTTTAAAGTCCAAGCCTCATATTCTCTATGTATGTATTAAAATATTCAAAATCTTTTATTTTTCTGTAGAACTTAGTCTCACATCATTAACTATTCTATACATAGAAGGCTATAACTTCAGCTGCATGAAAATAATAGTGTTGAGTAAGATATTAATTGGTTTGGAACAAATTAAATTAAGAAATTATCTGAAAAAAATGCTAGACTTAAAAAATCCCTAAGATTTTTGACAGAATTTTAGTTTCCCTCTAATATGTGTAATGCAATCAGTTAATTAAATCACCTCCAATTATAGACAGTCAGGACTATTAAGACATCTCTACCACTCTGAATGTCCAGATGTTTTGCTCAGAGCTTAGCCCTAGTCAAATGGAGGTTTTATTCATTTTTTTATTTTTTTATATATTTTTTAATTGATTTTTTACAGAGAGGAAAGGAGAGAGAGAGTTAGAAACATCGATGAGAGAGAAACAGCGATCAGCTGCCTCCTGCACATCTCCTACTGGGGATGTGCCCACAACCTAGGTACATGCCCTTGGCCGGAATTGAACCCGGGACCTTTCAGTCCACAGGCTGACGCTCTATTCACTGAGCCAAACCGGTTTTGGCAGAGGTTTTATAACTACACAACCAGAAGCAGTTAGGTTGAGACTTAGCCAGGCAACCAGTGGTAGAAACTGCATTTTTAACTGTGTATGGCTAGGCAGAGGCTACTCACAGATCAGGTAATAATCAAACTTTATGTAAAAGTGGTAAAATAAAAAATCAAGTATAGAGCAAAGAGAACTAAAGATGATATCTAACAAGAATAAGAAAATAAGTATAAAGAGTCCAGCTTATTAAAGGGTAAGACAGCTCCCAGTAGGCTAACTATGCTAGCAGAGGTTTTTTGCCTAATGTCATCTTTAACCAAATGGCTGAGGAATTTCTTTAGTAGCCACCAGCTGTCCTCTTTTTGTCCATTCTGATCACAAAGGTCTGGGATGTGTATTTTTTCAGTGCAGCATTTGCTTAGCAAACCAGGAGCAAAGCCTCTCTCAGCCATGTCAAAAGTGAAGGGCTGAAGATATACCGGAATATCCACAGACTGCTCAGCAGTGCATATGTTGAGTGCGATTGCATGGGACTTACGTTGTATTTCTTTGTTCATGCCTGTATTTCTTAAATAACTGGAGTGTACATTTATCACTATTGTAATAAGAAGATGTGATTTCCAAGTGTGCATGTTTTGAGACTGTGTCACACTAATTTGATAAAGGATGAATAAGTCAGTTAACTAGTTCTTTGTTCAATGGAGTATGCTCACTCCTTTTATTCTCTTTCTCCATACATATAGACCATTTTGACTAGAGCAACACCTTAGAGTAAAACATTATAACTACTTTGTACATGATGACAGACTTAACTGATTAACTTAAATTTCTTTATTGAATAAAAATATGCATAATATATGTTGTTCAATATGGAGTTAAAATAACATTTATAGCAGAAATAATTATTAAAATTGTTTAGAATTTAATTTATACAGTCCAGGAAAAACAAAGCAAAATCTAAGTGGCTGTGTAAGTTTCTATACTTGATTATAGTTACCAGTATATTAAAATATATGAGCTGTGCTATTAAACTATAATATAAAGAAAACCCCACAAAAACATGTAGAAATTCAAACAGCTTACTTTTAGTAGCAGGAATTATGATAGTCTAACTGATAATATGAATAGTATTCTGGTTAATGATGTTTCTAATTTTTTCATGCTATTAGCCAATTTGAATCTTTACACACATAGGTATTGCCTTGATAAAACCTTAAGAAATAATATCAATGGCAAAACATTATATCACTTACATGGCAACTCTAAAATTATACTGAAGATTAAGTAAGATTTTAAGTCTGGATAATGCTGGTTATCTACCCCTGATACCTCGGTCACTTTCTGACTCATATTTTCAAGGTATTATTTCTTCCTCTATGTAAACTATTGACCAAAAGCCTATTGGCCACAACTCATTGCACCCTTTGACCATCCTGTGGCATCTTATAACATCTATATATTTCTTAACTATTAAAAATTCAGAGCCGAAACTGGTTTGGCTCAGTGGATAGAGCGTCAGCCTGCGGACTGAAAGGTTCCAGTCAAGGGCATGTACCTGGGTTGCGGGCACATCCCCAGTTAGGAGATGTGCAGGAGGCAGCTGATCGATGTTTCTCTCTCATCGATGTTTCTAACTCTCTATCTCTCTCCTTTCCTCTCTGTAAAAAATCAATAAAATATATTTAAAAAAAAATTCAGAGAAGTGTTTTGTTTTTTTCTGGTCCGTTTATTCCAATTTTACCTCTGTGATTTAACTATTTTTTAGTTTTTTAATATCATAGCTGCTACTACTGAATTCTTCAGTAGTTAAAATTTTAGCTACTATGGAGAAGGAAAAGGCATTAAAATTGTTGATGAGAATGTTTATTGGAAAAAGTCTTTATTGGAAAGAAATTATGACGACTTATATTAAATTTTCAAATGTGTTCAACAATAAAGAATTTTTGAAAATTTTTTAAAAATGTTCTTATCTTACAGCATAGGATTTCCATCTCAAAGAATTTATGCTACAGGTAGGTACACTTATTTGTAAAATTATACATGTAAAAGAATTATGTTCCTTAATTTTAGTCGCAGTAGCATTTTTAAGAGCAAAATATTAGAAACAACCTATAAAATGGAATTATTTCCAAAATGTAAGAGCATTATGCTCAGTGAAATAAGCCAGTCAATGAAGGAAAAACACCACATGATGTCACTCATTTATGGATAATAAAGACCATTATAAACTTATGAACAAAAATAGATACAGAGGCAGAGCTGCCTCAAACAGATTGTCAAACTGCAGCGGGAAGGCCGGGGAGGGTGGGAGGGCAGGAGGGGGGCGGGTAAGAGATCAACCAAAGGACTTGTATGCATGCATATAAGCATAACCAATGGACATAACACACTGGGGGGTAGGGGAGGCCAGGGGATTGTCAAAGGCAGGGGAAAAAAAAGGAGACATATGTAATACTCTTTGTAATACTTTAAGCAATAAAAAAAAAATGTAAAGTTAGTAAAAAACAAAAAAAGTCAGATATACCAAGTGGGATTTATTCCAGGGATGCAAGGATGGTACAATATCCATAAATCAATAAACATTATACATCACTTAAACAAATTGAGAGACAAAAATCACATAATCATATCAATTGATGCAGAAAAAGCATTTGACAAAATCCAACACACTTTCTTGATAAATACTCTCAGCAAAGTGGGAATAGAGGGATCATGTCTCAACATAATAAAAGCCTTATATGACAAACCTACACCCAACATCATAGTCAATGGGGATAAAACTAAAACCATTTCCCCTAAGAACAGGAACAAGACAGGGATGCCCACTTTCACCACTCCTGTTTGATACAGTATTGGAAGTTCTAGACATAGCAATCAGACAAGAAGAAATAAAGGCATCCAAATCGGAAAAGAAGAAGTAAAACTGTCATTATTCACAGATTACATGATATTTTACATAGAAAAACCTAAAGACTCCATTAAAAAACTGCTAGACTTAATAAGTGAATTTGGCAATGTAGCAGGATACAAAATTAGCACCCAGAAATCTATGGCATTTTTATACACCAATAATGAACTCACAGAAAGAAAGAAAAAAACAATCCCAATTACCATCACACCAAAAAAATTAAGATATCTGGGAATAAACTTAAATAAGGAGGTAAAATACCTATAAGCAGAAAATTATAGGACATTGAAAAAAGAGATAGAGGAAGACATAAACAAATGGAAGAATATAACGTGTTCATGGACTGGAAGAATCAACATCATTAAAATGTCCATACTACCCAAAGCAATCTATAGATTCAATGCAATCCCCATTAAAATACCTATAGCATATTTAACAGATCTAGAACAAACTCTTCAAAAATTCATATGCAATAAAAAAGGACACAGAATAGCCACAGCAATCCTGAGAAAGAAGAACAAATTTGGAGGGATCACAATATCAGATATCAAGCTGTATTACAAAGCCACTGTTCTCAAAACTGCCTGGTACTGGCACAAGAATAGACATATAGACCAATGGAACAGAGCAGAGAACCCAGAAATTGACCCAAGCCACTATGCTCAATTAATATTTGACAAAGGAGGCCAGAGCATACATTGGAGTCAAGACAGTCTCTTCAATAAATGGTGTTGGGAAAATTGGACAGATACATGAAAAAAAATGAAACTAGACGACCAACTTTCACCATACACAAAAACAAACTCAAAGTGGTTAAAGAACTTAAACATAAGATGGGAAACCATAAAAGCCTTAGAAGAATCCATAGGCAGCAAAATATCAGACATTTGTTGTAGCAATACCTTTACTGATACAGCTCCTACGGCAATGGAAACTAAGGTGAAAATAAACAAATGGACTGCATAAAAATAAAAACCTTTTGCAAAGCAAAACAAAATAAAACAAAACAAAACAAAAACAAACAAACAAACAAACAACAACAAAAAACCAAACCACCAACAAAACAACAAGAAAGCCCACTGCATGGGAGAACATATTTGCCAATGTTATCCCCCATAAGGGTTTAATCTCATACAACTTAACAAAAGGAAGATAAACAATCCAATTGAAAATGGGCAAAGGACCTAAATAGACACTTTTTGAAAGAAGACAGAGTTGAAGAGACATATGAAAGCATGCTCAAAATCACTAATCATCCAAGAGATGCAAATCAGAACAACAATGAGGTACCATCTCACACCTGTCAGAATGGCTATCATCAACAAATCAACAAACGACAAGAGCTGGCGAGGATGTGGAGAAAAAGGAACCCTCGTGCACTGCTGGTGGGAATGCAGACTGGTGCAGCATCTGTGGAAAACAGTATGGAGTTTCTTTAAAAAATTAAAAATGGAACTCCCATTTGACCCAGTGATCCCACTTCTAGGAATATATCCCAAGAAAACAGAATCAGCAATCAGAAAGGATATATGCACCCCTATGTTCTTAGCAGCACAATTTACAATAGCTACAATTTCAAAACAGCCTAAGTGCCCATCAACAGATGAGTGGATTAGAAAATGGTGGTTTATCTACACAATGGAATACTACACTGCTACAGCATGGATGGACCAGGAGAGCATTATGCTAAATGAAATAAGCCAGTCAGAGAAAGATAAATATAACATGATCTCACTCATTTGTGGAATATAATGGACAACATAAACTGATGAACAAAAATAGATCCAGAGACAGAGAAGCATCAATCAGACCATTCAACATCAGAGGGAAGGTGGGGGCAGGGGTTGGGGGTAAGAGATCAATGAAAGGACTTGTTTGCATGCATCTGAGCATAACCAATGGACACAGACAGTAGGGGGTGAGGGCATGTGCTGGGGGGGTGGGAGCAGCTGGGGAGAGGTGAATGGGAGAAAAAGGAAACTTATGTAATACTTTAAAGAATAAAGAATTTAAATTTAAAAAGTCAGATATAGACTAAGATACATAGACTATGAAAGTTAGTGTTTAAACAGACAGAAAATAATATACATACATAATGGCTTATAAATACATAAAATATTTGTGAAATAATACCGAAATATTGACTACTTTCAGGATAGGGAACTGAATAAGGGGTAGATAGGATTAAAAGGAAACTTTCACCATATATCTTCAATACCATTTGAATATTGAATATAATAATATGTTCCTTATTTAATTAATACATATGTACTTAAACAAAATTTGAAGTAACTCATCTTAGTAATAATTTAGGAGCTAAAATAGTTGTTGGATAGTTAAATCTCTTCTCCACATGATCTTTTAAAAAGAGAGAATTAATTGATTTATATTTAAGCACTTACAAAATATTTCACATTATAGGTGCTTTCCCAGTTATCTTATTTTGAACACCAATGTTCTGTTTGACAATTTGCTTTATTAATCTTAGGATCAGTACTAGCTTTGCAAAACCTTAGAGGTCAACTAATAAGATTGTTAGAAAACAGAAATTTAACAGTTTTACTCTACATTAGGTGTTGAATTCAGTTAAAAATAATGTACATTATAGGTTGGAGATCAAAACAACCATAAAAAGTTCAGGGTTCTTATCTACTAGGAAATACTTTACAGGACAATTCACAGATGAATAAAAAAAGCACTATATTACAAACAATTGTAGGATAATATAAAAATTACATTCTCTAGAAAAATTTGTTAAACAACTTTAAAACTTTATCTAGTGATGACCAAGTGATAAGGTCAAAGAACTATGTGACAAATTGAAAAATATAATTGTTAAATTAGAGTGGTATAAAGCAATATTCGTAGTTACTCCATTATTTGTTATAATACATTTTTACAAGTATGTGCATAAAAGGTTATTATTTTAAATATTATAAGCAGCCATTTGAATACCTTATCTGGATTCTTAAGTATCTGTATGTCCAAATTGACTGACAAAAATCTTTAATTGAATCTTCTCATTGGAAAAGCGGGAAGTTGCTTTATTTCATGATTGCTTTATATATGTTTTCAATTTTAATTAAAATATTTTAATTACAGTAACATACAATATTATATTAGTTTCAGGGTATACAACATAGTGATTATACATTTATATACAGTTATTACAATATTATTGACTATATTCCCTATGCTGTACTTTATATCCCAATGACTGGTTTTGTATCTAGAAATTTCTATTATTTTAATCTCTTCCCCCATTTCACCCATCTGCCCAACCCTCCTCCCTTGTGGCAACTAATTAGGTTTCTGCATGTCTGAGTTGTTTCTTTTTTGTTAATTTATTTTGTTTTTTAGATTTCATATGTACGTGAACTCATAAGGTTTTTGTTTTTCTCTGACTTATTTCATTTAGCATAATATCCTCCAGGTACATCCATGTTGTCACAAATTTTAAGATTTCATTCTTTTTATGGCTGAGTAATATTCCATCGTATTATATACAACCTCTTCTTCATCTATTCAACTATCAATAGGCACTTAGGTTGCTTCCATATCTTGGCTATTGTAAATAATATCGCAATGAACATAGGGTGCATATATCTTTTGGATTAGTGTTTTGTTTTTCAAATAAGTACCCAGTAGTGGAAGTGCTTGGTCATATGGTAGTTCCATCTTTAAGTTTTTAAGGAACCTCCATAATGTTTTCCACAGTGGCTCCACCAGGTTACATTCCTCCCAGCAGTTTATGAGGGTTCTTTTCTCTCCCTATCCTCACCAACACTTGTTGTTTGTTAATTTATTGATGACAGCCATCTGACAGGTGATGAACACCTTATATTTAATATTGTAAGATATTTTAAACTTCCTCAAATAAATTTATTTTCAGCATTTTTCAAAACTGAAAGTGAGATTATTATTTTTTTGAGATTATAAAGCAATTTAATTTTCAAAATATCAGCAAAGCATTTGCACTTTTGTATGAGGCAACAGAACTTCTTTGTGCTTTTCTAACCGTAAACTTTTAAAATGTACTGTTTAGCAAGGCTTTCAGACCCAAACAACTTTTATTCCACAGCTCTGTACAGTATCCTGTAATTGCAGGACAGCGTGAAAACAGGCAAATTACCTTCGAATCACATTATGCCAGATGCATTACAACACAAGGATTAGATATGATCCAAAACTAAAATCATTGTAATGCAAGCTTCATTTTTTTTTTTTTTTTTTTTTTTAGATTTTATTTCCTCCAGTGTCGGGAAGACTACAGAATAAAAGCCTGTTGGATTCATTAGTGAAGACCACTCTATTATCATAGAGTTTGCAAATGATACACCGCCTCTTCAAATAAATACTTTTCCACAGAGCAGTACTCTTAAAATATTTTGGGTAGTTGGAACAAATCAAATGAACTCATGCACCCATGGAAAAAAAAATGCATGAAAGTTGAAAATGCAAACATTACTGTGGCTTATGGAATTTGTAGTTTAATATAAACAGGGTGGCTGAAAAGCCAACCTTTTATTTATTTAAAACAGTGAGGAAGGTCATGAAAATATTTCACCATACGGATTTTGGCATGGAAGGGAAAAGTGAAGGGCCTGTCAGTAAAGGAAGGAATGCGAATACAAAATGAGTGTGCTGGCTCCTGCTCATGCTGTTTACTGTAGTTTTGACTCTGAGATCACTCTTTTTCACTATGGCTAAAAAGCGGTTTGTAAGCTTTGTTTTATACGTGGTGCCTCTATAGAGGCTAAGAATTTAATATAACTTTTAAGTCTAAAATTTAAATTCATGGTGAGCTAAAAACATAAATCTCAATTACTGTATTTTAAAAGGACACGTTCGACCTGTATCTTAACAAGATAGTCATTAACATATAAATAAAAATTAAATTCAGCCATTGATTCATTTTATAAGGAATTCCCAACAAAACCGCCCTGTTACTTTGGTGGAATGCCGATATTTAAGGCTTTCAAGTAAAGGTCACAGGAGCAAATCTTGTTTTGTCAGGTGGATGGACTCTATGGTATACAGAGCTTGATAGGAACCAGCTGTAGTGACTTGACATTGGTTAAGGCTGAAAACTCAGACAGTGCAAACAAATACTATATCTTGGCTCACAGTACTTGTCACATCTGCCAACAATTAGTTCTGCATTAGACCTAGAAAGGAGCGCCGCAAAACAGGATCAGCTTTCAGAGAAAGCAAATAAACAGGGGGCCCTGCGTCATCAGTCATCAAGTGGATGCGAGGTGCCCGCTTTTGAGCGCTCAGATCGTCAATCCTACAGTTCAGCAGATAGGGTCAGTTATAAGAGGCACAGGGACACTGCGAGTGGGTAGTCCAACTGGGCCACTGTCTTCTAGGTGCCACTCCAAAACTGTTTATTATTCCAGAGAGTGGAGATCACCCAGAGAGCTTAGAGCAGCAACCTTCAGGAACGGAAGATTTTAGAAGCATTGGCATGTCACCTACCAGTACTGACATTTCTGGTAAAGATTTCTCACAGTGTAAGGAAGCAATAGGTGAGCAAGAAATAGACCAATCTTTCCTGCTGTGCCTTCTGTCCCCCAGAAATTCACGTTTCTCACACTCCTTTTAGACTCCCTTCAACCTAAGATAATAGGTCTATTCAGGATGGTTTTTAGCTCCTTGGTCCTGAAATGTGACACTCTGGGTGGATGATTCCTGGTACCATTATTCATCTTTTGGCTTTTTGTGTTGATATTCTAACCCGAGAATGTTCCATTCGCTCTGTCTCACACATGGCTTTTTTGATATCCCATTCTGTTGAGGTGGCCCTAACAAGTTATAAAACAATATGGGTCGGAAACATTATTACCATGCCAGAAATACTCCATGCCCCCATCAAGTGGGCTATCACTGTTAGTTCTCCATGCCTTAGAACACCCAGGCAGTCTTTGCTCCAGGTACTGAGTTATTTCGGCTGTTTTTCTCACAGGTTCAAGGACTTTCTGCTCTCCTGTTGGATTCCCATTTTCGAGAGTTGAACTGCTGGGTGGAATGTGCCACTCTGTCCACCCAGAACAATGGCCTTTCCCCAGAGCTTCTCCCATAGCTGTTTCTTCCGGTGAATCTGTTTCCTCCCTTATTCCTGAGTTCTGAATAGTTATTTCTTCTGGAGTGTTAATCAAGAGATTCACTATTAAGTTTTATTTCGCTTTTTTATTTTTGTTAATGTTGTTGTTTAGCTCTGTGTCAAAGAGAATATATCTATCATCTATCTATCTATCTATCTATCTATCTATCTATCTATCTATTGATCTATATCTTGTTGGATCACAGTAGCTGAAAAATGTGGATCACAGTATCTGAAAAATGTGGGTACTTGAATTGGGTGGGAGTGGGAGGAATGATTTATTAAACAAATAATGGTTTTAGGCCCAATCAACATTTATTCAAGAAAATTATCTTAGATATTCATTAGTAATAAAGCATAAAAGTTTGGCTATAGAGTCTCTTCAATAAAAAAAAAAGAAGATGGACTATTCCACTTCTATATCCCACTTGAAAGAATAATTTAATTAACAGGCAAAGCCAGCAGGAACTTTATAATCTGCATGCAATGCAGGGTATTATATAATGGCCTTCATTTAAAACCCAAATCATTAAATCTAGTAAGTCTAACTGGTGACAAGGGAGATTTCAACATCAGGCCCAGCAGCTTGAAAATATGAATAAAACTCATAGCTTAAATGAATCTGTCCATTGAGAACTTATCGCAAAGTAAAATGAGAAAAGAAAAAATTTACCTAGTCAATGAATCCTTCTGCTGCACTATTTTATCTTTTGACATATACTTCTTCTTTCTTTCTTTTCTTCAGAATTTCCTCTTCTGCATAAAATAAATCCAAATCTATTTCCTTGGAAAAAAATTATTTTAGACATTTTGGATGCACCATTGAAAATAATCATTAGAGGTGGCTAAATCCTACCTCATCCACCCCAACCTCATTAGCCACATAATTTCCAGAGAAGTGAGCATTTTAAATAAACTACGGGGGGTGTGGCCTCTGAGAGAAGCATTAACAATTGACTACTCACTAATAACAATTTTTAGATTTTTTTTAGCAGTAAAAAGTACCTGGAAGCTAGTTTAGTTTCTGGAACACATATCTTTACTTTGACATCAGCTTCTTTATTTGATAGCCACTCTTAACACAGATAGGATTAGATTAAACATTTAAATGAGAGCAGAATTATCTTCTAGTTGTTGAAATTGTTACTAAGCTTTGGACCAAAACAATGTAACTAAATGAAATTTTTATTAAAACTATGTAATGGTGATGCTTCACATTCACCAAATTCCCTTTTCTTGCTTTTTCTCTTACACATTTTGTATCTGTTCTTTGTCTTGTTCACGTGTGCTATTACCCCGATTTCCCTCTGTCTCTCTTGGCCCTGAGTTCCCAGGTGGCAAACACCACCAACCATCTTCCTCATGATGACTTCCAGAAATGAACAAAGGAAACCCAGAACATATTGCCTCCTTTTGAAACATGATGCCAGAGATACTGGGATAAAGACGAAAATTAAGTCTAAGTTGTCACTTGATGTCATGTGAAAAAATTGTCTTGCATTTATTATAACACCCTTAACAATTGATTATGGCCTCATGCAGAAACCAAACCTGCACCAAATGAATAAAATGAAGAATAAAATATTTCCTCAAGCAGCGAATGCGTTTATTTACAAGCAAACAACAGATTTGATTAATGATTTTAACATGAATTCACTAGCCCCTCTCATGGTCATATAATTAGTCTAATTGCTTAAGCAGATGACAACACAAAGCAATTTATAGACACATGTGGCATTAGCATGGTAAAGGCTACCAAGTAACCTGAGAAAGGAAAACAAGACTAAAGAGTTGTTGTTATCACTTCATTGTTCTATCATTTCATCATTGAAGACAGCGAGACTATAATAGTAGTAGAAAATATATTCACTGGGTTAGTAGTCTAAGGACTGAATTCTAGTGCCTGGTCATCCTCCTGCTTGAGCATATTGGACAAAGGATTATGTACTTCCTGGTCCTAGTTTTCTTTGTCATAAAAACATTAAGCAGCTAGATGATATTATTCTCACTATCCATAGCTGAATGTGATGTTAGGTCTGAAATACGTGTCCCAAAGGACAATGCAAATATGAAGCTAGACACATCTTTAAGTCACTAAATTTCAATGAATATGTATTACTAATTAATGGTATTGTTATTAACATTTCATAATGCAGCTAAAAATGGAATATGTTTTTAACTAAGTGAAATATGAAATGACTACCCAAAACACATTTGATACTCTATAGTACACTAATGGAATTTCTCTTGTTAAAAGTAATCCCCACAAAGTGTTGTTTTTTTTTTTTAGTAATTGTTTGGCTTTTCAATGGCCTCAATTTATAACAAAATAATTAAAATTCAAAGTAAGCTTATAACAGTCACCTTAAGAGATACATAGAACAACAATAAATAACCTTTGCATTACCTGGCATTAATTTTTAAATTGGGTTACGTTACATTTAGTTTCATAGTATCTTAACACATGCACATATGAAACGGTATTTTATTTGATAGGTAAACATCAGATAGTTTTTAGAAGCAATATCTGGGACATTGTGTATTTAATTTGGCAGAATAAGGGATAATGATTTTAATTAGATGTAACGATGAATGCTAAAATATCTTAAACTTTTAAGAGTATTATAGTGTCTACTGTTATAAAAGGTAAGTGTCTGAAAATTGGCAAAGGTTTACTTGACACCTTATATTTGATTATTAAATCATTCACTAATTTAACAAACATTTACTGAAGAAACTATAAGGTATTTTATTTTTAAATAAGACGTGGGTTTTGAAGATTGATATCCTAGTTCAACCCAATAATGTCACCTAACCTCATTTTTCTCAAATTAATAATTTCTAACTCATATCATTGTTGTGTGGATTGAAGGGAGTAGCAGTAAAGTTAGCACGAAATAAAGTTTTGTTGAGCTAAATAATCATTATCTCCATCCCACCATATAACAGGTACTACACTAGAGCTTTAAAACTATTAAACACCATCCATGCCCTTAACAAATCTCAAAATCTAGTGTGTGAGCCTACACCTTTCGGGTGTGGGAGAGAAGGGAATCAGTATAGTGATGTAAATAAACTTTGGGAACCCAGAAGCCTAGGCAAGAACATTAACTGTGGAAACAGGAATTCTCCATAAAGAGATACATGTTGACCTAGATCTTAAAGAAAGAATGCCAATACTCATATCAGGAGGCAGGGGGAGGAAGTACATCCTGGAAAAAGTAAAGAGCATGTGAAAGTCACAGAGTTGAAAAAAGAACTGAAATAACCAGGAAAGGGGTGAAGATGTAGAAAATGAGTCGTATGCCTGTTGTAAAATCTTGGTCAAGAATTTGGAATTTATCCAATATGCTGGTCAAACATTAAAAGAGATTTTGTTGGTAGGGTCAGTTTGCCTTGAGGAGTCCGGTGGAGAATAAACAGGAGTGTGAGAATCCTGTGACCCTGGTATGAAAAAAACATTAGCTGTACAGACATGGAGACATCAGCATTCAGGAAGAAGGTTAGAATCCATGGGGATGGCTGGGAGAATAGGTAGAATGAGATTAGAAAAGGAACAAAGACAAAATCCTGTGGATGACCAATATTTTAGGAATTCAAGGTGCTGTTAGATCAGACAAAATAAGTTATTTAGGAAAGACAATGTAGAAATAGTCAAGGTGAATGAGATCAAATACATCCATCCTCTGAGGCAAGCACAGAGAAAGTCAGTGGTGCCGTGAAGAAAAACACATTTCTTGGCCAGTCACTGTGCTTATTTAATACTAGTGGTCTGGTGCACGGATTCGTGCACATTGAAAGGAAATTAATTAGAAGAAATATTTTAATATCGCTATTCACTCTTTTTGTATAATAGAAATGTCAGAGATGAAAGAAAATTAGTAAAATGTATATGAAAATAATATATATGAATTGCTTAATAAATAAAAAATAACATGATATAACAACAACAAAGACATGATATAAAAAACAATAAAAACATGATATAAAAATAACAAAAACAATGATATAAAAAGCATTGATAAAAACAATGACTGATAAATTTATTAAACTTATTCTACTATCTCCCTGTATACCACATTAAGAATAGTAACACTTTCAGGGTGCTTGACTCATTTCCCTTGTGATGAAGTATTTACAACTTTAATTTTAACGTCACACGCTCTTTGAACTCGAGAGAAAGCAACATATAACTGACCATGTCTGAAAACAGGTTCACCTAGGAATATCCATACTCTGTCTAGAGTTTGTCCTTGTGATTTATTAATAGTCATCGCAAATGCTGGCATCATGGGAAACTGTCTTGGAAATAATTTAAGTGGGAAGCCTGTGCCAGACGGAGACAAATCAATTCTTGGAATCAGAACAACCTCTCCTTCCGCAGATTCTGTTAATACTTCATCTTTGATTATGTTAGGTCACAATCTTTTGATAATAAATCTAGTACCATTACAAAGACCCCATTTACTATTAAGATTGGAGCCAGTGAAACTTTATATGTATTGCGCATGCGCTAGTCAACGTTTATTTTTATGCGCATCATATATACTGGCCGGAGTTGTTATAATCATGGGGAGAGGCTTTCTGGAAAGTGTGAGAGGGACTTTTCCAGGGAAAGTGAAAACATCCCTGGGCCCTGTGGAGATAGGAAACGACAAACTCAAGAGTTGTACCAATTTTCATAACTGTTTTTCTGCAACAATGTTTGGCAGAGTGGGAGCAAAAGGGAGAATGCCCCCATGAAAGTTGTATTTGATCAGTTTTGCTCTCTTGGGGAATTTTCTCAGATCTGGACTATAGCTTAAGGTCACACCACAAAATCTTTATAGGAGTTTGTTAGGTAACTGAAATTAGAGATGCTTACCTAGCCAATCGGCTGCCTGGGAGGGATGGTGTTGTGAATAACTGAATTTTTTTGTTTGTTTGTTGTGTTTTTTATTAATCCTCACCAAGGATATTTTTCCCATTGATTTTTCAGAGATAGTGGAAGGAAGGGAAGAGAAGGAGGAGGAGGAGGAGGAAGAAGAAGAGAGAGATAGAAACATTGATGTGAGAAAGAAATATGGATTGTTAACTCCCACATGTGCACCAACCAGGGCTAGGGATCAAACTTGCAACCAGGTTCATGCCCTGGACAAGTAATCAAACCCGCAACCCTTTGGTGCAGGGGCCAATAACACTCTAACCACTGAACCACACCCGCCAGGGCAAGAACTGGAGATTTAAAGAGGCTTGAAATACTTGGATTCTGCAAATTATTGCAGAAGTCTAAGCCCTAAGTCATTATACCCTCAGATTTTTCAAGAGAGAGCAGAAATGCAGATTTCAATATAAAACCCAATTTTAAATTATTAGCTCTTAAAAAAACACCTCTCACTGTGCTTAATAAATACACTACAGCCTTAGTTTGTGACTTGAGCTCTAAGTGATTCTCTTTATGAGATGGCAAAGTCCATTTATTTGCGTATCAAAGTCAATATGGTTTTTAGTTCTGTATAATACATTCATATGTTAGTCCTATCAGAATAAACTTTACTCAAAATTTTGAGGTAATTCATAGAATGCTTAAAGAAGTTTGTCTGATGACTTCACTGCAACTAAACCTAAATCCACAGGCCACTGGGGAATTGTGATGTCATAGTTCCATCAGAGTTTCTCTTTCCCCTATTCTGGTAAATCACATTTAAATAGAAAGACATAACTGATGAAGCTTTTCTGCACCTGCACAGTGGCCAATTTCTGGAGTGCTAGAAAAAAAAGCATATTTTACAATAACTGAAAGTTTGGCATTTCTCAAAACATTTTTCTATGTGGATAATAAAAAGCTACCTTCTGCACATACTGTACAAGATAACACTGAAAGAAAGTAAAATGTTTTTCTCATCTCCTACATGCATGGTCTGCGCTATATGCTGGAAACATGGGGGTTTAAATCACTATTACCTTTCCCTGGTACTTAAAATAGAAGAAAAAGCACAGATCAGAGCTGAACATTCTCTGAGTCTTGACACTCACACACAAATACATGTGGATGACATACCACTACTTAGGGTAAATCTGGATCAGAAATAACTCTGGCTTCTCACTGAGTTTAGTTTTGCTTTTTCTTGGTTTAGAGAAAATAGATTAGTATTAAATGAAAATAAATTGAGGTCATGTTTTTGGTCAGAAGTCTCAGCCTTTTTTTCCTGTATCTTCTCTGACTTCTGCTGAAACTTCCCTTTTCAGATGACCCTTGTGGAGAATTGGAGTAGTTTTTTGATGGTAGACTTCAATATGATGATATTCATGTGCTTAGAAAGAAAATTACACTACCTGTCAAACTGATGTTCCAATGTTACTATGCCTTTTTGGGACAACCTTCTTCCCCTTTGCTATTATATGTTTCTAATAGGGCTGACAAATTTGTCTCCCGTTGACATGAGACTTCCATTATTAACCCAAATGTGTTTCATTGGCTGATTAGTTTGCTCTCTAGTCAAATTCTGAACACTCACATTTCTTTTAACTATTTTTATCCACTAATAATTTCTTTTCTAAGAGTTCAATTTTTCCATCATCCTATGTCTAGAAAGCATTTATTATTTCCTTATTTAGCACAGAGAAAATAGCACTGTCTGACCTTCTTCTTTCCTTTATCTATGTGGTGAAAACAATTATAGACTAAGGAGTTTTATTTTTATAAAACACATAGGTTTTTTGCAAAGACATCATTTGTACTCACAATGAAACATAAGTATAGATTCTTTTTCTCATAACCTGGAGAAAGGCAATGGCATAGATGGCGGGGAATGGTTGTTCTCAAAGTTGTTGCACACCACAATGCCACGCTGCCAGGAAGGGTAGCTGAGGTATCCGTGTAGAACCTGGTGACAGTGTGGTGATAACTCATGCAGACAAAACCATGGCCGTCTCAACTGATTGCTATGTGATCTCTGACAGAGGCGAGGCCCAGGAAAGAGGACTCAAAAGAACCGCAAGTGATATGTATGGATGTAAAGTATGACTAATAAGGACTCTGCCTGACACAGTAACCTTGGAATGTTATTGGTGATTTGTGACTTAGTTTCCCAATGTGCTAACAATCTTTCCCACACAAAGTCCTTATTAGCGTAATGGAGAGAACCAAAATGCTATTATAATTCACAAATATCTAAAGAAGCTGCTAACATCTAAGGAAATAGATCCCCCCCTTAAAAATATTTTCCCTTTTGCCATTGGGTTGAAAAAGATGAGCTTCAGGACATATATGGGAAGGCCAGGAGTCTATAGAGGGGGTCAAGAATACTAAATTGCTCTCTGCATGATGAGGTAAAAGTTTTGAGATTTCTGGAATGAAAAGAGGGATCTAGGTAACCCCCTCACTCCATTCTATATTTTCTTTCTGTTACATTTATATTCTACTGAACTGCATTTATCTCAAGTATCAAGACATGCACAAGGTATGCACAAGTATATATTGAATCCCATCTAAATATGCCTGCACTAATCCAGAATGGTGATGCAACAATACTTTAAGTAAAAACTTTATAGATATGCTTTCCTAAACTAGGGACACTCTGAGAAACAATTGGAAAAAATGCAATATTATTCTTAGAAATTGTACATTGAAAAATAGATATTCAACAAAAGTCTGTCAATTACCATAAGTAAAAAATAAATACTAATTTTTTAACCCAATCAAGAAAGAAAATGCTCTTGTGAAAATATTTAGGTTTGTCAAATATGTCTTGTTAGAGCAAGGCAGTTCATGCTATGCCCAATTTTTTTGTTGATTTCTGCACAAAACTCTATAATTAGATGAAACCCCAATCCTAAAATATGCCCCTTTGTCCAAATTCAATTGGGGGAATCCATTTGGATTTGTTGTCTTACATAAACAATATTAGAATCTGTTCCTAAATCTCAGTACATCTCTTAATTCACTGGTGGTGGCATATATGTGCAAATTAATACTAAGAAATGTTTTTAAAGATTTTTGTGTTACTAGGATATTTGCTTAAATGAAATGCTGAGGTAGAAAAATTAGTCTCATTGTTAGAACATTGTGTAAGTTTGCTTGAACCCTTGTATCTGTGCACTCACTATTTCGTATTACTCTCTTAGCTGCACAGCCAAAAGATCAATCAGTGTCCTTATTTGGAGGTAGCATTTGTATGGCAGGATATAACTCATAAGTAATTTAATGATGAGCCAGACGAATGTCTGTAAACAGTTTAGGCAGTAAATATATTTAAGGAGTACATCTAAATATAAGCATAGGTTATACTATAAAACATTCAATAGCACCCCAGTAACAAATCCATCAAAATGAAAAATAGCGATATGAAGTGGGCCACAGTTTTAGAACTACAAGAGTCCCTTCAGGAGAGCTGGTCTAAACCCAAAGATTAAGTATCTGGATTCAAGTCACCCAATAATCACCAGGATCAAGAATGAACTAATATTTTTTGTTCATAAGTCTCTAAGTCTCTCTCTCTCTCTCTCTCTCTCTCTCTCTCTCTCTCTCTCTCTCTCTTTTCTCAATCCCTCCACCCCACCCCAACCCAGCCCCTCAACATTCCCTCCCCAACAGCTGCAGTGCATTCTCTATAAGTCTGTCCCTATTTTGCTTGTTAGTTAATTTTCTTCATTAGATTCCACCTATGAGTGAGATCATATGGTATTTGTCTTTCTCTGACTGGCTGATTGCACTTACCATAATGCTCTCCAGGTCCATCTATGCTGTCTCAAAGGGTAAAATTTCCAAGTAGTATTCCATGGTGTAAATATAACACAGCTTTTCTATCCACTCATCACTGATGGACACTTGGCTGCTTCCAAATCTTGGCTATTGTGAACACAGTAAACCCTTGATTTTGTGGACCTGGGTTTTATGGACTTCGAATTTAATGGACTAAATTTCCGGTCCATATGTCATATGTGAACATTAACACCCTGTTAATTTTAAAATGCTTTTAACCAAGATTTGCTTACAATAAGATGAACAGGTTATTTTTTGTAGTTAACTCACTGTTATTTTTTAACAGATTTTAGTGAATAGGCCATATGTTGTAAAAAAAAACCACTGTAGTAATTTTGCTGACATAAATATTACATATTTACAACTATAGCCTACATCAGTGATGGAGAACCTATGACACACATGTCAGAGGTGACACGCGAACTCATTTTTTTGGTTGATTTTTCTTTGTTAAATGGCATTTAAATAAATAAAATAAATATCAAAAATATAAGTCTTTGTTTTACTATGGTTGCAATTATCAAAAAAGTTCTATATGTGACATGGCACCAGAGTTAAGTTAGGGTTTTTCAAAATGCGGACACGCCGAGCTCCAAAGGTTCGCCATCACTGGTCTACATATTTAAATCCAAGAGTCACCACTGGTAAACCATGTTCAGTGAATGATCAGCACGTGACCACACCGCATCACCTGCGGTACTTGGTTCTGTTGTCCCCTGGTGTGACTTTCTGCAGCAGCTTTCAGGCCTGCTGTCCAATGTTCCCACCTGTGCTAAGCCACGCCCTGCCCCCAGCTGTAGTGACTGGTGAATGCAGGCATTTACTAGACCTATTCAGTATCAATTTAAAATTATAGTAATACATATAGAAAACTCTTCTGTGAAATTAAACGTTTCATACAGACTTAATTTTAACTACACAAATGTGTCTACATAAGTAAAAATAGGTTAACTAATTTGTCAAACTTTTAACATAACATTCAAAATACCTACTTTATTAGATAACAGACTTTCAGTTTTAAGAGACACCCACTTGCTTGCATTAGTCTGTTATATCTAGGTTTTACTGTAACCTTGTAGTGAACATAAGTGTGGAGAGGTGGAGGGGGGTAGAAAGGGAATGAACAGTGGTGGAAGGACTTGAGCTGGGACGGTGAACACATAATACAGTGCACAGAGTATGTGTTATGGAATTGAGCACCGGAACCCAGTATAATTTCGTTAACCAGTATCGCCCAAATTCAATAAAAAGGAAATGGAGCTAAATCTTCGCTAGTCTCTCTAGTTATTTTTCAAGTACATTATTGCTCAAAGTGGAATGAGTAATTTTTAGGAAAGCAATTGATCACCTGGAAAGTTAAGGAGAAACAGTTGTAAACGGTCTCTGGGCAAAACAAAGGCAACCTTGTGGACGTAGTTTGTTTCTGTTTATTTTTGTTCTTAGGAAAATGCCTGTTAAATGAGATAATGCACCTAGAAAAAAGCCTGGTTTGCAGTTCACACTTGACAAACTTTTATTTTTATCATCTTTAGCCATGCACTGCTCTTTTTGTACATCAGAGATGTATGAATGATAATACTCATATGCCTAGATCTTCAATCTTGAAGGACAACAGCATTATCTATTTGTGAAATAATCTAAAGCACTGTAATGGGTGTCATTAAATCTTGTCTACCTGAGGCAATATAAATCATTCGGGTAAATGAACCAATTAAAAACCAATTACCAACATGGCCTGAAAAGGGAAGATTGAGGAATGGAAAGAAAGGTTGATGGGGCCTCCCTGAAGCTGGTAGGGAAGCTCTACCCCTGAGGTTTCGGGGAATGGATTTGACAAGATGGTTAGAGTGTGGCCGTTCTTCTCAGAGGCATTAACTCCTGCATTTCTTGTCAAAATGGATGCTTGCCGGCTAGATGCAAAGAATGAGCTGCACTGAAAAAATGGTCATATCCATGATGGCTCTTCATTTGATGATTTATTCATGTGGTTTGAAATTTATTTAGCACAGATCGTTTTCCTCTGAAACTTGTCAGGATTTGGGTCTGAGGCAAGATTCTTTAAATCAGTAGAAGCCATAAAATCATGAGTCTGTTTTTGGAGTTATAAAATTTGGCTGAATCTGATGGAGAGTCTTAATAGAAGCTAAAATCACCAGTTCAGTGACAATTTTATTAGATATGGTTGAGGGGAAAACCATCTAGGGGTGGTTATTGTTTTGTAATAGGCCACTAATTCGTGGATTCAAATGGATTTTTCATTTTTCAAGCATATGTTGTCAATTTGCAATGACATAAAACACAATTTTCTACTTACTTTTCCTGTTCTTCTGGTGATTTAAACCTATGGGTTAAGTGAATAGATCCAACTCCCAGGACGTAGTATACCAAGTTTTTTTTTCAGTTTCTGATTTCACCAGCAATACTTTGCTTGTAGGGAACTAAATGCCCCCTAACTGTAATTCTACTCCATCTTCCTCATTTATTCTTGCTCCATGGTTGCCCATGAGTTGTCATTTCTGATGAATGTAAAAGTAGAAATGAATATGAGCAGAGATTGGTAATTTGGCCATTCTCACTCATGAAGAATTAAGCAGATGGAAAGCTTTTGGGTTGGCAAAGCCCATGATTCAAGGATTAGATAATGTAGAGGTATAGAGTATACTCCTATCTTATAAATACATGGGCTCCATTTCATAATCCACAAAGTCTAGATGTGTATTTCTAGTAATAATTTGTTAATAAGTCTGAGTTTTCAATGATGTACATATTTTTTTTTGTTTTGTTTTCTGGCATCCCTAGGTATTTAGATATAGGGCTGGAATGAGCTGCATTGCTGAGTGCTAGTAAAATGCCATTTTATGCCAGAAATCTCTTGAAAGATGAGTAGATATAAACTCAGGGTTAAGAGTAAAAGGGGGTAGTAGAAACCTGTATTCTGCTTCTATATATCCTGGGAAATTATTCTTGAGTAATATATATTTTAAAGTGTGATTTACATGTTTTTAAAATGTCAGAGGTAATCCAATAAATACATTAAATCCAAGACAGTGGTCATATGTTCAACTGCATATTGGTTACAGTGTGTGTGTGTGTGTGTGTGTGTTAAATAAGAATCTCTATCTAAGATCCTCTGATTCAATAATCTCTATTTTACAATATATTCCACATTTTCCTTCTCAACAATTTTAGTAGCAGTTTTCATTTTCTTCATTACTTTCTCCTTATTTAAATTTTTCTTCTTCATTCTTTTTAAAAGACATTTTAAAAATGAGCTCAATATATCAGCCTTCTCAGAGTAATAATTAATTCTTTCATTCCTTTCATTTATTAGTTTCCCTATTATCTCTTCTGTTTCTGTCTTCACCCTGATATATCTATTACACATTTTAAATTTTTTCTTCTTATAATGTAATAAGTATTTTTTATTTCCTTATTTTTACTTGATTTGTTTTTCTTTTTTTCTCTTTATCAAGATCTACATTACTTTGGACTAGGGAATGAAGGAAAATAATACGTTAGAACTATTATACACTATTTTGGCTTATTTTACCCCTTATTTTTAACAATGCCTTATACCTTCCTATTATAAAAGAGGTTATTCAATTCTTTTTTATTTTTTGATTTTTCTTACAGACCTTCAAGATTCCTTAGGACAACAGTTAACCCTTTCTCTAAATGCAGAAGAGGGACTCATTGAGATATTAAGAAACATATTAATTATAGTTTTGTTCTTTTATTTTTAAAAATGAGTCTGCCCCCTCATCCCTATCTCAATATGCAACTTTGATCTTTACTTGTCAGGGCTTTAAATTAATCTTAGAAGATTTATTTAAAAAAAAACAAGGCAAATGTATTTTAAGTATGTACAGTAATATTAAAAAAATGAAAAAAAACCCTGTTAAATAGAGTTTTATATCAAATGAACTTTTAAAAGCCATTTTAAATTTACTCATGTATTCTTGGTTCACCAATAGATTTTTAAAATTATTTTGACTGAATTTATTAGGATTGCATTGGATAATAAAATTATATAGATTCATATGTATAATTCTATATGCTAAGTGAAAGTAGCCAATCAGAGGACAAGTACCATATGATTTCACTTATATGTAGTATATAATTAATAAACTAAACTAAGAAACAAAATAGATATAGATTCATAGGTACAAAGAGGAGACCAACAGCTTTTAGGAGTGGGGGGTGGGAGGACTGGGTGAAAAGGTGAAGGTATTAAGAAAAAATAAATAAACAGAAACTCATAGACACAGACAACAATATGGTGATTACCAGGAGGAAAGGGGGTGGGGGAAGGTAGATGAGAGTAAAGTGGGGATAAGACAGCATGGAGGGAGGTTATGGAAGGAGACTTGACTTCGGATGTTGAACACATAATATAACATAAAGGTGATGTATTATAGAATTGTACACCTGCAAATAAATCTTTAATTAAAATTTGTTATTTTATTTAACTTTTAGGTTTTTTTAAATGTATCTGTTAGGTTTGATGGAGCAATTAAGTTGATACCCTTCCCCCAGGAACTGGCTTTTCAGGTCATTTCACTATGGACATTCCCTTTGCTGAAGACCACATTTCACTTGTGGTGACCACATTCCTTTCTCTCCCTTCCGGGCATGCATAAAGAAGTCTCCACCCAGGAAAAAGACCCCCAAAAGTCCTTTAAAAACTGTTGACTCCCCTCACTGGGTGCTGGAGCCATCCAGGCTCAGCAACCTGGTGTGCAGATAATCGAATAAATTTGTAATCCCTCACCACTCTGGCCTTGTGCGTTCCTCCTTTGTCAACCTAACAGTATCTTTATTGTTGAAAGTATTACAGATGTCCCCTTTTTGACTACCTCTACCTGATCCTCACCGCCCCCTTACCCCCAGGCTTTCACAACACTTGTCTGTGTCCATGGGTTATGCATATATGTATATATGTTCTTTGGTTAAACTCTTTCTACCCTCTTTACTCCCCCTCCACCTTCCCTTTCAGATTTCTCAGTATATTCCATGCTTTTATGTCTCTGAATCTATTATCTACACTAATAAAAGACAAAGATGATAATTGACCATACCTTTGCTACACCCAAGACACGCCCACTAGCAAATGAGAGCAACTATATGCAAATTAACCCAGCCAAGATGGCAGCCGGCAGCAACAGAGCTGGAGCAAGCAGGAGGCTTGGTTGCCCCGGCGATGGAGGAAGCCAAGCTTCCTGCCTGCCCTGACCCACTGTGGCCTCTGCAAAAGGCAACAAAGTTTCAATTATAGAAGCTAAGTAAATTCCAGATACCTGATTCCAGCCAGCCTCCACTGGGAGCTTGGGTGGCTGGGGGCTGTGGCCAGCCTGGAAACAGCCATCAGTCCCTCACCCGGGATGGCCACACTCTCATGGGGTGAGGGTCCCTGCTGGGGGGCTTGGCCAGCCTGCAAACAGCCATCAGCCCCTCATCCAGATGGGCCAGGAACCCCAGAAGGACCCCCCACTCTGAAGGGGGTGTGGCCAGCCTGAAAATGGCCTTCAGCCCCTCAACCAGGCTGGCCAGGCACCCCAGTGGGGACTCCTACCCTGAAGGTGCTGTGGCCAGCCTGCAAACAGCCATCAACCCCTCACCCAGGCTGGCCAGGCACCCCAGCGGGGACCTCCACCCTGAAGAGACTGTGGCCAGCCTACAAACAGCCATCAGCCCCTCACCTAGCATGACCACACCTCTTGGGGTGAGGGTCACCACTGGGGGTCTTGGCCAGCCTGAAAACAGCCATAAGATCCTCACCTAGACTGGCCAGGAACCCCAGCAGGACCCCCCACTCTGAAGAGGGTGTGGCCAGCCTGAAAATGACCCTGAGCCCCTCACCCAGGGTGGCCAGGCACCCCAGTGGGGACCCTCACCCTGAAGGGGCTGTGGCCAGCCTGCAAACAGTCATCAGCCCCTCATCCAGGCTGGCCACACCCTCATGGGGTAAGAGTTCCCACTGGGGGGCTTGGCCAGCCTGCAAACACCCATCAGCCACTCACCCGGGCTGGCCAGGCACCCCAGCAGAACCCCCGTCCCTAAAGGGGGTCTGTCCAGCCTGAAAACAGCCATCATCCCCTCACCCAGGCTGGCCAGGCACCCCAGCGGGACCCCCACCCTAATCCGGGACACCCTTCAGGGCAAACCAGCCAGCCCCCACCCATGCACGAGGTCTCTATCCTATATAATAAAAGGGTAATATGCAAATTGACCCTAACAGTAGAGCTACTGGGAATCACTGGTCACTATGACACACACTGACCAACAGGGACCAGACGCTCACTGCAGGAGCTGCCCCCTGGTGGTCAATGTGCTCCCACAGAGGGAGCTCTGCTCAGCCACAAGCCAGGCTGACGACTGCCAGTACAGTGGTGGTGGTGGGAGCCTCTCCCACCTCCTTAGCAGTGCTAAGGATGTCCGACTACAGCTAGGCCTGCTCCCCGCTGGCAAGTGGACATCTCCCTAGGGCTCCTGGGCTGCCAGAGGGATGTCTGACTGCCAACTTAGGCCCAATCCCCTGTGGAGCAGGCCTAAGCCAGCAGGTGGACATCTCCTGAGGGGTCCCAGACTACAAGAGGGCACAGGCCAGGATGAGGGACCCTCCTGAGTGCACACATTTTTGTGCATCGGGCCTCTTGTGTTCATATGTTCATCAATTTATTTTGTTCATTGGATTGCACATATGAGTGAGATCATTTGATACTTGTCTTTCTCTGACTGGCTTATTTTGCTTAGTGTAATACTCCTCAGGTTCCTCCATGCTGTCTGTCTTAAGGGTAAGAGATCCTTTTTTAAAGCTGCATAGTATCCATTCCATTCTCACAGCTTTTTTTAAATCCACTCATTTACTGATGAGCATAGGGCTGTTTCCAAGATCTTAGCTGTTGTAAATAGTGCTGCTATGAACATAGGGCAGGGGTGGGCAAACTTTTTGACTCGAGGGCCACAATGGGTTCTTAAACTGGACCGGAGGGCCGGAACAAAAGCATGGATGGAGTGTTTGTGTGAACTAATATAAATTCAAAGTAAACATCATTACATAAAAGGGTACGGTCTTTTTTTTTTTTTTTTTTTTTTAGTTTTATTCATTTCAAACAGGCCGGATCCGGCCCGCGGGCCGTAGTTTGCCCATGGCTGACATAGGGGTACATGTATTCTTTCAGATTGGTGTTTTGGGATTCTTAGGATATATTCCTAGACGTGGGTTTACTGGGTCAATTGGCAGTTTCACAGATCTAGGAAAAATACTCCAAAAATTTATATGGAACCAAAAAGGACTCCAAATATTTTCAGCTATCTTTGAAAGAAGAACAAAGTTGGAGGGATCACAATACATGATATCAAACTATACTACAAAGCCATTGTAATCAAAACAGCCTGGTCCTGGCACAAAAACAAGCATATAAACCAATAGAACAGAACAGAGACCCCAGAAATCAACCCATGCCAATATGACCAATTAATATTTGACAAATGAAATAAGAGCATACAATAAAGACAGTCTCTTCAATAAATGGTATACATGTAAAAAATAAAACTAGACCAACAATGTACACCATACACAAGAATAAACTCAAAGTGGATAAAATGTTTAAATGTAAGTCACAAAACCAGAAAAATCACAAAACCACAATTCTAGAAGAAAACATAGACAGGAAAATCTCAGACATCTCATGGAGTAGTATTTTTACCAATACATTGCCTACTGCAAGGGAAACAAAGGAAAAATTAACATATAGGACTACATTAAACTAAAAAGCTTCTACACAGCAAAAGAGACCACCCTCAAAATGAAAAGTGAACCTACTGTATGGGAAAACATATTCACCAAAGATACATCTGATAAGGAATTAATTTCCAAAATACACAAAGAACTGGTAAGCCTCAGCACTAGGAAGACAAACAATCCAATCAAAAAAATGGACAAAGGACCTGAATAGACACTTCTCCAAAGAGAACAGATGGCCAATAGACACATGAAAAAAAATGCTCAAAGTCAGTAATCATCAAAGAGATGCAAATTAAAACTACACTTCACACCTGCCAGAATAGCTACCATCAATAGATCACCTGACAAGTGCTGGTGAGGATGTAGAGAAAAAGGAACCCTAGTACACTGCTGGTGGGAATGCAGACTTTTACTGTGGAAATAAGCATGGGGGTTCCTCAAAAAATTAAAAATAGATCTGCTGTTAGACCCAGCAATCCCATTTCTGGGAATATATCCTAAGAATCCTGAAATACCAACCAGAAAAAATATATGCACCCCTATGTTTATAAAAGCATTCTTTACAGTAGCTAAGATCTGGAAACAGCCCAAGTGCCCATCAGTAGATGAGTGGATAAAAAAGCTTTGGTACATTTACACAATGGAATACTATACAGCTATAAAAAATAAAGATCTCTTACCCTTTGAGATAGCATGGATGGACCTGGAGACTATTATGCTAAGTATTTCAACCAACTAGAGAAAGGCAGACATCACATGGTTCACTTATAAGTTGAATCGAAAGAACAAAATAAACTGATGAATAAAATAGATCCAGATGTATGGATGCATGGGACAGAGTAACAGACCTCAGGTGGGCAGGGTTGAGGGAGCAGGGACAGGAAGAGACTAACCAAAGCACATCTCTGCATATCTGCATAACTCATGGATACAGACAATAGCATGGGGAAGGCCTGGGGGTGGGCAGGCATTCGGTGGGGGGGGGGGGGAGGGCAAAAAGGGAGAAAATGGGAGACATTTGCAATACTGCTAACAATAAAATTAAATAAAATAAAAAATGATGAAGAACATTAGAGACCCACTGTAGTTAAGCTCTTCAGGAAGCAGCCTCTGAGACGGGAATTTAGAGACTCTAGTTTTAACTATATCTATAGTTGAAAAAGAAGCTATGTGGAATGTACAGCAAGCCCCAGGAATACAATATATATATATATATATATATATATATATATATATATGGCTAATATGCAAAGTTTCCCCTCAAGAATTCGACCGGAAGAGTGGGAGTTTGATCACTGCCTATGATGTGCACTTACCACCAGGGGTGGTGTGGAATGAAGGAAGGCCCCAGCAGGCAGCTGGAAGGCCCCAATCAGCCTTGATCTCCAGCCAGGCCTAGGGACCCTACCCATGCACAAATTTTGTGCACTGGGTCTCTAGTCATAGTATATCCCTCTTGACTTTTAGAGCAAGACCATAAAATTTTTAGCAGAAAATTATTTGCAACTCAAAAGATAGCATCTTGCATGCTCCTGGACTCTAGTAGAGAATAAACATCTGATCACAGGACATGAATTGGCCTCATAGCCAGAACTGACCATCATGAACTAGGCTCTGTTAGGCATCCAAAAGCACACTGTTCAGTGGGGCCAGTAATTTATTGTGAGACAGAAGTGGCACAGGTGGAATCAGACAAGATCGGGGCTAAAGTGCAGACTGTCATGTGATCCACCGCGGCTGTTCTCGGGCCTCTCATTTAAACCTATTGCTCATACCTGTGGTACAAGGGCCCCCTGTGACAGAGAGGACAAAGTCTGTGCATAATGTGTGTAGAGACTTCTGCTCAACTCAGGAGTGACCTGGAAATACTGTGTTAACAGGAACTCCTCCCACTGGGCAGAGCTTTGGGGATGATGGATGTGCCTTATCACCCACTTTGTTTGGAAAATGATGTGACATAGATGAATATATAGAGACTCATAGGCTGTGGTGACTGTCTTGGCTGGTTGTTCGGGGACCCGAAAGAATAAAAGAGTAGACGACTAAGAACATGAGCAACGAGGAAGAGGCATGAAGACAAACATGTGGCAGTGTAAATGAAGCATAAAGTGTTTTCCAGGAACAATTGTCAGAGTGGTGCATGTTTCATGTCTGCATTTCTTCACCTCTCATGTCCTCTTAAACCTATTGTGCTCAGGCTTTCAACTGCACCACTTCATTTTCAAGATCACCTATGATCCTCATTTCACTGAATCCAAGGTCTATTATAGACTTTATTTACTTGATCTCAACAGCATTTGAAATTAATGGTCACACCTTTGTTCTTGAAACACTTCCCCCCCCCCCCCCCCCCACATATCTTCTAAGATATAAGATATCCCTCTTGGCTTCCTCTTATTACATTGAATACTAATTTTCAGTCACTTTCTAGGCTTGTCATGTTTCTGTCTTGTAAATGTTAAAGTGTCCAATACTAAATCCTTCATCCTCTTTTCTTATCTATATAGACTTATTCATTATTTGATATTACATATTTCTAGCGCTATGGATGCCACCTATGGCCCTGACTCCTCCCTCGTCTCCAGGTTGGTATATTGGACTGCCAAATGCCATCTTCACCCAAATGAATAATGAATATGCCTTACTTAGAATGTCTAAACTCTCTGATGTACCT
The DNA here is from genome assembly GCF_964212035.1 of Myotis nattereri. Classification (NCBI taxonomy): domain Eukaryota; kingdom Metazoa; phylum Chordata; class Mammalia; order Chiroptera; family Vespertilionidae; genus Myotis; species Myotis nattereri. The sequence continues at coordinate 10,190,218 of NC_138086.1, read as the reverse complement.
ACTTCTCCTGGTCATTTTCCAATTGTCTCCACATACACAACATCTGCTCCATCAGCATTAGATCTTACATTTACATTCAAACTACAGCATGCATTGAACCCCTCCCTACAATCTCAACCTACCTCCCTAGGCAAAGCCTCCTAAACTCTAACAGCTAACTTATCAACGTTCCATAGTTGTATTCTTGTTCTGCTACATTCAGTTCTCACCAGAGCCATGCTAGTGACCATTTTTTAATAAAGGAAATAAAGCCATGTCACAGCTCAAAGCCCACCGATGGTTTCCATTCCATTTGGAATAAAATCCTAACTCCTTACTGTAGACATAAAGGGACTACCTGAATTAGCCCAAGCCTATATGTTTGACCCCTTCCTCTAGTTCATTCTTCTCTTCATTTATTTATTTGAGCAACTAGTATTCTCACCATTGCCCAAATCTACTTTTTTTTTTTTTCATTTCATTTCTACTTTAGGCACTGTGTTCTTGCCATTCCCTAGCAGGAATGTTCCTTCCCTAGATCTTTATGCATTTCTCTCCCTTCACTCAACTCCCTGGTCAAATTCCAACTTTTTAAAGAGTCTTTGCATGAGCAGCTTATTCAGAACTCAGACCTCTTCAATTCCCCTTTAGCTCTCATTATTTTCTTCAAAGCACTTAATCTGACATGTTATATTCATTTTTGTTTGTTTATTTCCTCCCTTTCCCTCTAGAACATAAATTCATGAGGGTAGATATAGATTGTTTGGTTCCCTGCTTATCTTCAGTATCTAGAACTATGCCTGAAATACTAAGCAATGTAGTAAACATTTGCTAAATAAAAATAAGTTTTCTAATTTATTGTCTTGTCAACCTTAGGATATATACAAGATATATGATACTTAAGCCAGTTTACAGATGAGGAGGTTGAGTGAGAAAGGTTATGTAATATGGTGGAAATAGCACATTTATATCATTTAATGTTCCTTTATAATTGTAGATTTCTTTTAGAATTTAGCACTGAGAAAAATGCCTTTTTGCAGAATATAATGAAAGTACTTTTTTTAAAATGTTCATGTTTCCTTCTTGAATGTTGCTTCTAGGAATGTATAGTGAGGTTTTCACTTAAATCACTGCATTTTGTTGTTGCTGCTAATAATGATCCATATACTTTGCCTATGTTACTTTACAGTTTTCTTATGTGGGGAAGGAAAAAATATTCCCATTTTCCCCCTCTGTTTCTTTTTAGCTGGCTCAGTAATCACATAAACAGGATGCGGATTGACAAGAGAAAATGGAATTTAATATTGTGCGCACAGGAACCTCCATATACAGGAGGTTCAGAGATAGAAAGGGGAATTGAGGCATATAAAACATCCTTAGCCAAGGATGAGATAAGGTGCCTGGGAGGGCTTCACAAGATCATTGCAGTTACTATTACAATATGTTTTATTTTTTAAACGGTACTGCTCTTCTTTTGTTATTTTTATTGACTTTATTGGGGTGACATTGGTTAATAAATTTATATAGTTTTCAGGTGTACAATTTTATAATCAACTGTATTTACTATATTTCCTATTCTATACTTTATATCCTATGATTAGTTTGTAACTATAATCTGTAATTCTCAGTCATTTCCTCTTTTTCCCCCAGTCCTCCAATCCCATTACCCTCTTGCCAGATGGGTACCAGAAATACAAGGGGGAATCCTTTATAAATTATATAATTGACTAACCATTTCAAATGAACACAAAATAATATAAAATATAAACTGTAATTGGAAAAAATAATTTCCACTTTATACATAAAAAAAGATCATTGCAAGCTGTTAGGGAGAAGTTTGCCTTGTTCTATAGATAGGTGAAAAAAAGATAATCTCTTATGGGCAAGGCCTCTAATTCAAATTCTTCTAGGTAGTTAAATGGGGCGGCAAAAGTTTCTCTTGAGCCTGAAACTATAATTGCTTTTAGCTCAAAATAATCTATCTACCACTGAGGTACACCTTGAGGTGACTCACTCTGGGCTCCACATACTTTACCCGTTAAAAATGTCTGCTTGATTTTCCTTATAGTCCAATTGTGCTTTATTTTAAGGTTTAAAATTCAAGTGAATAATTCCGACAAAGTAGATAAACTTCAGGCCAGATAGCTAAGAATGTATACACTGTAAGATATGTATCTGTTATAGTTTTAGATGAAAGGGTTAGCAAAGTAAAGTAAGAGAAAATTATTTTGAACAGCATTCCAGAAGCTTTACAGATTTATCAGGGAAAGAAAAGCTCATGGAAAAAAAAAGAATAGTAAATGGAGTTGTACAGATTATTAATTCTGTTTAAAAGGCTGATATATTCAGCTCATTTAAAAAATCTTCTTTTAACAAGAAAAATGAAGACAGTAATGTGGGCAATTAGCTGCTGACATGACCACTACATATCTAGGTAATGATCAAAATCATGATGTGGGTGGCACCGGCAGCCCGGCCTTGAGAAAGAGAACGCACTCTGTGACAGGAGGCATGGAGTCTGTGCTTTATTAACCATTTAAAGTTCACAGGCAATGCAGGTAAAATTTTTTTTTAAAAAAAAATTCTAGCCGGAACCGGTCTGGCTCAGTGGATAGAGTGTCGGCCTGCGGACTGAGAGGTCCCGGGTTCGATTCCGGTCAAGGGCATGTGCCTGGGTTGCGGGCATATCCCCAGTGGGAGGTGTGCAGGAGGCAGCTGATCGGTGATTCTCTCTCATCGATGTTTCTAACTCTCTATCTCTCTCCCTTCCTCTCTGTAAAAAATCAATGAAATATATTTAAAAAAAAAATTCTATATTTATTTCCCACTTATAGCACACTAGTGCGTTTTAAGTTTATTATGAAATATTTTAACACTTATAAACAATATGAAATAATGTTTATAAATGTTGGTTTTTAAAGAAGAAGTAAAGCATATAGAATCACAAATGGAAATACACTTTCAGAATTTTCTTAGTCTTTTGAAATAACTTTTCTACTTAAAAAAAGTGGTTTTCTTGATATTCTTAAGAGTAAAATGAATCCATAGGCACATTTAATTATCATACTGTCTGATATGATGTTTTGTTGTTACATCACATTATGCCACACTATACCCTATATCTTATTATATTATACTAGAGGCCCGGTGCATGAAATTTGTGTACTTGGTCGGGAGGGTCCTTCAGCCTGGTCTGCACCCTCTTGAAGTCTGGGAGCCTGTGGGGGATATCCATGGAGAGTGGGCCTAAGCTGGCAGTCGGACATCCTTAGTGCTGCTGCTGAGGTGGAAGAGGCTCCTGCCACCGCCACTGCACTCACCAGCTGTGAGCCCAGCCTCTGGTTGAGCAGCATTCCCCCTGTGAGAGCGCACTGACCACCAGGGGGCAGCTCCTGTGTTGAACATGATCAGGCTGAAACCAGTTCTCCGACATCCCCCAAGGGGTCTTGGATTGCAAAAGGGCGCAGGCAAGGCCAAGGGATCCTACAAGTGAATGATTGGGGCCAGGGAGGGGCGTGGGAGGTTGGCCACCTAGGGAAGGACTGCAGGAGGGCCCCAGGGCATGTCCAGACCATCTCACTCAGTCCCAATTGACCAGACCCCAGTAGCAAGCTAACCTACCAGTTGGAGCATCTGCCTCCAGGTGGTCAGTGCACATCAAAGCGGTTGAGTGGCCTTAGCATATCATTAGCATTGTACACTTTGATTGGTTGAACTGATGCCCAGACGACCGGACACTTAGCATATTAGGCTTTTATTATATAGGACTAGAGGCCCGGTGCACAAAGATTTGTGCACTCGGTGGGGAAGGGGGATCTCTCATCCCGGCCTGTGCCCTCTCGCAGTCTGGGACCCCTCGGGAGATAACGACCTGCTAGCTTAGGCCTGCTCCCAGGTGGCAGAGGGCAGGCCCAATCCCAAGGTGCAGCCCCTGGTTGGGCTCAGAGCAGGGCCGATTGGGGAGTTGGGGCACAGCCCCCTGTCATGCACAGAGCAAGGCAGAATGGGAGGTTGTGATGCCACCCCTAGTCACGCTCAGGGTAGGGCCATTGGGGGGTTGGGGTTCCACCCCCGTCACACTCAAGACAGGGTCGATGGGGAGGTTGCGGCGCCACCCCCTGTCACGCACAGAGCAGGGTCACTCAGGGGGTTGGGAAGCTCCCCCCTGTCACTCACAGAGTAGGGCTAATAGGGGAGATGGGGCACCGCCCCTGTCACACACAGAGCAGGGCAGATCAGGGGGTTGGGGCAGCACACCCTGTCACACTCAGGGCAGGCCCGATGGGGAGGTTATGGCTCTACCCCATCACCCACAGAGCAGGGCCCATGGGGGGGGGGTTGGGGTGCTGTACCCTGTCACACACAGAGCCACAGGGCGATCAGGGGGTTGGGGAACTCCCCCCTATCAGGCACAGAGCAGGGCTGATCAGGGGGTTGGAGTGCCTTCCCCTGTCACGAACAGAGCAGGGCAGATAAGGAGGTTGTGGCCCCGTCCCCTGTCACACAGAGAACCGCAGAGCAATCAGGGGGTTTGGGTGCTGCCCCCTGTCACGCTGATACCGGTGCCGGTAGGCCTTGCGGCTCTGCTGATCCCGGTGCTGGGAGGCATATTACCCTTTTACTATATAGGATAGAGGCCTGGTGCACAGGTGGGGCTGGCTGGTTTGCCCTGAAGGGTGTCCTGGATCAGGGTGGGGGTCCCGCTTGGGTGCCTGGCCAGCCTGAGTGAGGGGATGATGGCTGTTTGTAGCTGGTCACACCCCTTCCAGGGTGGGGGTCCCCACTGGGGTGCCTGGCCAGTCTGAGTGAGGGGCTGAGGGCTGTTTTCAGGCTGGCGGGTGACTGAAGCTCCCAACTGCTCCTTTTTTTCTTTGTTTATTTTTTTTATTCTGGGCCAGCTTTAGCTCTGAGTCTTGGCTCCAGCTCTTAGGCCTCCGCTACTGAAAGCAGGTATCTGGTTTGTTTGGGTTCTATAATCGAAACACTGTTTCAATTCCATCTCTGAGATTCTGCCTGGCTGAAAGCAGGTTTCTGGGGTTTTGTTTAGCTTCTATATTTGTAACAATGTTTCAAACTGAAAGCTCAGAGGCCGTTGGAGTCCTCCGTCACTGAAGCAAGCAAGCCTCATGTTCGCTTCAAGCTGCCTGGCTGCCGGCCGCCATCTTGGCTGGCAGTTAATTTGCATATCGCCCTGATTAGCCAATGGGAAGGGTAGCGGATATACGGCTAATTACCATGTTTCTCTTTTATTAGATAGGATTGCGTTGTGTTGTATATATTTGTTTATTTGTTTCTATTTATCGTCCATAGGAGAATATAAATGCTATGAAGTTAGAGGTTGGTCCTTTTTTATGGTTAAGTGTCTGGAATATAATAGGTCCTTAGTAAATATTTATCAATGAATGGTTTATACTTTACAGTTTAATGAATTTCTTACAATAATTACTTAATTACTAAATGTTTCACGATTCTCTGTAGGTGTCCCATTTCTTCATACCTTGCAAGCAGAAGCACAAACAATCTTATCAAGGACTCTTGTGTACAGAGTAGCCTTAGGAGATCGAGATGATGCTTTCTTCTGGTGGAAAAGGCAGGTTTGTTTACTATCCAGTACCTGTAATGTTTCTCTTCAGGATAAAAATCAGGCAAGTTTGTTTATTGCTTTTTTTAAGCCAGGCTTATTAAATTCAGGGTATCTTTCCTTTAACCCACTACATGTGCAGGCATCCGCTAGCCTCACTGTATGGCCCTATGGGAATTTGGGTTTTGAAAAACAGAATAAGAAAATACAATACTCTAGCTATTGGTATTGCTGTAAGTAATAAATTAATCTTTGTCTCTGACCAAGGTGTCTTTTTCTTTTGCTAGCACCTATGGAATTGTGGCAGGTTAACTTGTTCCTTGCAAGTAGAGAGAAAACTCAGACTCTTCAGTTTTTAATTCTATTTTCAGATAATTTTTAAAAAATAGCATTGTATTGATGGATAGAGACAGATAGTAACTAACAACCAATTGTAAAAATTTCAATTTTGAAAATTAAATAAAAACCCTAGACTCAGGTGGGAAGAGAAATTCATATATTGTCTTGTCATATGGAATAAAACAGAAAAAGAAAAAGAAGAAAGATCATTAAAAACACTCACTTGAAAATTGGGTGAATATTTTTTTAAAACACTAAATATTTGCATTTTTATTTTATAAAAATTTATCACTTTGAGAAAGATAAGTATTAGTATCTAGGAAAATTTTCACTTTTTCTATTCATATTGATTTTTATTTATCCAACAAATATTAAACATCACCTGTACTCCATTCACTATGCTTGCTACCATGTAGTATGGAACACAATGGATTAAGTTCTTACTCACCCCCTACAGTAGAATGGGGGAGACATTTAATGCCAAGTAAAAACTCAAAATAAGGAAAATTAAGGCAGTCAAACATTTCTGAGGTGGCGAATAATGGAGTTACTCATTTAAGTAAAGTGGCCTGATTATTCCTTTACCTCACAGAGAAAATGAAAGTGAAATTTTAGATGAGATACAGTGACCCAGCCATGCAAAAATCTAGGAGGGTATGTGAAAAGGCCCTGGGGTGGAAAGGAGTTTAATCTGTTTTGAAACTGAAAAAAGGGTGTCATTGTAAGGTAATAACCGAGAAGTAGAGTAGCTTTAAATAAGATAGGAGTAACAGGAGAAGATTCAATAATTCACTTTTCTACAGTTTTGGGATCTTGAAGAGGCATGCGATTGGAGATATCTGATAGATAATTAGAGATACTAAACTAAACTCCAATAGCTACTGCGCTGAACATATGGCATTGTGATAAATGAGTGAGATTATCTGGAGAAGGGGAAGAAATGGGAGACTGAGATGGAGTCCTATGACACTCCCATCATTTAGTGGTAAATAAAGGAAAATAAGATAGCAGTGAGAAAGCAAGGAATGTATTTCCGAGGTGAGTGAAAACCTGAAATAACAGTATAACAGAACTCCAGAAAGCATGATGTTTCAAGGAGAAGGGTGTGAAGGGTGTGACTCCCAGATCAAATAGGAAGACAAAAAGGTGCTTCTGACAAATATGCTGGATTGGCTTGCCCAGCATCCAGTGCATCCTTCTGTTTAATAGAAACTGTCACAATAAATGTGCTGTTTCTCAGGATTCCATGAAGGTTGGTCTGAGGGTGTGATTTCGATTTTATAAATTACTAGAGGTCCAGTGCACGAATTCGTGCACAGGTGGGGACCCTCAGGGTGGCCTGCGGGGATTGGGTCCCAGCTCATGTCCCCAGCCTCACAACCCTGAGGCCCTGCCTGGCGCTCTGCCTTGGCTTGGTGCCGCCCCCTCACCTGCTCCACCAACCCACCTGTGGGACAATAAATTGGGGCTGGGTCCCTGCCTGGATCCCTCAGCACCCAGGAGCCAGGCAGCAGCCCTGCACCCCGCCACTGTCGCTGGTCACTGTTTGCGGGGTGATCAGTGGAGAGATCGGACCTCCACTCGCACCTTCCGTAGCCTGGGACCATCCGCTCACCTGCTCTGCCATCCCACCACAGTCCCACTCTCTTCGGGGCCCATTGGGGCCGGCAGTGCCTCCATTGCTGCCTGCTGCCTGCACCGCGTCGCTGATGCCCACCATGTCCTGCACCGCTCCCTGGTGGTCAGCGCATATCATAGCGAGTGGTCGAACCCCCGGTCTCCTGGTCGAACTCCAGGCCAAATGACTGCCCAAGGGGACAATTTGCATATTAGGCTTTTATTATATAGGATGTGCTTTCACATTGATGTGGATTTTAAATGTAAATTCTTTTTATCTCCTACAAATGCAACAAATGCAGCATAATTCTGGAGGCTAAAATTTTGACAGTCATTTCCTAATGAATTCATCAAACACATCTAAGATATTGTCTCAGTAAAAACACACTAGGGACAGCTTTCTGTTTCATGGATTGAATTTACTCCAGTAATATCTTCAAGATAGTAGCTGGTAGAGTAGATTCCTGACACCTCAACTTCCAGATTGTGTCACAGGTAAAAGTTTCCTGATCTGGTCAATTTGTGGTGTTTTTCAAGTAATAACCCCTAATGATCTAGCCCAGAGGCTTCTCTTTTGACACTTTCACCAATGTTGTTAAGTCCTAAATTTTTTTAAATCCCTGATGAGTTTTAAAAAATAAGTTGTTTTCTGACTTTTGCAACTCAACTCTGACTGATGCAATATTTGATGTATTAGAGGCAAGAAACTTAAAAAAAAGAAAACCAGTAGAATCTGGAATGTGTCATCTGACCTAACTGAATTTGAAGGCATGAGGATCTGGTTATAAGTAGAGTATATTATACCAGTAGTCTTTGTTGGGTAGGGGGCAAAGGAGTTTTTTTAAGAAGTGTTTGGCTGGAATAAAATGCCTGTTAAAGACATGACTAAGGCAGACCATATGATAACTGCCACATCACTGAATGATACACATGAAGAATGCAATATTTTTTGATAGCAAGGCTGTGTTTAACTGTTCTTCTTGAGCTACAGGAAGAGCATGACAAACTTAAGGCTCTACATTCTCAACTCAAGGCAGTATCAGAGGAAAAGAACCTTCCATCTCTGATATCCAAATTTATGCACAAAATCTGATTCTGCAAATTAGATACTCTACAACATAGATTGAATTACAGTCACATTTTTATGTGAAAGTTAGGGCATCGATGTGAAAAAAATAAGGCTCGCCCTGACCGGTTTGGCTTAGTGGATAGAGCATCAGCCTGCAGACGGAAAGGTCCCAGGTTTGATTCCAGTCAAGGGCATGTACCTTGGTTGCAGGCACATCCCCAGTAGGGGTGTGCAGGAGGCAGCTGCTCGATGTTTCTCTCTCTTCAATGTTTCTAACTCTCTATCCCTCCCCCTTCCTCTCTGTAAAAAAAAATCAATAAGATATATTTTTTTAAAAAAGTAGAAAATAAGGCTCTCAGAATTGAAATAGTGACACTTGGAGGTATCTGATGAATCTGAGTTTTCCAACCCCAAACTGCACTGAGCAGAAGCAACCCCACCTTCCAGTCAGAAGAGGCTGGTTTACCTTGTTTGGGTCCTAAAATAGCTTCACCAGGAGTCATTGCTATTTTCCTTTTCTTCCCCATTACCTTGTACCACAACCTCCAACCTTCTACCAAAGAAAGATCTCTGTCTACCCAAAGGATCCAATTATCAAGTGAAGCCAAGAATCGAAAACTTACATGTCCAAAGAATTCAAATATGAGCTAATTTGTACTAGCAAAAACCCGGATAATATGTGTATGATTCTTCAGTGATAGGTTCACCATGGAAAAATAACAAATTCTTAGGTAAGGCAAATTTTATAAAAAAGATTCTGGATTCAGTGCTCTAGCTGAATCTAATAGTTAATAGCGGTTCCCTGGTTAACTACAAGTAGCATTCAACTGTGGTTGTCACTTCATGACACGAACACACCTTGATATTGATTAATCAATGAAGATCTTTGCTAGTGGCTAGTGAATCATCAGGTCTCTAAAATTAAAATAGATGAAAAGTCCTAAAGTGCTACTCGGTCTTTTAGTGACTATAACTTCAGCCTTGGTGAATAAAACCTTCAGCCATGTTTCATGAAAGAGAGTTACCTTCTCCATGCAATTCCCAGAGCTGAATTAGTGGAAAAGTGGTTATCACTGGAGGAAGATCCCACACTGATATGTATATGTGTAAAAACATATACTATACATCTTTCTCTGCTTGGAGCTATGGGGAAAGGAAAATGCCCAGACCTTTCAAGATCAGGGCACAGTGGCTCTGAACTAGCACTATGGAGACAAAGAACATCACTGGTTGGGGTTTATGAGGTCAGATGAAAAGTGGAGTTTGGTCTCTGTATCTCACAGTTGTCTTAGTGGGTCTGTAACACCACCCTGTGGTTACTTTTACAGCCTGGGTGTAAGATTGAAGCAGTATAGTTATAAATTGGCAGAAGCCCCACTCTGACTCCTTGACCCAGTCAGGACCATCAATGTAGGAAGAAGTTGCTTCAATGATGACAAAATAGTAAACCAAAAATAACAGCATCCTTGGGTAAAACAGAGATATTAGTCCTGCCCTGAAAAACTTGGAAAATACAAGGGTGGTTATTCGTATTATCTTATTAATTCATCTGGATGAATCATAGTGAGTAACAGTGACATACTGTAAGCTTAATCAGATGCTAATTCCAAATATAGCTGCTGTTTCAGATGTGGATTCTTTAGTGGAGAAAATCAATACCGCCCTTTGCCCCAGTGTGCATCTAGTAATTTGACAGATAATGTATTTTCCTATCTATCAATGAGCAAAGAACATCAGAAGCAGTTTGAATTTATATAATGGGGACTGAAGTACATCTTCCCTGGTGTACTATGGGGTTATGTTAGCTCTTCGACTCTCTTTTACATGTTAGTACATAGCACCATGACTTTCCCACCTCACCACAAGGCATCACGCTGCTCTGTTACTATGGAAATTCTACAGGTTCCAGGAAAATACTACCTGGAAGAAACCTTAATCAATGAGAAAGTATAAGAGTACGAGAAATATGTGAGAGTATGTACAATATTTTTTCTTAAAATTTTTACAAAAGATTCTGACTCTCTAAAGTAAAATACTGCCAATGTATGGTAGGGTGTATAACATAAGTAAATACAAGAGTAGCAAAAATAGTAGTGGGTATAGTATGTGTCTTACATTATATGTGAATTACTATAAAAATAGTTCAAGTTAGACTATAATACATTAAGAATATACATATTTTTCCTAAACTCTAAAAGGAATAAAAGAGAATTATTACTGAAAAACTTAAGTAGGTTAACAATGGAATACTAAATATGCTCAATTAATAAAAAAGGAAAGAGGAAAAGAGAACAAATAGATAAGGAAAAAGAACAAGATGGAAGAAATGATTATCAGCTATAAAAAGACAAACAGATAAATCCAAAATTATAGTTGGGGAACTTACCACTTCATTCTCAGTAATTTATAGGATGTGCAGGAGGAGTATAGAAGATTTGAACAAATTTATTAACAAACTTGACCAAATGATATTTAGACAATACTACACACAATACCTTCAAAAAATATTTTTGAACAACATATTAAAACTTATGGTGTGTAGCTAAAGAAGTGGTAAAAGGGAACTTTAAATACATATATTGGAAAGATTAAAGTTTTGAAATCAATTATCTAATATTCCAGCTCAAAAATAACCTAGAAAATAACATAAAACTTTATTTAAAGGTAGGAGAAAGGAAATAACAGAAGAAATCAATGAAACAGAAAGCATGATAACAGTAGAGAAACTTGATGAAACTGAAAGTTGATTCTTTGAAAATATTTCTAAAACAATTGATAAAGCTTGATTCAGCCTATCAGCCTGATAAGGAGACAACTTAGAGGGCCTCTGGTGAGTGGCTTGGATGCTGAGAAAGAGGCTGTCCACCTCAGAGTCACTGTCACCAGAGACCTGAAAAAGGCACACTCAATACTGGTGATTGTTGAAGCCTATTCATTTAGAATGCTTAGCACATTGGATGGGCTCATAATGAAGGAGTGTAGTCATCATATTAAGCAAGAATAGAGTTGATATTTTATTGGCACCAATCCTCAAGAACTTATGACCAAAGATGGCGGCAGATTAAGTGAAAGCCACACTGATATTCTACGAGGACTAAACTGGAACGAACCCTTAAAACCAAGGATGTAAAGATAAGTCCACACATAGACTGTTAGGAAGTGCAGAGGCACAAGAGGCCTGGATGGGCTCCCAGAGGCAGCAACTGAAGTTCAGGAGGAATATCTCAGCTGTAGGTGTTCCCCCTGAGAAATCTGGGGTCTAAACCTCAAACCAGGCTCCCCATCCCAGAGCACCAGAACCAGGAAAGGGGCCCACATAACATCTGGCTGTAAAAAGCAGGGGGGTTTCTGTCTGCCAGGGAGAGATGGTTGGAAATGCAAGCACCCTATTAAAGGGCCAATGCACAAAATTTCATGTGCAGCTACATATCTTGGACTCTGGCAGAAGGAGGACAGATTGGACTAGAGCTGTGTGAGGAGAATCTGGGGTTGTTGGCTCTGAGGAAAGGGCTGAGAGGACAGCCATCTGGATCCCTGTGTGGAGCCATCCCCCCATACTGCAGAGATCATCTTTTTCAGGCAGAATTTTATCATCTAGCAGCTTTGGCCTGGGAGGAAGCAATTGCCCCACCATAAGAAACCTTTCTGCCTCACCCTATGGAGTTTAAGCCCTGCTATCATCTACAGCCTGAGGACCCTTAAGTGACTGAGACTAACAATCAGCCTGAAGGTGGATCTCTGGGTGCCTTGGGTCTTTGACTAAGCTGGAATCTTAGGGCACTTTCAGTTTTTCCTTGTTCTGCTTCTGTGCCTGGGGCTAGAAAAAGAAGACGTTGGTGCACAGCTTGGCCCTTTCCACACAATTCCAGCCCTAGCAGAGGGAGTCACAAACTGGATCACTGATAGCTCCAAAGAGAGTATTCATGGCCAGTGACAAACAGTGTCTGATATTGGCCTACACTAGATATTGTCCAGAGAGGCCCCAAAACAATAAATCAATGGCCAGCTCCAGACAACAACAAAGCAGGATCCAAAAAGCCTCACAAATGGAATATCCACCAGGAGATATTGACAGGCTCCAGACCCTGCTGGGGGGAATTCTGCTTCATGTGATGATCACCTGCACAGCATCCTGGAACCTGTGTTTTGGGTTGAGACTTCCTGTCAGCCAGCTGGAGGGGCAAGCCCACACATGAACAGGCAAATAGCAATCAAGACTCCATTACAATAGGAGGGCCCACACAATGCACACAAGGAACATTATCAGAGCACCAAGTTCTGTTGATCAGGAAGACTATGCCACTGGGTCCCACAGATCACCTGCTACATAAGTCCACTCTACCAAGACTGAAAGTCATAACTGATCTAGCTAATGCATAGAAACACACCCAAACAGGTAGCCAAAATGGGGAGACAAAGAAACTAACCAAAATTAAAAACAACAACAACAAAAAAAACAAGTGAATTCTCCAGAAGAAGAGCTAAATAGGTAAGCAATTTATCAGATATAGAGTACCAAGTAATGATCATAAGGATGCTCAACAGCATGAAAAGATATACGAACTATGAAAGACAATCAGTTGGAAATGAAGGATGATAGCAAAAAAATAACAACACACAAACAAACAAAACAATACCTAGGAGGACAGTTCAAGGGAGCTGTGTGACAACATGGAATATAACAATATCCACATCATAGGAGTTACAGAAGAAGAAAGTGAGCAAGGAATTGAGAACATATTTGAAGAAATAATGGCAGAAAATTTTCATAACCTTGTGAAGAGAATGGTCATACAAGTTCAGGAAGCACAGAGAGTCCCAAGCGAGAAGAACACAAAGACACCCACACCCAAACACATCACATTTAAAATAGTTTTTATAATTAAAGACAAAGAGAGAGTCTTAGTGCAGAAAGAATAAAACAATGTGTTACCTACAAAGGAGCTCCCATAAGGTGGTCAACTGATTTGTCAACAGAAACTCTATAGGCCAGAAGGAAATGGTATGAAGTATTCAAGATAATGAAAAGCAAGGATCTGGGACCAAGACTTCTCTAAATAGCTGGTGAAATAAGAGCTTCCTAGACAAAACAACCAAACAAACAAAAATCTAAAGGAGATTATTATCACCAAATGAGCATTGTAAGAAATGCTAAAGGGACTCCTGTAATAATAATAAGAGAGAGAGAAAAAAAACATAGAAAAAAAAGAATAAAATGACAATAAATAAGTAACTATCAATAATAGCCTTACTGTAAATGGATTAAATGCTCAATCAAAAGACATAGGGTAGCCTGGCTGGTGTGGCTCAATGGTTGAGCACTGACCTATGAACCACGAGGTCACAATTCAATTTCAGGTCAGGGCACATGCCCAGGTTGTGGGCTCAATTGCCAGTGATGGGTGTGCAGGAGGCAGCCAAATGATGGTTCTCTCTCATCACTGATGTTTCTCTCTCTCTCTCTCCCTCTCCTTTCCTCTCTGAAATCAATAAAGATATATTTTAAAAAGACAAGGGGTACCTGAATGGCTAGAAAACATGACCCATATATCTGCTGTTTACAAGAGACCTGTGTCAGAACAAAAGACTCACACAGTATAAAAGTGAAGAGATTGCCCTAACCGGTTTGGATCAGTGGATAGAGCATCGGCCTGCGGACTCAAGGGTCCCAGGTTCGATTTCTGGTCAAGGGCATGTACCTTGGTTGTGGGCACATCCCCGGTAGGGGGTGTGCAGGAGGCAGCTGATCAATGTTTCTCTCTCATTGATGTTTCTAACTCTCTATCCCTCACCCTTCCTCTCTGTAAAAAAATCAATAAAATATATTTAAAAAAATAAATAAGTAAAAGTGAAGAGATAGGAAAAAAATTTCTATGCAAATGAAAACAAAAAAATAACAGCTGGTATAGCAATACTTAATATCTGACAAAATAGACTTCAAAATGAAGGCCATAAAAAGAGACAATAAAGGTCACAACATAATACTCAAGGGATCATTACAGCAAGAGGATATAACTCTGGTAAACATATATGTACCCAATATAAGATCACCTAAATATGCATTAAAACAAAACAAAAACAAAAAAAACTTTCTGGAAGACTTTAAGGGAGAGATTGACAGCAGTACAGTTATAGAAGAGGATTTAACACCCCACTGACTTCAGTAGAACTAATAGACAACAATGAAACAGTAACCCTAAATGACATACTAGATCAGATATAGTTAATTGACAATTACAAAATATTTCACTACAAAGCTGCAGAATATATATCCTTCTCAAATTTATATGGGACATTCTCAAAGATAGACCACATGTTAGGATGTAAAATAAGTCTCTACAAGTTCAAGAAGATTGAAATCATATCAATCATTTTATTGGATTACAATGGCATGAAATTAGAAATCAACTCTATTAAAAACACTAAAAAACATTCAAACACCTGGGGGCAAAATAGCACATTACTAAACAATGAATGGTTACCAAGGAGACCAAGGAAGAACTTTAAATCTTTCTGAAAATAGATGAAAATAAACACAAAACATCCTTGAATCTATGGTACACAGCCAAGGCAGTCCTGAGATGGAAGTTCATAGCACTATAGATCTACCGTAAGAAAAAAGAAAAATCTCTAATAAACTATCTAACCCTATAACTAAAAGAATTAGAAAGAGAACAAGAAAAGCCCAGAGTAAATAGAAGGAAGGAAATAATAAAGACCAGAAAGTAAATAAATGACACACACACACACACACACACACACACACACACACACACATACACAATCAATGAAAGGAAGAGATGGTTCTTTGAAAAGATAAGCAAGATTGATGAGCCACTAGCCAGACATAACAGGAAACAAAAAAGCAGGACCCAAATAAATAAAGTCAGAAACAAAAGAGGTGAAGTAACAACTGATACCACAGAAATACAAAGGATTGTAAGAAAATATTACAAACAACTATATGCCAAAAAATTGGATTAACTGGGCATAATGGACAAATTCCAAGAACCATACAATCTTTTAAAACTGAATGAGGAAGAACCAGCAAATTTGAATAGACCAATAATATCTACTAAATTGGAGCAGCAATAAAAAAAAAAAATCCCATCAAACAAAAGTCCTGCTTCACAGGGGAGTTTTACAAAACATTCAAAGAACACCTATAGTTTTATTCCAAAAAATCCAAGAGGAAGTACCACTTCCAAGCTCTTTATACAAGGCCAGCATTATCTTAATACCAAAACCAGATAGAAGATGGAGGCATACATAAATGCCAATACGTGCTGCCTCCTTCATCCACATCACACTAAAATACAGAAAAACCATCATCCAGAAATGCCTGAAATCGGGCTGAATGAAATTACTACAACTAGAAAAGTAAAGAAGAAAGTAGACTGGTAGAAGGGTTGGAGGTGTGGAATGGGTAGGTCCAATACCCATATGTAGCTTTGTTTTTTTTTTTTTAATTAGGAGGGATATAGTGGCTATGGAGGCCCCCCATGAGGAGTAAGGGGTCCCTGCCCCATACCAGACCCCTACCCCAGGGTTCCAGAGCTGGTAAGAGAAGTCCTCTTAACTTAGGGGTATAAAACAGAATGGAGATTGTGGCTGAGTGGCAGGGAGGCTGTGGGAGTCTCAGGCAGTTCCTCTTAAGGCCAGCACACAGACTTACTTGAATTCAATCCCTGAAGGCTGCTGCACTAGGACAGTGGCTTGAAAGGAATCTGGGACATTTAGGGAGGAACTGGATTATCTGGTATCAGGGCAAGAACTCAGGGACAGCTTACTCCCAGATGGGAGTGCTCTCAGAAGTCATTGTACCTATGCTGAACCTCACTCATCACAGAGCTTACTGGCAGCCTTATCTGAGTTTCCATCAGCTTGGCTCATACTGTACACTCTGCCCTGGAGATTCGGTAAGAACCTGCCCCATCCAATTTGTGTCCCCACCCAAGCTGTTTGCAGCAGCTTTTCCAAATGAATGGTCTATCCTGGCTCAGTCTTCACACTTTTCTAAAATCCCTTAAAGAAGCAACAGGTAAACTCAGCTTGCCCCATACCTATCAATATGTGGCCTAAGACCAGGCACTGGCACCAGCTTGCCTTGTTTCACAGCTTGTCCTTGCCTAGGCAAGTCCAAGTCCAATACAAGTAACAGCCATCTGCAGATTATTCTATATTTCCTGCCATGTAGCCCCAGACAATAACTGACTTTGCACTGCCAGGAGGCCCTAGATCCAGTGCACCCAGTGGTCAGTGTCAGACCATACCAGATTACAACTCTACGCATCCACAAGTGAGACTCTCAAGGAGCAGATTCAGGGAGCACCAAAGCCCCATTAAAGCAAGTTCTGCTCAGTAGTGGTGGCTCCTGCACAACAGCTTTTCCACTGTAGTCACAGCTAGACCTCATAGCCAATTGGTCTGAGGGTTAATTCCTACCAGTGACACCAACAGCAATCAAGGCTCAACTAAAAAGAGATTGGGCACACTGCCCACACAGGAGCACACCTAGAGTGCCCAGCTCAGGTAACTGGACACTGAGCCACTGGTCCCTAGAGGACACCTACTACACAAGGCAACTTTACCAATTCCAGGAGATACTGGTATAGCAGCTCTACCTATTACATAGAAACAAACTCAGGAAAGCAGTCAAAATGCAGAGATGAAAAAAACATCTCACAAATGAAGGAAGCGAAGAAATATCCAGAAAAAAAAAATAACTGAAATGAAATGGAAGCAAGCAAACTACTAGATGTAGAGTTAAGAGAAATGGCTATAAGGTTGCTCAAGGATCTGAAAGAGAGTTTCAAGGGACTCAATGAGAGCTTCAAGGGATTTAGTGTGACTTTCAAAGATTTTAGTGAGACTTTCAAAGACATGAAAAAAGACGTCAAAAATCAAGTATACATTAAATGACATGAATCATAATTTACAGAGATTCAACAGTAGAGTAGAGGATGCCAAGAGTCAAATCAATAATTTGGAATATGAGGAAGAAAAAAAACCCCACCCAATCAGAAGAACAAAAAGAAAAAAAGAACCAAAAAGTAGGAAGATAGTGTAAGGAGCTTCTGGGACAACTTCAAGCATACCAACATTTGCATTATGGGGTTGCCAGAACAAAAAAAAAAGAGAGAGCAAGATATTGAAAACCCATTTGGAGAACTAATGACAGAAATCTTCCCCTTCCTGTGAAAGATATAGATGTACAAATCCAGGAAGCAGAGAGTCCAAAACAAGACACATCATAATTAAAATGGCAAGGTCTAAAGATAGAGAGAGAATTAAAAGCAGCAAGAGAAAAGCAGTTAGTTACCTACAAGGGGGTGTCCATACAACTGTCAGCTGATTTCTCAACAGAAACTTTGCAGGCCAGAAGGGAGTGTCAATATATATTCAAAGTGATGAAAAGCAAGGATCTACAGCCAAGATTACCCTACACAGCAAAGCTCTCATTTAGAATTGAAGTTCAGATAAAGAGTTTCACAGATAAGAAAAAGCTAAAGGAGTTCATAACCACCAAACCAGTATTACATGAAATGTTGAAGGGTATTCTTTGAGAAAAGGAAGAAAAAATATGAACCATAAAATGGCAATAAATACATATCTACCAATACTTGAATGTAAAAAAAACAAAGTAAATGAACAAGGAATCTAGTGAACAAAATAAATTGAGAATAAAATTGAACCAGAAGCATGCAAACATGGAACAGACAGACAAGTCTCAGATGTAAAGGGGGAGTGGGAGGATGAAAATAACAAAAGAACTTGTATGCATATATGTATAACCCATGGAATCAGACATAGTGCAATGAAGGCATGGTGAGAAGAAGGGAGTGGGGTAGAGGAGGCCAATGGTGGAACAAAAGGGGACATCTGTAATACTTAAAAGATGAATTTAAAAAAGAAAAATATTGATAAAGCTTTAATAAGGGGGATATTGTAGTGTGTATACACAATAAACAAATAATAAAGATAAATTATAAATGACTTTGTGCCTATACTCCATGTGTCCATTTGTATAAGTTGAAGAATATGCAAAATGAATCTGTGGTAATGAAGTCAGAATATTCATTGCCTCTTGGTGGGGGAATTAACTGGGGGAGAATAGCAGAAGAAAAAAACGGAATGTGCTAGAAAGGATCTACATCTGGATTTGAGTGGTTACATGGTTTATTTACATAAAATTTATATTAAGTGTGCACTGAATATTATAGTGCTCTAAGCACTTTACTGTATGTGTCTTATATAAAATCATATATTTATGGGTCCATAAAATAATAGTTGAATCTTATACCAAGTTTCTTTAATGAGTTCCTACACTTTTCCTGACTATATAGTTATTTATATAGGTTCAGTGATATTCTATGCTTCTTTCTAAAAACAAAAAAAATAAAAAAAAATGTACAACCATACAATGACAAAGATCTTGTTTAATTAGATGGGATAATCTCTCTATAAGAAATTAGAATTATGCCTCATGTGTTCAAATTGAGCCTATAGTGTTCTACCAGGAAAATAGGCCATTCTTGTTTTGTGACATATATAATCCCATATTCACAGATAGTCAAGACTATAGTTTTCCTTTTTTTTTTAATGCTCACCCAAGCATATGCTATTGATTTTATTTTACTTTTTAAAAATATTTATTGTTGAGAGTAATACAGATGTCCCCTCCTTTTTTCCTCCCATTGCCCTCCTCCATCCAAATCCCAACCCACCCCAGGCATGCACCACCCTATTATCTATGTCTATGGGTAAAGCATATATACATATAAGGTATTTGGTTAATCTCTTCCCACCACCTCTCCCCCTTTTCCTTTGAGGTTCATCAGTCTGTTCCATGTTTCCATGCATCTGGTTCTTCATTATTCATCAGGGTTTTTTTGTTCATTTAAACTTCTAATTTTTAGATTCCATTATTGATAGACATATATTTATTGCTTTTTTATTGTTCATATTGAGCTTCTTCTTTTTCGTTTTCTTATTGAAGTCCCTTTAATATATCATGTAATACTGGTTTGGTGGGTGATGAACTCCTTTAGCTTTTTTTTTTATCTGTGAAGCTCTTTATCTGACCTTCAATTCTAAATGAGAGCTATGCTTGATAGAGTAATCTTGGTTGTAGGTCCTTGCTTTTCATCACTTTGAATATATATTGACACTCCCTTCTGGCCTGCAAAGTTTCTGTTGAGAAATCAGCTGACATTTGTATGGACACCCCTTTGTAGGTAACTAACTGCTTTTCTCTTGCTGCTTTTAGTATTCTCTCTTAGCCCTTGGCATTTTAATTATGATGTGTCTTAGTGTGGGTTTCTTTGGGTTCTTGTTTGGGACTCTCTGCTTCCTGGACTTGTACATCTATATCTTTCACAGGAAGGGGAAGATGTCTGTCATTATTTCTCCAAATGGATTTTCAATATCTTGCTTTCTCTCTTATCCTCTGGCAACCCCATAATGCAAATGTTGGTATGCTTGAAGTTGTACCAAAGTTTCTTACACTATCTTCCTATTTTTGGATTCTTTTTTTCTTTTTCTTCTTCTGATTGGGTGTTTTGTTTCTTTCTTTTTTTTTTTTTTGCTTCCTTATATTCCAAATCATTGATTTGACTCTTGGAATCCTCTATTCTACTGTTGAATCTCTATAAATTATTATTCATGTCATTTAGTGTTTGCTTAATTTCTGATTGGTCCTTTTTCATGTCTTTGAAATTCTCACTAAGATCCTTGAAAGTCTCACTAAGTCTCTTGAAGCTCTCATTCAGTACTTTGAGCATCTTAATAGCTATTGTTTTGAACTCTGTTTCTGGGAGTTTTCTTTCTTTTGTTTCATTTAGTTGTTTGTTTGTTTTTCCCTGGAGATCTCTTCTTTCATTTGTGATATTTTTTCTTTTTTTCTTTTTTTTTGTCTCCACATTTTGACTGTTTCCCTGTGTTTGTTTCTATGTATTAGGTAGATCTGCTGTGTCTCCTGGAATTGTTGGAATGGCCTTGTGTAGTAGGTGCCCTGTAGGGACTAGTGGCTTAGCCACTCCAGTCACCTGAGCTAGGCACTCTGGGTGCACCCCTGCATGGGCTGTGTGCATTGTACTGTTGTGTTGAGCCTTGATTGCTTTTAGCATCACTGGGAGGAATTAAGCCTCAGACCAATCGCCTTGAGAACCAACTGAGACTACAGCAAAAGAGGCACCCCTATGGAGCAGAACTTGCTTCAATGGGGCTTTGGTGCTCACTGATTTGCCCCTTAAGTGTGTAGCTCGTGCATGTGGTAGCATTGTTATCTGGCATGGTCTGAAGCTGTCTACCAGGTTCAATAGCTCTGGGGCCTTTCAGGAAATGCAAAGTTAGCCTTTGCCTGTGCTCTGCCTAGGGGCATATGGCAGATGCTACAGAGGGATCTGCAGATGGTTGCTACATGTGTTGGGGTGGGAGGTTCCCAGGAGAGTTGTAAACTTTGGCAAGCTGCTGCTAGCGCTGGACCTGGGGCCACTTATCAAGAGGTTCTGAGCATGTTGAGTCCAGCTGCTACTTGTTTGAGAGATTTTAGGAAAGTCAGGTCATTCATATCAGAAAGCCACTGCAAACAACTTGGGTGGGGTTGCAAATTGGGTGGGGCAGGATCTCAGGAATCACCAGGGCGGAACAAACATTGTGGGCCAGGTTGATGGAAACTCAGATATGGTGACTGTCTTTTGTCATTGTGGCGGGGGAGGTCACAGCAGAGGAACAATGACCTGTGCCAGCACTTTTGTCTGGTAGGAAGCTACACCCCCCCACCCCCCCCACCCCCGTTCTTTCTCTGATGCCAGAGCATTTAATTCCTCTCATTGTGTCCCTGGGTACTTTCAAGCTGCTGCCCCAGTGCTAGAGCTCAGAAAGAGTGAGTCCAAGTAAGTCCATGTCCCCACCCTTTGAGAGGAACTGCTTGGGACTTCAGCAGCCTCCATGTTACTCAGCCACAATCCTCAATGATTTTTAAAACTGAAAGTTATGGAGGACTTCTGTTCCTGTCACAGGAAACTTGGACTGATAGTTCTGGTGTGGGTCTGAGACTCCTTGTTCCCAATGAGAAGCTTCTTCAGCTAAGATATACGTATTTCCCAAATAAAAACACACCACTCATGGGTGTTGGAACAGCCCATTCTGGGCCTTCTCCTGTCCTACCAGCCTCAATGTGGTCTCTGCTTTTATTCTCTAGTTGTAGGGTTTCCATTCAGCCAGATTTCAGGCTGTTCTGAATGATGGTTGTTCTGTAGGTTAGTTGTAATTTTGATGTGGTTGTGGGAGGATGCATTTACCTACACTGTCATCTTGGTACCTTCTTACTGATTTCAGAGAGAATGGAAGGGAGAGAGAGAAGCAGCAATGTGAGAGAGAGCATAGATTGGTTGCCTTCTGTATATGCCCTAACTGGGGATTGAATATCAATCTAGGTATGTGCCATGACTGGGAATCAATCCCACAATCTTTTGGAGTAGGGGAGGATGCTCCAACCAACTGAGTCATACCAGCCAGGACGAGAGTGTTACTTTCTAACAGATAGGTCAGGAACATAGCTAATAATGGGAATCTTTGAGAAAGGATTAGTCATTTTCATATTAAAGATTTTATAGATTAAACCTGGTATGTGTAATTTTGATGACTGTTTCTGATATCAGTAGGTAAGCTTATAAAGACAGAAAAATATTTCTGACACATAACAGTAAATTGCAACCCTAATGATCTCACAAATCTTCTACATGGTTATCAACTCATAAGCCGTAGCATCTTTCAGCTGTTTTTAGAGCCAGATATTAATGAGGTTTATATGTATTAATTGATACCACTTTTAACTCCCATAAATAAAACGGATATAAAAAAACATAAAATCAATGTTAGTTTATTATTTGTTTACTTGCTTTTTAAATTTTTTTTCAGATGTGTGGTCAAATCTATGCCCTAAGAGCAGAGATGCGCCCATAATGAAAGACCTTCAAAGAAAGGATCACTTTTGGTTCTACTGAAGCGTGCATCCAATATGTTCCATAGTCAGAAATAAAGCACATGCTTTGCACCTTTAGATAACAAAATAAAAGGATCTCATGTCTAACTTTTAGTCCCCAAAGTGCATGAACCTTGAGCATTTCCTGAAAGTTACTGCTACCATAATGGGAGCATTATTATTGACTTTTGCAGTGCTGTTGTCAGAGGATATGTCATGATTTTTATATACATGATACTCAGGAGAAAATGCGGCTCTCTTTGCACTGTACATTAATGTAAACTTGCTAACCTTGCCTTTTTTTTTGTTTCCTTTTAATACCTCTGTTGCTTTTATTTGAAAAATTGGACCTTCTATAGTTGCACAGGTGAACCGGTTTGGCTCAGTGGATAGAGCGTTGGCCTGCGGACTGAGGGGTTCTGGGTTAGATTCTGGTCAAAGTCATGTTCCTTGGTTGTGGGCACATCCCCAGTGGGGGGCGTGCAGGAGGCAGCTGATCGATCTCTCTCATCAATGTTTCTAGCTCTCTGTCCTCTCTCCCTTCTTCTCTGTAAAAAATCAGTAAAGTATATTTTGGGAAAAAAAATAATAAAGTTGCACATACTAATGTCTTTTCTTTCAACTTGAATATCCCAAAACTGAAATGTTCACATCATTATTAGTGTCTTAGTTGCTTTAAAAATACTACAAGAGGAGAGCATTTTTAAAGCAGCTGTGATTCATGTACAACAAAGAAAATTGGTTAAAGTAGATATACTCACAGTATAGCTGATACCTTTCAATGTCAGTAGTTAAACACATTAATTTCTGTGAAGATATTTTTAAAAGGAAAAGGGCAGTTTTCATAATCATCTGATCAGACTTAATCAATAATTTAATGTTAGCTTATCATAACACATTCAATCAAATGACAATGTTGTTTGGCTTGATTCTTTGTCAATGGAATATAATTGAATCACATATTCTTATTATGGTAGTTTTTTTGGAACTACCTGGATTTTAAAGATGAATTTCTGTGTGAGTAGAGTATGACAAAAACCCACACAATCTGCAACAGTCATTCAGGAGTCAGACACTATTTAAGGACTCCTGGGAAATAATCTATTCTATAACAAACAAAGCCAGAACATGTAAAGATTTATGGAACCCAAAAGTCATAAATTCAAATCTCTTAACCAAAGGAGAAAAAATTTAACTGTTAAACAGTATTACTGAAAGCTTTTGCGTTTGAAACATGAGGCAATCATTCTAATTGGCATGGCCTGATAGAACTAGAAATGTGCCAATTAAAATATAATAATGCCAATTGGTGTATTACAAGAACACATAATTCTTTAATAATATATTTTTATTGCATTATTTTATTTGGGAGAAATGCATTTAAAAATTTCCAACATTTTATAAACCATGGCAAGGTAGAAAATAAGAAGGGGAGATCTACACCCCAAAATAAAGTAACTAAAACCAGGAGTCCTGGCTGGGAAGACCAGTAAGGCTTTCTAATTAGCTCTCTGATGCATTATCATCATCCTTTTTTATAGTTCAGGCGTCAGGATCTAGCTCACACTCGTGTCAGGGTTTGTGTGTAATCTTCAGTTGTCACTGAATATCAATCTCAGTGAAAATCATGGTGATAGTAAAGAAAGAGCCCCTTTTTTCCAATTTTGAGCAACAGTGAAAAAAAACATCATAAGAGTTTGGAAAGGAGAGGTTTTTTTCTCTCTGCTAGATGGAGTGTTTTTTCTTTCTTTCTTTCTTCTTACCAAACTGACAATGATATAAAATTTTCTAACTTAAAACATTTCCTTTTCATTTTTAGTCAGCTTACTTGATCCAGGGGTTAAGGATAGCTTCCTCTAATGGTGTCAATCTGAGAAAAGAGAAAGGCTTGCTCAGAGGAAGTAGCTAGTCAGTGGCTGTCTGGGCAAAGTGTAATATAAAGAGAGTGGGATCATCCAGAACCCTCCTCCTCTGTCTCCTGCTCCTTCCACCACATCCAGCTGCTTTTTCTTCAAACTGCGGCTTGAGATTGAGAAAAAAAATAAATGGACCTGGCAGGAGCATGTGACAAAAGCTCTATGGAAAAATGCCTTTACTACAACACCGACTCTGTCGTTCACAGCTAATTAATCCCACACTAGAATATGAGTTGGCTAGATGCGCTTTGAATGTCCTCATGTGGCCTCTCTTGACAAGATGTGCCACCAAGGGTTTTAAGCTTTCACCCTACTTAATATTCATGTCTAAAGAGGCAAGAAGCAAGATATTAAGAATTTTAAAAAAGTTGGTCCTTTAGGTTTAGATTTTAATGGAAAATTCAACAGCTCTAGCTGCCGGAGACAAAAGGTGATCAACTCACATTCTGGGAGTAAACTATCAACTGTATACTGAAGAACAAAAGCCATAATTATTGGACCAGGAAGTGATGGTTTTTGCAATTCAGGAGTTTTGTAAATGATACCCACAAGAAGCTAATAATCCACATGATATAATGCCCGAGAACAAAATTCTTCAGCGTAAAAACAATATTTCAATGAAAGGTTTAGTTTGGAAGGAGGGAGTAAAACCTATGATGCTGTGTTTAATGAAGCACTGGTGCCTGTACATAACTCATTGTCAAGTCTTTCAGGCTTTTGACATATACTGTGAATGGAATTATATTTAATTAATGGAAAGCAGATTCAAAGTTCTCTAGGAATTTTCCTCACTAAAATTCCACATGGCTGCCAATGCTGCTCTGGTCTCTCGGCATGCAGACACAGCTTGGAACGTGTTCCACTTGACTCTAAGGTGTAGCACCGGCAGCACGGAGCCCTTACGGAAACTTCAGCAAGGGATCCCCTGAAGTGAATGACACCAAGCCATTTGCTGCAAGGAAGGGGTGGTTGCACAGATTCAGGAATAGTTTTAGACTAAAAAATATAAAAATTTCTGGAGAAGCTGCATCTGCTGATGAAGTAACTGATTGCTGCCATGCATCCTGCAGAGTTGAAATTAATTAAAGGCAAAAAATATATATGTTTTCCAAAGCAAGTCTTCAGTTGCAAGGAAACTAGGTTCTTATGGAAGAAGATGCGCAGCAGAACCTACATTCATAAAAGTGCACCCGGGGGTAGAACATGGAAGGCCAGGTTAGCTCTAGGACTATGTGGCAATGCTTCAGGGTATATCATAAAGCCAGGCATAGCATGCAGGGTGAAGAGAGAACCCATGTACTCTAAAAAATAAAAGTTATGTGCCTGTGTTTCGGCAATATTAACGGAAAGCACAGGTGGCAGCCATCTTGTTTATGGAATGATTCCACCAATGCATCACAAGAAGGGTGAGCACAGTACAATAAGGTATGTTGAGAGAGAGAGGCAGAAAGAGAAAGAGATAGAGAGAGAGAGAGACCACATTTGGAGTATATTTTTATTACAGTATATGCTATAATTATTTCTTTACATTATTAGTTGTTGTGAATCTCTTAATATGCCTAATTTATAAATTAAATTTTATCCTAGCTATGTATGTATAGGAACATAGTATATACAGGGTTCTGTTCTATATGCAGTTTCAGGCATCCACTGATGGTATAGGAACATATTTCTTGTGGGTAAAGGGAGCCTGATGTATTTTTCAAATTTCATGCTCTTTCTACTTTTGTACATTGCCTGAATTTGTTGTCGCCTATAATTAGATAGTATTTATTCTGCCTCTTAATATGAATGCCAGCTCCCAGCAAAGCCTACTTAGTGGGGGAAATCATCATTTTAGGATGACCCCATCCTGAGCATAAAGACAGCTGCCTATCCATTAGAAAAGCCAAACTATCCTTTCTTTACATTGTTATATTGGGAATTTTAAAAAATTTCCCCTAACTTCAGCTAGATGGTAATCATGGATAAAATGACTCATATTTCTTTGGCTTTAGAAAGTGTGTTTCCAAGAATTCACTGTTAAAATAAGAATTCTTTTGGGAAGTGTAATATATAAATTCCATATTAGGTACTAAAACTTATAGTTGGACTAATTTTTCTCGTAATCTTTCATCACTTTGGCAACTCGAAGGCAAAGTATTTAATGGATAGGAAAATCTGGACCTTAACATTTTAGCAAGCAAATGAGTATAAAAAGCGTTTAGAAACTAAAAGTTTCCAACACTTGCACAGGATTGGGGACACACAGAGAATCCTACACAGCATGCTGACCCAGACCATCTGAGGGAAAAGAACAGGGTAGGCAAAAAAGGTGCCCAGTCCCTAACCGGTTTGGCTCAGTGGATAGAGCATCGACCTGCCGACTGAATGGTCCCAGGTTCGATTCCGGTCAAGGGCATGTACCTTGGTTGTGGGCACATCCCCAGTAGGGGGTGTGCAGGAGGCAGCTGATTGATGTTTCTCTCTCATCGATGTTTCTAACTCTCTATCCCTCTCCCTTCTTCTCTGTAAAAAAAATCAATAAAATACATATTTTTTTAAAAAAGGTACACAGTACAAACACTGCTGGCTTCACCTGCTTTGGATGAACTGATGAGATACATAAGCTCTGGCCAAGTAGATACCTGACGCAAAGACCCTTAGATCTGGAAGAAGCATGGCATCACTTCTTCCAATTTTAAACTTCACAGATAAGGAAACTGAATCAGCGATATGGAGCAAAGCACAAGGAAGTATCTTTTATACTTGAAGATATTTTAGTGTATATTTTCATTCAGTGCCTTGCATATTACCACAACCTACTGGTTCTTGTTCAGTATATTGATTGCTCAGATGTCAGACATTTATACTTTTATTGAAATGAGTTATTGTCAGTGTTTTAACTTTTACAGAGTCCCTCCTTGAAAAGTAGTATGTCTAAATATGATTTAAATTCATTTTTGTTGTTGTGAAAAAAATTCTGGTTTCAACAGGTTTCAGAGTGGAAGCTCTTATTTTGGAGAATGAATTGATAATTAACATTATATCTTAGATACAGCATCTAGGCCATCTTTTCTCTGCATTGCTATGAAACATGTAAATAATCTGAATTCATATCTGTATGTAGGCGTCCAGCCAAATAATTGGCATTGCTGAGAAAAGATGCTTCAAAGAGGTATTTGGAATTATTTATTGATAAATTAAATTGTTCATATCAGGTGATAGAAAGGGATTTCTAATAGCATAACAATGTAGTGACATCATTCACAAAGAATAATGACTGCTAAGATATTTTTGTTATAAATATTGTAATTTTTTTCCTATAAAATTAACTAGGATTTTAAATGACTCAATCTCCACGGTGCACTCTATTCATTGAATAGAAAAAATGAGTTTTTTTTCTGAATTATTTATGTAAAGAATTTTGCTTTGTGCTTAGATATGTATTGAAAGTATTTAACCTTAAAAATGTGAAATAAGCAGCTTTAAAAGATTTCTTTATAATTAAAGAACAATAAGCTCATTCATCGTGTCCAGGTATTTTTTTTTACATTGTCCTCTTTTTTCTCCATAAAAAAATTCTGACTTATAAAACTCTAGAGCAGGGGTGGGCAAACTTTTTGACTCGAGGGCCACAATGGCTTCTTAAACTGGACCGGAGGGCCGGAACAAGAGCATGGATGGGGTGTTTGTGTGAACTAATATAAATTCAAAGTAAACATCATTACATAAAAGGGTACGGTCTTTTTTTTTTTTTTTAGTTTTATTCATTTCAAACGGGCCGGATCTGGCCCGCGGGCCATAGTTTGCCCACGGCTGCTCTAGAGCAATCTTTCAAAATCATTCTCATGTCATTAAAGGCATTTATAAATATAAAAATTAACCTACTTTTAAAAATTCTTTTTATAAACACTTCTCTTCCATTAAATACACTACAATTAAATATGAAAATGCTCTGAAACAAGGTGCTGGTGCCCTTAGTATGTCCATGTTCTTTGAGGTTATGACTTGTCCCATGTCTGAGCTCTTTCATGCATAGATCCTGGTTAGGACAATTCTCCAGGGGTCTCTCATGTTACTGAAGGACTCGTGATCAGTCACTGCCAGCCTTTGCTCTGGAGTATCTTTTCAAGGGGGTTTGTATAATGAACAACCTTGGAAGAAGAGAGATAAGTGTCCTTCAGAGCAAAAGGCAGATTTATTTACTATCCAGTATAATAAAAATAGTGCGACCCCCTGGGAAGAGGTCAGCCATATTTCCTTGCAGACTATTATAAAGGCCTGTGATCCCCTAAACTCAAGATGCCTCGGTTGTACGACAAGTCCGCTGCATATGCAGCCTCAGCTTGGAGACCTCCACTCCACCTCCGTGAAATGTGGGCGGCAAGGGATGCTGATCCACACACAATTATTCCCTCCCTGCTTGCTGTGCCTTGAGTAACAACATCTTTCTGTGGTTCACGGGGCTCCTATTTTCTTCCAGCAACCATGAAAATGTGGCAGGCTAAATTGTTAATTTGCAAGTAGAGTTCATCTCAGACCCTTCACAGTTCTTGACAGTAGTTACATTTTTGAAGTCAATACTGTACTTACTAAAAACTTACATTTTGAGTGACAGCAGAGGAGTAACAGCATGAGAGGTTTCCTTGGTCTCTCCCCTCAAAGTTACAATTGGAACAGCTGTAATTCAACAAAGGAATCCCTGCTCAACATAAAAACACATCACATTGAAGCATCTAAAGGTGGGTGAGTGGGAAGGGGTGGGGAGGCGGAAGGGAAGAGATAAAAGAATAAGTGTGTGGCGGGAACATACATGTAGATGGTATCTCACTAGGGGTCTTGGAAGAGAAAGAAAACAGGTTATTGTCAGCATTCCCTGAGGTCCTTGGAGGCAAAGAGATACAGTGAGCATTCCTGCCTGAGTAGTTGATACTCACTGGGCCTGAACCCGGTTACCTGGACAGAGAGGGATCAAAAAGGTTGTCTGGTGGCCACCACTTTCAGGCAGAAACACCAAGCCACAGACATGGCTTGTCCCCTCACTCTCTCAGAGCTTGCCTCCCTTCACACTCCCAGAGCTGTCAGCTTTTCCCAGAAGAAGCCAGAGCAGCGAGTGTCAGGTGTTAGAGCACATTATCTTCAGCCCTGAGAACTGGAGAGGCAGACACATGTTCCCCGAGCCGCAGGCACAAGCTGAAGCTCATCCCAATGACTGGGATGGAGAGACAGAGGTAAAGAAGCCGCGTTCTGACAGTTGCTATAACTGGGAGCAGAACACAGCCACACCAGCAAGCCTCTTCCAGTTCAACCTGCTCCACCCACAGCAGCTGCACTGTCCGCAGCCTCTGGTGGCAGGAGACAGCCCTGGGACTCCATAAGCTCAGAACCCCATTACTCACCATATCCCCCCCGCCCCCCCCCCCCCCCCGCCCCCCACACACACGGACATGGTTCTCTGAGACAAAAGTGACCTGGTCACAAAGGTAACACTCACTTCCCCAGGGAGGATGGGGTATCTTCCACCTTCCAGCCTAGATCCCAGAAGCCAGAGCAATGCAAGAGAAACTAAAAAACTTGCACTTCCGTGCCACCTACTGGAAAACAAAAGAAAGGTGTCTTCTGACCAACCTACTAAATAGAGAAGTGCCATTCTAAAAAAAAAAAATAAATAAATAAAATAAAATAAAATAAAATAAAAATAAAATAAAAAAAATCTGGAGCTAAAGAACTCAATAAAAGAAATAAAGAATGAACTAGCGAGCCAAGGAAGTAGAGCAGACCAGATGGAGGGAAGAATATTAGTATTGAAGATAGATATCTAGTAATGATGCAGATAGAGTAAGAGAGAGATATGATGGATAAGAGAACAGAGAACCTTTTCAAACAAATAGCTAATAAGATCCTCCCAAACCTCTGAAAAGAGCTGGATCCTTAAATGAAGAAGAAGAAGAAGAAGAAGAAGAAGAAGAAGAAGAAGAAGAAGAAGAAGAAGGAGAAAGAAGAAGGAGGAGGAGGAGGAGGAGAAGGAGGAGGAGAAGGAGGAGGAGAAGGAGGAGGAGGAGGAGGAGGAGGAGGAGGAGGAGGAGGGGGAGGAGGAGGGGGAGGAGAAGGAGAAGGAGAAGGAGAAGGAGAAGGAGAAGGAGAAGAGGAAGAAGAGAAAAGAAAGAAAGGAAAAGAGAAAAAGAGATAAAATTCTAACTAAAAACCAGAACACTTAATTGTCTCAATCTATACAAAGATTTCTCTGAGGTGCATTATAATAAAACTGTCAAAAACTAATGACAAGGAATGAATTCTCAAGGAAGCCAGGGTATATGCACCCCTATGTTCATATCAGCACAATTCACCATAGCTAAGATCTGGAAACAGCCTAAGTGCCCATCAGCAGATGAATGGGTTAGAAAATTGTGGTACATCTACACGATGGAATACTATGCTGCTATAAAAGAGAAGGAATTCTTACCATTGGCAACAGCATGGATGGAACTGGAGAGCATTATGCTAAGTGAAATAAGCCAGTCAATGAAAGAAAAATACCACATGATCTCACTCATTTATGGATAATAGAGACCATTATAAACTGATGAGCAAAAATAGATACAGAGGCAGAACAGCATCGAGCAGACTGTCAAACTACAGCGGGAAGGCTGGGGAGGGTTGGGGGGCAGGAAGTGGGGGTAAGAGATCAACCAAAGGACTTGTATGCATGAATATAAGCATAACCAATGGACACAAGACACTGGGGGGTAGGGGAGCCTGGGGGAATGTCAAGGGGAGGGAAATAAAGGAGACCTATGTAATACTCTTCGTAATACTTTAAGCAATAAAAAAAAAGAAAAAGAAAAAGAAAAAAGGAGGCCAGGAAAAAGAAGGTGGTAGCAGACTTGGCCAGCTGGCTCAGTTGGTAGGAGCATCATCCCATGCACCAAAAGGCAGTGGGCTCGATTCCCAGTCAGAGCATATAACCTGTGTTGTGAGACTTCAGTTGATTATTCAGTTCTTCAGTTGATGATTCATATTGATTTTTCTATAACCTAGTTGCAATTTTGATTTGGTTCTGGGGAGAGGTGAATGTTACTTCAACCTACCTTGATGACATCTTAAATCCCCTGAAGCCTATAGAGTTTTATTAACTAATGTCATTTCAATAAATTTAATAACATTTTTGAAGTAATTTATATTTTATAGATAAATATTCAGTGGATTAAAAATTAGTTTTACAAATAATTGAGAATGAAAAACTTGAACTCCTCCCAAGATTTTTCCAACTATGTCTTTCTTTCTCTTGGTTAGCACCTTACCTGGTTGGAGTTGGTCCTTCCACAACAGAGGATGTGACATCTAGCTTGGAAAGATCCTAAACCTTCAAGTCAGACTGAGTGAGCTCTCCACGCAATGGAAAAACTTCAGCCATGTTTTTTCAAATATTTCTTCTGCCCTCATCTCTCTGTCTTCTTCTTTCAGTGTTCCTGTTATACTAATGTTACAACATTTAATATTGTACCACAGTTTTGGGATAATATTCTTTTTTATTTTTATTGTTTTTCTTCTTGCATTTCAGTTTGGATAATTTCCATTGACCTATATCAATGCCCATTGATTTTTTTCCTTATCTATGCTGAGTTTCTGGGAGGAAACTCAAGGCAGTCTTAATTTTTGCTTTTGTATTTTGATATCTGGCATTTATTTTGACTCTTTCTTATGGCTTCCATCTCTTTATTAACATTGCCCAACTAGTCTTGCTTAGTCTCTACTTTTTCTCATTAAATTAATTAAGCAAAGAAGCTATTTTGGTAAGAAACATAGACAACCAAATTATTTCCTTGCATTCCTTTGCTTTTTCTCTATAAAAGTCACTCCCTGAGCTTCTGTTGGTGGAGCACTCCCAACCACTTCTGGTTTAGCACTGCCCAATTCAAATTGATTTTTGCTTCAATTTTTTAGTATGCCTCAGTTTATCTTTTAACATTCCTTTAAATTTTTTTACATATTACTCATAATAACTTTAAATTTTCTATCTGGTTATTCTAACACTAAGGGCCCAGTGCACAAATTCGTGCACCTTGAAAGGAACTGTGGGCTGTGAGGCTGCAGTGGCCACAGGGGTTGGTCTCGGCCCATCCTCCGTGCTCCCACCTGGCCCCTCCTGCCGTGGCCACTGGTCCCCTGTCTGTCAGCAGCTCTGCTCCCACATGCTGATGCCATGGGCCTGTTCGCACCCACTGATGGCACAGAGCAATTGGGGCTGGTGTCCGCAGTGCGTGCAAGTGGGGCTGGTGCAGGCAACAGGTGTGAGCACTGGGCGGGACTGTGGCATGCAGGAGCAAAGAATTCTCAATAACCACCAGAGGCTTTCCCCGATGATAGTGACCGGCGCCCCACCTTGTCTGGCAACCCTGTTCACCTGCTCCACCATCCCACCACAGCCAACGCCTGCCATTTTCTGTGTCTTCCACCTACTGCTGACACCTGCCATGTTCCGCACGCCCCCCCCTGGTGGTCAGTGCACATCGTAGAGACTGGTTGTTCAATTGTTCTGCCATTCAGTCTATTTGAATATTAGCCTTTTATTATATAGGACTAGAGGCCCAGTGCACAAAAATTTGTGCACTCCGGGAGGAGGGGGGGTCCCTCAGCCCGGCCTGTGCCCTCTTGCAGTCTGGGACCTCTCGGGAGATAAAGACCTGCTGGCTTAGGCCTGCTCCCGGTGGCAGAGGGCAGGCCCAATCCCTAGGTGCAGCCCCTGGTCGGGCTCAGAGCAGGGCCGATTGGGGAGTTGGGGCATCACCCCCTGTCATGCACAGAGCAGGGCGATTGGGAGGTTGTGATGCCACCCTCAGTCACGCTCAGGGTAAGGCTGATTGGGGGGTTGGGGCACTGTCCCTTGTCACACTCAAGGCAGGGTTGATGGGGAGGTTGCGGCGCCACTCCCTGTCATGCACAGAGCAGGGCCAATCATGGGGTTGGGGCACTGCCCCCTGTCACTCACAGAGCAGGGCCCATCAGGGGGTTGTGGTGCCACCCCCTGTCACGCACAGAGCAGGGCCGATCAGGGGGTTGGGGCGCCGCCACTCTCACACTCAGGGCAGGGCCGATGGGGAGGTTATGGCTCTACCCCGTCACACACAGAGCAGGGCCCGTGGGGGGGAGGGGTTGGGGCACCGCACCCTGTCACACACAGAGCCGCAGGATGATCAGGGGGTCGGGGAGCTCCTCCCTATCAGGCACAGAGCAGGGCTGATCAGGGGGTTGGGGTGCCTACCCCTGTCATGAACAGAGCAGGGTGGATAGGGAGGTTGTGGCCCCGACTCCTGTCACACACAGAGCCGCAGGGAGATCAGGGAGTTTGGGCGCTGGCCCCTGTCACACTGATCCCGGACCCGGGAGGCCTGGCTCTACTGATCCCGGTGCTGTGAGGCATATTACCCTTTTACTATATAGGATAGAGGTCTGGTGCATGGGTGGGTGCCGGCTGGTTTTCCCTGAAGGGTGTCCTGGATCAGGTTGGGAGTCCCCACTGGGGTGCCGGGCCAGCCTGGGTGAGGGGATGATGGCTGTTTGCAGCGGGTCACACACCCTTCAGAGTGGGGGTCCCCACTGGGGTGCCTGGCCAGCCTCGGTGACAGGATGATGGCTGTTTGCAGCTGGTCACACACCCTTCAGGGTGGGGGTCCCCACTGGGGTGCCTGGCCAGTCTGGGTGAGGGGCTGAGGGCTGTTTTCAGGCTGGGAGTGATTGAAGCTCCCAACCGCTCCTTTTTTTCTTTTCTTTTCTTTTATTCTGGGCCAGCTTTAGCTTTGAGGTTTGGCTCCAGCTTTTAGGCTGCCGCTGCTGAAAGTAGGTTTCTGGCCTTTGCTTACAATGTTGCGATCCTGCTGGCTGAAGCCGCTGGACTAAAGCAGGTTTCTGGGGTTTTGTTTAGCTTCTATATTCGTTACATAGTTGCTTTGAGTTGCAGCTCAGAGGCCTGCAGCAGCTGGCGGGGAACGTTGGAGTCCTCCGTCACTGAAGCAAGCAAGCCTCATGTTAGTTTCAAGCTGCCTGCCTGCCGGCTGCCATCTTAGCTGGGAGTTAATTTGCATATTTCCCTGATTAGCCAATGGGAAGAGTAGTGGTAGTACGCCAATTACGATGTTTCTTTTTTATTAGATAGGATATTTGTCATATTTTAATAAGATTGTAATGATTGTTTTGTGTCTTTTACTATGGTTTTTTCTTCCTTTTGATATACCTTGTAATTTTTTTGTTGAAAGTAAAACGTGGAAACTGAGATAGTTTTTTAGTGTGAAGATTTATGTTAATCAGGCCAATAGTTGAGGTTTAGTAGATGTCTGTTGTAACCATGGGTATCACAAGCTCCACACTCCTCCCATCATTTAGTAAGCTTACTTTTGTCTCCCTGCTTGGCTTGGATGCTGTCTTTTGCGCTGATACTCAAAAAAGTCTGCCTCTCACAGTTCTCCCAGCTGTTCTCCCCTGTTACTGCTACTGAAATCTTACTAGCTTAGGGGTAGGATATAGGGGTGGGAGGAGGCATTTCTGATCTTCTAATTTAAGTCTCAGTTTTTGTACTGCATCGGGAATCTGTGTCTCAGAGTGTGCTTGTCCCCCTTGCACTCTACCTCCTTCCTCAGCTGCAGCAGATACCTTCCAGTGCTCTGTGGCTGTCACTTAAAACCCTCTACCTTGTTGATTGTCAAGCAACACTTTATCTTCATTTTTGATTGTGTTGTTAATTATTATTTATCCTATTGAGATCTCTCTTTATTGTTATAAAACATTCTAATGATCTTTCTTCTGAACTTGAAAATCCTTAAAAAGAGGGATGCTTCAATACAGTTATTGCTTAGGATAGTTTCACCTGAAAAATACCAGTTTCATCTTATCAGCTTCAAGAAATAAAATGCTTATTTTAAATAGCTTTTTTTAGTGCATCCTATGTCTTTTTAAACTGAAGCAACTGTTTGCTATTGGTAAATTATTATGTGGGGCAATTTAGCCTCATCTTTATTTCCAAGCTCATTGTTGGGGGACTGAGAGAGAAAATATAATCTTGTATAACCCTGGATTTGTATGTGTTTTTTTTTTAATATCTTTTATTCTTTTTTATATTTTATTAAATTGGGTATCACTTATATTCTGTATTAAGACCTCATCTATGTTTACTGTTGGGCATTTAATTTAGACATATTATACCTTTTACAAGGTAAACAAAGACTAGTATGAGTACATTTTATAAATAGAATTATTGGTACTGTTAAAATTTTGTGAAGCCTTAGAAACTTTATTCCTACATTTTTAGAACAATTGTAGCAGAAGTTTAAGTGATTTGGGGAGGACAATGATTGTGTGTGTGTGTGTGTGTGTGTGTGTGTGTGTGTGTGTGTGTGTGAGGGTATTTATGTGAGTTCACAAAACAAATGAATAAAACCACTGGTTTATTAAGTTGCAAACTCAGTTTATCAAAAACCAGCTGCTAAGCCTGGTCTGGTTTCCAGCTCCTTTAATGAGGAAGATGCTGAGAAGTTTAGATCCACATGGTGGAAGTTGCCTACATTTTGATGCTTTTTTAACTTCGATGAGTACAGTATTTTTATCCTTGATTTCCACCCTGATAGATTTTTATTTATACAGGAAAATTTAGGATTTTTAAGTTACTTTACTAAAATTCTTAAGACAGACCTACATCGTTAGGATTCTACAGATTTGGTGTTGTGAAAATGCTATTACAGCTTTTAAAAACACACACTCATGAAACCCCTTCTGCCAACTCATTGATGAAACTGTTTCCTGAGAAAGGTTGGCTACATAAGGCTCACTCAACAAAAATGTGTGTGCAATTTTTGGAAGCACGAGTCTAGAGGACCTTTTAGGGATACTCTGTCAGGAGTCCAGAAAAATTCAGTCCTGGAGTGAGGAACAGACCTAAAGTTTTCCCAAACTCCCTGGGCATGGATAAGATACCAAATAACAAATAAATTCAGACTTAGTAAGGAAAGACTTTATTCAAAAATGATTACTGCAATAGGGAGGACCCTGTGACCATAAGGTCTGCAAACATCTAAGAATTTGGCAAAAATATATATGTTTAAAAAATATTTAAAGGTACCAACAGGGCTTAAAAGAACTGGATGTGGGGGAGTGGGATGAAAGACTGCCATGATCTGAGAGATCAGAGAATGTTTTCCGTGAGGGTAGCCTGCTCTCAGGAGTTGTGTGCTGGCTGGGGATGAGGGTAGGCCAAACTTCAGGGCCCTGAGAGGAGAGAAGCTTAACCACATTGGCTAGTGGGCACTTTGTCCTGATTGTGATCCATGGGAGCAAGCAGTTTAACATATTTATGAGGGGGAAAAAGGAATTTGTAGTGTCCATGCCTAGAAATGAGGTTGTGGGAAGGGTTGGTATCTGTGAGTCTTATCTAATTCACATGGGAAAGGGTGTTCTCCAGAAATCAAGAATGAGAGGATTTCTTAACCTTTACTGTTTTCCAGGAGCACAGGGCTTGAGTCAATTCAACATTGTCAGATTATAAATTGTTTGCTCTAGCTAGATCTTAGATTGTTGACTCTACAGCACTGGTGCTGATATCTCCTGAGGTTCCTGGGTCTTTGGAACAAGGGGTGCTGTGTTTCACAACCCTGGATTGCAGTGAGCTGAAGGGAATAGAACTGGGAACTATGGGAGAGTGAAAGGAACCCCCTGTTCACTGGACTGATTGTTGTGTGGCAAATAGTGTGGAACTTGGTTAGCACTCTTCCCAGACAAAAGCTACAGTGAATGTCAGCAACCACATTCCCTTCAAGACTGTGTGACCCTTGGGAGTTTGAAATATTTGGGCACAGGGAGTTAAAGCTTCCTTCTACTTTGCTGGGAATGAATACTCAGTTTGAATATGTGTGTTTTTTCTAACTGACTTTTAAATCCTTCTATAATTCTAATTATTAAGTTCATCTTCATCTCTGGAGCTTGGCTAGCTCTAAGGCAAGAAATAAAGGAAGCTTGCTTTCCAGGCCAGGCTTCCTAAGCTCTCACATCTCTACTGGAGTTGATTTGCATTATAATGCACATGGCAGAAAGATAGGCAAATTGAATGTGTGATTAACTGGGCAAAGAATAAAGCCCATATAGAGTTAACACATATTGCTATGCTGCTTTTAGGTCATTTCTAAAGGATGGAAACAGGCACACTCTAAGAATGAATGCATGAAACATGATGATTATCTTATTGAATATAAAACATTTATTACATCATATGTTCCTTTTTATTTAACATGAAATGTGTTAAACAATTTCTAAGTTGAGAACTAATCATATTATGAGAAGGTAGCCCAGTGCTGGCAAAATGGGAAACCCAATGGATCTGGAAATGATCCCTTTAGTGCGAATTGGGAGATACAGTAAATAACGTAATCCTGCTCAGGACATTAAATTCCCACATAGTTGCACAAAACCTGAATTATGTGTGTATATGTAAGTTTGGTGAAAATATATTTCCTGTCTTTAATTTGCTTTTGGAGAGTGTTAGTGCTGTCTGAAAAGTCTATCTTACAAAAAAGAACCCTCAAGTAGTTTTTTGAAGATGTGATTTAAAACATGACCCTGTACATAGGCAAGTCTTTTTCTTAGCATGTGATAGCCATGTTGCATGACCTAATACATCCGGCATAAACATCCTTTTGACATTCATTGAAAATTCTGGTTCTTACATTCTTAACATCTTATATAATGCTTTGATAACTGAAATACCACCTTTGGACTTTTGCAAGACAATTGCTCATATAAAGTTTGTATTAATAGTAACAATCCTATATAATAAAAGCCTAATATGCTAAGTGTCCAGTCGCCTGGTCATCTGTTCAACCAATCAAAGTGTAATATGCTAATGATATGCTAAGGCTGCTTAACTGCTCACTATGATATGCACTGACCACCAGGGGACAGACAGTCGACCAGTCAACCAGTCACTATGATGTGCACTGACCACCAGGGGCAGACATTCCGACTGGTAGGTTAGCTTGCTTCTGGGGTCCAGCCGATCAGAATTGAACCAGAGGGGCTGGACACACCCTGGAGCCCTCCCGCAGTCCCTCCCCGGCTGGCAAACCTCCCACGTCCTTCCCCAGCCCCAATTGTGCACCAGAGGGGTACCTCAGCCTGGCCTGTGCCCTCTTGCAATTCAGGACCCTTAAGGCATATTGGAGAGCCGGTTTTAGCCTGATTGTGCAGGCCAGGCCAAGGGACTCCACTGGTGCATGAATTTGTGCACCAGGCCTCTAATACATACTAGAATACAAACATTGTTTCTTCTAATGTAAAGGTGTTCTTGGACAGATTTTGCATAATTAGGTTAATAGTACTTGTAAATGTACTATATTTCTAGTTTATTCTTCATCTTGGTTCTTTCCACTTTATTTTAATTATAATAGGAAAATGTTTATTTCATAGGGTAAAATCCTATTTGGAATTATTAGCATGCCATAGAGTGTGATACTAAGCAGAGTTTTATAATTGATTTATGTACAATAATAATGTGCTGGAAATAATATTTTGGTCTGTTTGGAATAAAACCATATCCCTAATATATATATATATATATATATATATATATATATATATATATATATATATAATTTCAGAGAGGAAGGGAGAGAGAAAGA